>NC_045427.1:252549921-252867421 GCF_902635505.1 Sarcophilus harrisii
TTCTTAGTCGGGGGAAAAATTAAAAATGACCGACTGGCTAACTTTAAGTGTATCTATCAGTTGCAAGTTGAACACAAGTTGTTATTTTTGGTTATGTCAACTTAATCACATTAGGTAGCCTTGGATCATAGATCATACCTAATACACAGCTTTATTTGCTTAGGGATTAATTATAGGTTTTCTAGCACCCTTTTTTAAATTATAGCTTTTTATTTACAAGTTATATACATGGTACTTTTTCAGCATTGACAATTGCAAGACCATTTGTTCCGACTTTTTCCCTCTTTCCCCCCCACCCCTTCCCGCAGATGGCAGGTAGACCAATACATGTTAAATATGTTAAAGTATATGTTAAACACAATATATGTATACATGTCCATACAGTTGTTTTTTAGCACCCTTTTAAAAAGGTATGCAGTATTTAATAAAGAAGTTAGGGGCAGCAAGGATGCAATGGATGGAGCCAGGAAGACCTGAGTTCAAATATGCCTCAGATACTTGATACTTACTAGTTGTGTGACCTTGGGCAAGTCACTTAACTCCATTGCCTTGCTTTCTCCCTTCTGCCCCTCAATCCTGAAAAAACGAAGACAGAGGACTGGAAGCTGGAGCTCAGACTTGAAGACAAAGACCCTCGTGGTGGTTGTCCTGTCTCCTTCACTGTCTGTCTCCTTTGTCTGGGGTCTGGCTAGCTTTCTGGGGGACCTTCAGATGAGCCTGGGTCTTAGTGGAGAAGTGAAGGAGACAGGACAGCCATCACGAGGGTCTTTGTCTTTGAGTCTGTCCCTCAGCCTCCAGTCCTCTGTCTTCTCTAAGTCTGTCTTCCTCCCAGATCTCTTAGCTCCTATATACTCTATTATAAGAACATCATCATAGGTGTCAATCTTGTAGAATAGGTGTCAGCTTGTAGAACTATACTAAGTACTAAATACATGTAAACTAGAGAATCATTATCTCAATTCCACGGAGTTAACACCTTGTTGTAAGATTACTTGTTTCAAGTACACTTGGCCCTTTACACATACTATTTAAGAAAGCAAAATAAAATATCACAAAAGAGATTCCGTCCCCCTTCTTTCTCTCTTTTTTGACCAGCAGAGAGGGAAAATTAAGATTTCTTACTGAATGGGACTGTTTGGATGAAACTTTTTTAGGATTAAGACTAGGCCTAAGTTACATGATCCCTATTCCCAGAGTCTGAAGATGAGGTCTTGAACTCTGGGTCCAAGGACCCTGGGAAGTCTGATCTCTGTGTGAAATGGAGAGATAAAGTGAAAAACTTACAGGAATGTTTAAATTGTTTTTCTGTATTTTTTATTATTTCTATGTCTCTGTAACCTGCATAAGTATGGTGTATGCAAGCCAATATTTACTTAAAACTTTAGATATATTTACTTAACCAGAAATGATGACATTTATCCTTGTTCAATGTTATCAATATTTAGATTATTAAATGTCATCAGCTCAGTAATCTGAACTTTGAAGGTCTGACTGATGATTCCTCTTAGAATCAGGGAAACAAAGCATTCTGTTCTAATCTGCCTTTGGCACCAATGTTTAACATTCAATTAGGGGAGAGGGTACCTATTTCTCAATGCTCCCCAATTTATGATGTAATCCTTTGTAACAGAAACCTTCCATTCCAATCTCTCCAAATAGCAACAATCAATTAGATGTCTCCCCCTCCCCTTCTCAATGCTCTCTTACCTGTGATGTAATCTCTTGTATAAAAGCTATGTATCTTTACTACTTCTTTAGCCCTTCTACTCTTTTTCTCTTTCTTTAGCCCTTCTCTCTTTTCCTCCTCGCAGTGGAATTGCTCATTCTCATGAGAATTTATTAATAAACAACTTTTTTGCTTTCTACTGAATGATCTCTGAGTAGTCATTTTGGGTAAGGGTCTTCTACATCCCTCACATCTCTAAAAGGTTAGACAGGAAGTTACAGGAAGTGACATGGCCTGTGGGAAGCAGACAACATTGGTGACCATTGGTCAAGGATTGTTACATCCTTTTAGTCTATCCAGTGAAAAGGCTTGGGTTTTTTCCTATTTGACTGGGTGTTCTACTTCCTGCTGGCCAAGTAGCAACAGCACATGGTGGGAGTTGGGATGGCTCCCAGGTGTGTGCTTGGGCCTCTCCCTGCAGGGACAAAATAAATACTTGAAGATGTCTCTGATTAGTTAATTTGGGGAAGGGTTTCTTAGCACCTGTCTCACACATTACTTTGACAGAAGCAAATATTCAATTATAAGTGATTCTTAAGTGGACAATAAAAGTAAAAATATATGTATGGCTTTATAAGAGTGAGAGATGAAGCTTTTTCATTTTTTAAATTTTTCTGTTAGTAGTTTGTAGTGACACAAGTTTTGGCCATTCGGTTCATGTATGTTTAAGTTGTGATTATCCAAGTCAGTTGTGGTGCATTTCATTTGACAGAAGAAATCCATAGGGGCAGCTAGGTGGCACAGTGGAAAGAGCACCAGTCCTGAAGTCAGGAGGACCTGAGTTCAAATTTGGCCTGAGACATTTAACACTTCCTGGTTGTGTGGCCCTGGGCAAGTCACTTAACTTCAAATGCTTCAGCAAAAAAAAAAAAAAAAAAAAAAAAAAGAATTCCATATATGTCAAGAAGAGTTAAAATTGTTGGGGAACAGTATATTATTTTTATCTGATTAAAAAATGTAAGTATTTTTGAAGACTTTGGCAAAATTATCCTTGCCATATGAAATACTTTGGCATTTATGCTTAGACCACTAATCTTTTCCAAGCGTTTAACTGGAATAGCTTGTCTATTCCAAAGAGCTTTCTTTTTTTTCTTTTTAAAGTGCCATGTGTACCTTCAGATAGGTGTTAAATTAACAGTTTTTAGAATTTGTCTCCTCCTGAAAAAAGTATAATATAAGAAATGGTAGTGTTGACTTCCCTAAAGTTACTTCATACTTATGTAAGTTTGTCTTTAGCTGGAACCAGATGAGCAAATAACAGACTAAATATTATGAATAATGAAAGAAGAATGGGCTTTTGCATTATTAACAACAGGCAGAACTATGAACTGGAATTTTTTTTTGTTTTTTGTTTTTGTCATGATCTCCTTTTCATATGCCTTTTTCTTCCTATATTCATCTTTCTGCTGCCTAATTGCTTAGGACTTTTTGTTCTATTTTACTCTTGCTTCCCTGTGCAGTTCCTGGTGATCCAAACTTTCCCTTTCTTTTCTAATTTAAATTTACCTATCCTCTGTTAATCTTAGATAATCAGCCTTGACTTTTTAATGTTTTATTTCCAGATAAGATATTTACATTTTAATAGGGAGACAAATACCAAAGAATAAAACCAAGAGTAGAAATTTAAGCCATTATTGTAGGATTGTCCAGTTTCTTTCTTTCTTTCTTTCTTTCTTTCTTTCTTTCTTTCTTTCTTTCTTTCTTTCTTTCTTTCTTTCTTTCTTTCTTTCTTAAAGTACATAGGTTTTATGGGGTTCTGCAAATTACACAAATATTCTCTTCATAATAGAAAGGTGTAATTTTCGATCTGGAAGGAGACTTGATTAGCTATCATCTATTAACCTTTTTTTTTTTTTTTTTAAATAGTTTTTATTGTTCCAAATACATGCAAAAATAGTTTTTCTCATTCACCTTTGCAAAACCTTATGTTCCAAATTTTTCTCCTTCACAACATCCCTGTTTTCCTCCCTTAGCAAACAATACAATATTAGGTTAAACATGAGCAATTCTTTTAAACATATTTCCACATTTGTCATGCTGTGCAAGAAAAATCAGTTCAAAAGGGAAAAAACATAAGAAAGAAAAAAAAAAAACCAAGCAAACAAGCTGCAACAACAATATGCTTTGATCCACATTCAGTTCCATAGTTCTTTGTCTGGATGCAAATGGCTCTTTCTATTACCAGTTTATTGGTAATTCACCCTAAATTTATGTGTGATAAAACTGAAGCTCAAATAGATCTTTGCTAGATCATATTGTAAGTTAATGGAAGAGCTGGGACTGGGTAATCTGTTATTTAGGGTTCTTTGTACAACTCCACATTCCCTTGACCAGGTCTGTTGTCATTGATATATGTTACTGAAAATTTAGTTCTTTTAGGAAATTATGGATTTATCATTTGAATTTAGAACTTTCCCTGTTAAAGTGGTATAAATTTTAATTTTGTCTTCCCTCTTCAAAAGTGGATTTGAGGACTACTAATTATGCTTGTAAATAAATTCCAGGATTGTTTTCTTTGGAGGAGGAAATGATTCATTTAAATTTTTTATAAAGTAGAGAAAAGAAGTTCTGGGTCTCACAATTATGATAATTGATAAAGATAAAGAATATTCTAAAGAAAAACATAGCACCTTTTAGGGTATGGCTCTGAACTGCTTTCCAAAATGGCTTAATCAGTGACTTAACTAATTCATAGTTTCACCAGAAGAATATTCCTATTTGTCTACAGCTCTTAAAATATGTATCATTTTCCTTTTATGTCAGCTTGATGGGTATGAGGTAGAACCTCAGAGTTATTTTAATCTGCATTTCTGTAATTATTAAAGATTTGGCACACCTTTCATATGACTATTAATAGCTTGGATTTCTTAGAAAGTTCATTCTTAGTATGAGCCAAAATCTGACTTGGCATCTTCTATTCATTGCTCCTAGTTCTACCCACCAAAGTCAAGCCAAATAGCTTAAGCCTTCTTCTATATGACAGTCTTTCAAATGCTTAGCTTAGACAGCTAAGCTTTCACCTTTGTTTTCTTCTTAGTTCCTTCCAAGTTTTCTCTTCTTTAGGCTAAACATTACCAACTCATTTAACCAGTGAAGACATGACATGACTGAAAATCTCACTATCTTGGTTTAGGACCAGGTTTCTTTGCTTTATTTTTTCCTGAAAAGTAATCTTTCTAGTGTAGACATTGGGATTAATATGCTAGGCTTTAGCAATATGTGAACTAAGAATTAGCAGAAGTGTAGGATGGTTTTTGAAGAGGCAGAGGAGGGACGAAATTGCCAACATTTGCCAAGTAAGGAGTTCCAGAAAAGTATGTATTTATGCTTCATTCACCATGCTAAGGCTTTTGACAGTAACAAAATGTGATAAGTCCTAAAAGAGACGTGAGGTCCAAATCATCTTACTTGTCTTCTGAGAACAGCATACTAAAAAGCAGAGGTATCTTCTTGCTGACAAAGGTTCATATGGTCAAAGCTATGGTTTTTCTAGTAGCAACATATGGCTATGAGAATTGTAATGATAGCTGAGTGCCTCAGAATTGCTGCTTTCGAATTGTAGTGGTAAAGAAGACTTGATTGTCACCAGAACAGTAAGGAGATCAAATTAATCAATATTTAAATTAATTCAAGCTGTTCACTGGAAGGTCCAATTGGAAAAGACCCTGATTTGGGAAAGAAGGCAAAAGGAAAAGGGGACAACAGAGGATGAGATCCATTGATAGTATGATAGAGATAGATAGAGATAATGAACATGAACTTGGACAGACTTCAAGAGATGATGGAGGATGGAAGGGTCTGGTATACACACACTCTCTCTCTGCATCTCCCTTCCTCTTTCCTTTCCTCTCTCCCTTCCTCTCTCCCTTCCTCTCTCCCTTCCTCTGTCCCTTCCTCTGTCCCTTCCTCTCTCCCTTCTTTCCTTCCTTCCTTCCTTCCTTCCTTCCTTCCTTCCTTCCTTCCTTCCTTCCTTCCTTCCTTCCTTCCTTCTTTTCTTTTATCTGTCTATCTTTTCCATAGGATCAAGAAGAGCTGACTGAATGATTAAATAACAATAATCTAAAGAGGATATGGACTTTGAGAATCTACCTTTTTGATGGATGCTAAAAACTTCTGTCTTTTTTAGTTCTCTTTTCTTTCTTTTCCACTAATTAAACTTCCTTTCTTCTAAGGTTGGAATAGCTTTCTAAAGGTTATAGATAAAAAAGAAACAGAAGGAAAAGTGTGGTTATATACTACACATCTTTGCAGGGGATGTTTCCAATTTTGAATGAGATTATCTTTTGACAGCCTATCTCTGAAAAGTTCATTTTTTATTATTGATAAAGTTGGCCATAATGGAAAGATAAGTTTTTTTTGTTTTTGCCAGAAAAAAATAGTGATGTCATTCTACAGATGAATGAAAAATGATACTTAGAGCAAAATAGGGAATTTCAAAGTTCTTTAAAGTGCACTCTTGCCTAGTATGCAAACAATACTTTTTTCTTCCATTTCTTAATACATTTTCATTTAAAATCCCCAAATAATTTTTTCTTATAATTGAGTCTTTCAGTTTCTCTAGGTTTTAAAGGTGCCATCCTACTCTGATTTCTTTTATCTTTATGTAAATGTTGTCACATGTAAATGCTCAAAGGCAGAGATTTCTTTTTCCTTTAATGATAAAAAGTCAACCAGACTACAAAATAGAAAAGTCATGTTTTGTGTACAAGTCCTATTAAGCATCCTAAGAAAAGAATAGATTAAAAATTTGAAAAGCATGAGGAGGTGCAAGTACACACATTAAATTGTCTCGGAACTATATGATGAAAGTTGAAGTGGGAAAGCTTTGAGAAATGCCTGGTTTCCCATGAATAACTAATGATTACTTTGTGAGCATATGAACTCTTCTACCTTTAGGTAGCATCTTGAAAGGGGAGAAATTGTGGCAAGCACATTCATTCATCAGTATAAAAATAGCAAGTGAAATTGAAAGTTTTTCCAATAATCATGATCAGGTTTCTGATCTTATTATCATCTTTTCACTTTGGTGGTAGTGGTTGTAGTGGTATATTATATATTTTATGCCACCATTTATTTGTGGTATTTTAACTGAATAATTAAACACATTCATGCTAGCTACAGGAGTTGACTGTATTTTTCTTTGTGATTGCAAGTTCCTTTTATCTATAAAAGTGAATATATTCAAAATTTCTAACTGTATCCTTATAATTTTGACCATATATTGAAGTGACAAAAATGGAAGATTCTCAAGTCAGATTAATGCAGTTATTGTGGGGTTATTTGAGAGAAAAGGAATCTTTTGGCAGATGGCAATATTAACACTTTCATTAACTTCAGAGCTCGAGCATGACTTGGACTATCTCTTCTCTGTATTATTTCCTTTTTTCTTATATTGTCTCTTCACAGCTGATTTCATTTGAATAAGCTTGTTCTACTTCAGCTTAGCTGTTAAATCATTTTTGGTATTTAAGAAAATTTGTTCATCTACATTTGTGGAATTTTCTTTTCAGTTTTATCAGTTGAGTACTATCTTTTAAAAAGTTCTCTCTTTTTCCCCACATGTAAATATGTTCTAATTGTAAATGTCCTCATCATGGCGTACAATAGGAAGAGAGCACTGGATTTGAGGTAAAAAATCTGGAAGTCAAATACTATTGTCATCTATTATCTTGGGTACTTAAATAGATGTTCTCTATCTAATGTCTCTTCTTGCTTTAAATCTATGATCCTTTGATCAGGGAGAGAGGGAATAAACATTTATTAAATACCTACTATGTACCAGATATTGTACTTTTTAAATGCCTTATAAATGAACGATATCTTATTTGGTCTCACCATAACTCTGTGAGATTAGTGCTATCATTCCCATTTATAGTTAAAAACACTGAGGCAGATAGTAGTTAAGTATCACATAGCTATTAAATATCTGAGTTCAGCTTTGAGCTGAGGCCTTCCTTACTCCCAGTCAAATGTTGTATTCACTGTACCACTTGATTTCCTCTACAAATAGAAAATGAAAGTGAAAGTTTTTCCAAGAGTCATGATGACCATTTTTTGTGATCATTTTATTGTGTTTTCACTTTAGTGATCATTTAATAATATATTTTATGCAGCCACTTATTTGTGGGGTTTTAATTAAATGATTAAATACAGTTATACTAGCTATCGAAGTTATAATTTTTAAGTCTGTAATTCTTTTTGTGTTTTCAGGTTCCATTTTCCCTAGCAGTGGAATTATGCCTTCCTGATGGATCAATATTTGTCAATTTTTTGGAAGGGGATAGAAGTAGTCTTGTGTGTGGGATACAGGGATCCACCCGTGTAATCTAATTTGTTTTGGGGATGATGTGTGTGTGTATGTATGTGTATAAAAGGAGGACCTAGCTATGATGTGTGAGGAAGAGGTCTGAAAAACTGAAATGCCACACAGAAGTAACGTATTACTCTTAAAATGTGATATTATCTAGTAATTGAGTTCACAAACAGTTTGGCTTGCTATGTGCAGAGTATTGGCACTGAGGATATTATGAGTATGGGTGTAGTATGGGCAGAGAGAAACCCAAGAATCGATCTCTGAGGCAGGCAGGGGGAAACCACTGATAGAGAAAACTTAGTGGTCCCTCTTGGGAGGTCTTCTAGTCTGGAATCCCATTTATGTCAATCCCCAGAGACCTACCTTCTGTAGGGGTCTTGGGCAGCTTCCCTTTCCCATGTCCTGTCAGAAATCGTTTCCCTGAGATTAAAATTTGCCTGTGAGATCTGCTTATGGCCATGCCATACTCACTGCTTCCCTTTGGCTCAGTTTGCCATGGTGCTCTGCCTCATGCTATCTTCCCCTTACCCCTCCCCCATGCCACATGGTATCTCCTATCTCACCATGATTTGTGCTATCTCTCCTGATCCCACTCTTCCTCTTTACAGCTAACTAACTCCTTTGGGGGCTGAGTCCCTTTCAGGATTTAGCTAAGGGCATGCCCCAACCCCATAGGGCGTTTCCTTTCTCCTGGTGAATGGCAGGTTCCACTGGAGAACTTGTCTCTTCCATTATTAATTATTTAAATCTCTTTTCTATGCTCTCCCAACTCTATTTTATATTTACCATTCCTGGTGTCTGTTACATTCCATTATTTTATCTGTAACCTATTCTCATAAATAAAACTACCTTTTGCCAAAGAGAATGGCCCTTGTGAATTCTTCACATGACTGGACCCCAACTTTTGGTGTCTACCATGATCTAATGTCTGCCTCAGCCACATCAGATGCAAAGATTGAAAATGAAAATAATTCCTTTCCTTAAGGAATTTATGGTTGACAGTATTGCAGAGACTGGAAAAATAGAAAGATGGTGATATTTTTAGTTTCCACTTTTAGCTTGCCACATTGCTATTTCCAAGCTTCAAAATCTAATATTCAGGCCTTCATCATAGATTTAAAGAAGGAAGGAAGCTTAGTGGCCTGGGCTAAGACTATAAATTGTGGTATAAGTGCTGATCTTCATTGGTGTAGGAAATTTCTTCACTAGCAATTTCCTATACTAATAAAATTACAGCAATGGTTAAACACAGCTATCATTTAATTATAAATTTAACAGATATAATTGGTTTTAAATGATTGTCTGATCATCAAAATATTAAATTGTAATGAAATTCTATCTAGCTATTTCAGTGACCCTGATTACATTTCATTTCATTTCTTTTTTCATTGTCCCCTCTTTGATATAATTTACATTTTGTGAGAAATAGTGGGAAGTTGTTTGAAATACATAAATGATTGAGTCCATTTTTTTTGGGGGGGGGGTTAAATACAGGACAGTTTCTTTTCTCAAATCTTAACATTACTAAAATGCATTCTAGAGATAAGGGCTTCCACACAAATGGCTAAAATAATCCTTTGTTTTGCTATGAGTTAATAACTCATGAAGTAACTGAAATATTCAAAAAATATTTCAGGAGGCTGCTAAGTTGGGTTGCTTGTTTATTTTATTTTATTTTTTAGTAAAAAGAAGAAAATTGATGAATAGCATTGCCTATATAACATTCTCAGGCTGCCTTATTAAAATGAAACAGATTCATTTCTATAAAGTACTGTGAGATGGGTTACTTCTGTGATAGTTAAAATTGATCTGAGATTTCAGTGAATAAGTCTTTTCATTGGTTTCACTGTGCAGCTCATCTAACTTTTATGTGCTATACCCACTTTTATGGATGAATAATTTCAGTGGAAATGTATTTACAGACTCTTTCAAAGTTACTTAAAAACTTAATAAGGAGACCAAATTTCAAGATGGCAAACTACCTCAGGGGTGTCTTCATTTGAAGTATGTCTAAAATACTAAAGTAAGTGGTTGGTATAAGATGTTTCTTTTAAAGAAGACTGAATCTTTTTAAAGGGAATTTACAGGGAGAAAGCCGTGTTAAGGTGAAAGGGAAGGAATATCTAAAGGATAAACTCTGCAATGTGGAGTTCAGGAAATTATTCTGAGGTGTTTCTAAGGAACCTACAATTTCCCAAGAAAATTGAATTGCTGCTTATAGGACAAAGCAGTAATCAAAGAATTCTTTTCCCTGACTGGGACTGCCACCTGAGAATGCTGATCTTGGAGACATTGTTGATCTTCAAATTCTTCAAATTATGTTCATGTGATATATGTTATGTTGCAATAGCTATTAGAGATATAATTCTTTCAGACTTTACTTGCCAGGTAGTATTTGTGTTGTTCTGAAGAAGATTCCTCAATTAATTAACATGTTATTTTGAGGGACTGGTTATCCAGTTTGTAACCTATCTTAAAGACTTAATTCTGATCCTTCTTTGTAGCTTAGAGGTGATTTTAGATTCTCAAAGATCATATCTAATAGAGTAACAGATATGAACAATCCTGCCAAATTGAATAAATTTAATAGTACAGAGTAATGATAACCAGAAATTTGATCATCAGATGGTGATTTTTTTTTTTTTTGGTGGAGGCCACAACTTATATTCTTTTGGTGCCGCTTCATTGGTGAAACTTTTCTTGATTCTCTGCCTAGGTATAACATTCTGCCCTTAGTATTTCTTATTCCTTACTAATTTATATTCTAACTTGATCTTGAGCAAGTCAGTTAACCTCTGTTTGCCTTAGTTTCCTCATCTGTAAAATGGGATGATAGTAGTATTGAATTCATGTGGTGGTGTGGGGATCAAATGAAATAATAGTTGTAAAGTGCTTAGTATAGTATTTGTCTCAAGGTAAGTGCCATATAAATGTTAGTTATCATTAGCTTTTATTGTAATTATTCATAGCACAGTGCTTTTCACATTAATTGAGTTGAATTATATACATCTATTATTTCTCAGTTATCTGGCAAAATAGATGGAGTGCTCATCATTATGAGTTCAGGTCTGGCCTTAGGTACCTACTAGCTGTGAGACTTTGGGCAAGTCTCTTAATTCTGTTTGCATCAATTCCTCCTCTGGAAAATGAATTGGAGGAGTACATGGCAAACCACTCCAATAGTTTTCAAGAAAATCATAAATTGGATTATGGCAAATCAGACACAATTGAATAATAATTATCTTCTCTATTAGGATAGGAACTATGTCATTTTTTTCTTTCTTTTTTTCTTTTTACTCTTCCTCTTTTTTTTTTTTTTTTTTTTTTTGTAAAGTTGAGGAAGCCAGGACAAGTGTCATAAATGGGGTTAGAAAAGCTGTTGAGGTTGCTAAAGTCATAGTGTCTGACTCCTCAGTGACTGATATGTTGCTCTTGACCATAAAAAGCACTTAGTAATTGCTGGAATTTCTTTAAATTGGCTATTTAGTGCCTTCTTCAACAGGAGTATTTTTATTTTATGTTTTTGGCATCTGTGGTTAAATAGTTAAAATAAGATAGGCTCTATTTTATAGACTGAAAAATCAAATGATTTGTCTAAGGTCATAGAGAATATTTATAAATGGCAGAATGGATATAGCTAATTCTGGCTTCTCTAGTCAGCTACTTTTTGTCTCTAGACTAATTTCTTGGTTGGGTTTAGATTGGTGCCATCTTTGAACAGTCATCTGTTAGATAATAGTACTTTTCATTTTCATTCTGTGAGAGAAATTGATTCAGGGTAAAATGAAAATCACCACTTGAATTGGCTAATACCCAGGGCTCAGTGGTAGATATTTATTTATTAGATTTTTCTCAAGTCTGCCTTCATCACACTGCCCTTGCCTTGCACCCTTCTCCTTACATTTTGGTTATTGGAAGCCTTTGGAGAGTTGCAAAACATGCTTGTATTTATTACTATGCCTTGCTTAGTCACGGAGCTCAATTTGTTTTAAGTGGGCCTTTTTGTACCATTGGATGAGATAACAGCTTGGTAGCAGATTGAACACATTAGTGTTTAGCTTGTTTAATTTAATTGGCTGCTGTTCCTTTTAAGTGCTGTAGCCAACATCCAGGTATGAAATGTTACAATTAAAATTGCCAGACTGATTTTATAATTATGATGTGAACATAATAATATCTTGTATTTGTATAACCCTTTATGGTCTTAAAAGTGCTTCACATGTATTATCTCATTTGATCCCTTTCCACCCACCGGTTCAAGGCTTTTATATTTCTTATTTTGCTCTAGATCTTTGAGAAATGAGCAAAACTTTAATAAATGTGAAGTTATATTTAAGAAGCATTCCCTCTCTTCCCTTCCCCCAAGTTACTGCAAAGGTCTTCAGAACTTTTATTCATTATTTCTCATTATACTCTTGAGGAGGAGTTTAATGACAATTCTAGTTGTCTTTGTAGTTGAAGAGGGAGGGGGCAGGAAATGAGACACCTGTTAAGTGATTCCTAAGGTTGAACAGTGAGTCATTCAGCTGTTCATGGCATAGACTATCATAAATACTTGGTAAATATTAAATGATAATAATAGTGGGGGCCATTAATTGAATTCAGATCTCTTGCTTCCCATCTCGGTTCTCTGATTTTCAGTGTTCTGATAATTCCTTAGCCTTTTAAGCTAGTGAACCTTTTTGGCTTTGAGTTAACAGTTTTACAGAAGTTTTTACTCTACTCTTCTTATTCCCCTTATCTGTGTTTGAAGTTTTGATAATAACCAGTGTAGCATTTTTACTTATGTATAATACCAAATAAAGAATATTTAATTCCCTGATAATATATCAATAGTTATTTTTCTTTAGACTCTTATTTTCCCTACATGAGCTCCACTTATAAACATTATCCTACTGTCCTTCCTTTTAGAATGCTTCTGCCAGTAATTATTTATGTCAGACTCCTTTGTACCTGATTATTGGTAGCATCTTTTGGCTCAGCGTTTTCTTTTCTTGTAATACAATAGACTTTCAGGTTTTTGTAGATCTTCATATCCTTCAAGATACTTTTTTTCCTCTTTTTAAGGATAGAAGAAAGAAGAATGTCTTAGGATAGGATAGGGTATTGGAGAGGATCTTATAAGGTTATCTAGTTCATTTTTTGTCTTTATATTAACCCTTCTTAGGAATATCAGAATCTCTTCTTTCTTTCAGCCTTTCTCTTCTGTCTTTCAGATATGTCATATAAAATCTCTTGCTAATCCATCCAGTATGTAAACCCCCCAATATTGATAGTAATGTCTTTATGAATCTTTTAGACTCTCCCAAATCTCTTCTAGATTCCCTACTTCTTTCTTTAACTTATGGGAGCCCAGGCTTGGACATGGTATTCTAAAGGGTCCAAGAAGCGTTAAGGATAGTGAAAGAATCATGTTAGGCATTTCATCTACTATAATATATCCATCTTTAGTATTGAATAAAACATCTTGTAGAGTATGTTAGAAAACTAAGACATGAAAGTGATAGTTTATTTCTATTTCATATTTCTGAATTTCTTGAATTCAGAACAACTGCAGCTGTGTTGCTTTCATTTGAGAAGAAGCAGTTATAAATTTTAATAGTATAGTTCTCAGATGCTTGGATATATCAAATGGATATTTGGGTAACAACTTTCTGAAATTCATTTTCAATGATAAGTGAAAATCTGTCAGTGCAACCTCTATAATGCATTACAGTTAAAATGTTTCAGCATATCAAAGAGCTTAGTGTGTAAATTTGCTAATTCCTAGTTCTTTTTGGCATTACTTATACAGTAAATGTTGAAAGAAAAAAATCATGATTTTATTTTTGTTTCCTTGTACTTATTGAATTTTCTGTAATGATTACAGGTGGAACATGATGATGCTGACACCTATGAAGAAGAGAACAATGAGTGGGGAAATTATTCCAAAAGAAAGATTGTCTCTAACTGGGATCGATATCAAGATTTTGAGAAAGAGGCAGAAAATGAAAGTGGAGAATCACAAAGGGGGACTGATTTCAGCGTCCTGCTTAGCTCTGCAGGTAGGAGTGCCATCTGTGTACTTATTACTTAATTTTCTGAAGGTTGGGCAGATATTTATTATTTTTAAAACTGTTCTTAGTAACCAGCATTTCATAGATTCGTTTTTGGTCTTATTGACATGAAAAGAAAGAATTGAATATATAGTATGTTCATACTTATGTATGATATTACATAGTATATGATATTAGCTTAAGGATAAAAAGTAAATGTTTTCTGAAACTATAAACAAGAAATTTTCCTGTGTTTTGGGAGATATAATTTATTACAGATATTTATATAGAACTACTTGCATAAATAGCCTATATGTTGTAGCAATAATAATAATGATAAATATTAAAGAGTGCTTAATGTTTTGCAAAGCCCTATGTGTAGCCCACGTGAGGTCTGAGGATCTTAGTGTTTCAAATAAGTCTTGTTTGTTGGAATATGGATACCTCTCCCCTAAGGATGCTTCTAGAAGTTCCTCCCTCTACCCCTGCATCTTCTCTCACTTCCTCCCCTTCCCCCCACCAAGATTATCAATTAAGAATCATTTTAACCAGACTAAGTAGCCTTTAGAAGAGGTGGATATTTAATACGGTGGTACATTAAAAACAATTAGTAAAAACTGCCCGGCCCTCCAAAGTGTGTGATACTCTCCCACAAGTACATACAGATAGATTCTCAGGAAAAGCAGGTTCAAGCTTAGGGACTATATAAGACAAAGGTATTATCAGATTCTGAAGCATGTTGAATATGTCCAGTCTGTTTTTGGCTTTTAATACAACCATCGCCATCAAGTAGGAAACTGATGAGAAAGGGGTTCCATCTCAGAGGATTTACTGGAATACCATACTTGCTTCAATTTTTGGAATGACTACTACTCACTGAAACTTTAACTCTTATTGCACTAGCTTGATGTTGTTATATAGAACCAAAAGGTTATGACATATTCTCTTAGACAAATGGGATAGATTACCCCTCTAGCATTATTTTAATGCATCCATTGATTTTTTTTTTTCTCACCCCTTACTGTGAGATTACTTGCTAATCAAATACTAGGCCAGTAACATAATATAAATAAATCAGAATTGATCAAAACCATGTGACTTGGAATCAGAAAGAATATCTTGCTGTTCAATACACATTCTCTTGAATTCTCCAATTCCAAATAAATTATCTGAGCTCTCTTATAATCAGTTTTTGGGTACTTGATAAGCTCTCCCAAAGTATTGTAAAATAAGAAATTCACAAATTTGTGTGTTATGATTCTTATTCCAGTTTTAGAATATGTGTTGTCAAAAGCTAGCACTGTTCAAAAACTTTCAAAGACTTTTTACACTTGGTTTAAAGCAGGGGTTAACATTTTTTTTTTTTTTTTTTTTTTGCATTATTGATCCCTCAACTTGTAGAGTGAGGTCTATAGACCTTTTTTCAGAACTACGTTTTTAAATACATAAAATAAAATATATAGGATTACAAAGGAAACCAGTTATATTGGATGGTTATCAAAATAGTACCAAAAATGTTCATGGACACTAAGTTGAGAACTCTTAGTGTAAAGCTAGTGATTGAGTGATTGAAATATGTTCTCCCCTAGTTAAGGTATTAAGGTGTATGGTTTCTATCCCACCCTTACATGTACATTAACTTATGAAGAAGATGCTGTTCTTATTTCCATTTTAAAGATAAGGAAACTGATGTTTTTGGAGAGGTTAAGTAATTTGCTCAGGGTCACATAGTAAGTTTTTAAGGCAGGATTTGATTTAGGATTTTTCTGACAAGTTCAGTATACTTTTTACTATGCTATGCTACCTCTCAGTAAAATGTTCTCTTTCCTCCATGTCTAAAGAAGTTGTGTAGAGGAAGGATGTAGACCTGGGCTGGGATTCAGGAAAACCCAACTTCAATATATGCCTCAAATGTTCTGTTTGAGCTTGGGCAATCACAATCTTTCTGAATCTAGCTCTCTTTTATGTGTAAGATTTATATAATAAATTCTGTATTACTTAACAGGGTTGTTTGAGTATTATATAATATATACATAACAGTTTTTGAACCTCAGAGCACTATATAGATTATCTAAGAATATGCATATTAATGGTGTTATATGTAGGTTGAAGAAGAAGAATCAAAGGTGATCATTTATTTGTGGGGTATGGACAAACTATTTCTTATGTGGAGGGAAGAGGATGTAGAATTTGGGGAAAAAGAACCAAAATAAATATACTGGGATAGAAAAGGTAGAATAGTAATCCTGGAGTTTGGGGATAGCATAAAGGAGCCTGAATGTAGCAATGATCCTCTAGAAGCTAAGTTTGAGATAAACTTTTTTTATTTGGGAGACTATTGTTATGGGAACATAGAGTTTGTGAAAGGGAGTAGTATGAAATTAGGCTGAAAAGGTAGATGAAGTCTGATTGTGTGGGCCCCAAAATTTTGAGTCACTGTCAGTTTGTAGTTTAACTTGTAGGCAAGAAGGAACTGACTTGGGAAGTGATTGGCCAGAATTTCTGCCTTAGAAATATTATTTTGACAATTATGTTGGGAAAATACTGGAGAAAGAAGAGATTGGAAGCAGGGAGACCAAATAGGAGGCTATTACTGTAAGATAGGCAAGAGGTTGAGAAGTGGTTGGGGGAGGGGAGAGCAGAGGCATCAGAAGTTTAATGTGATGATAGAATCCCACTGTTTCTTCATGTGTAACAGGCATCATAGAGAGAATGTCTTTAATTGGCTCCAGCTCAGCTGAGTTGAAATACATTTTCCCCCACTAAGACCTAGGATCTTGGCTGTTTTTTATAGTTTGCTTTGAAAGCTTTCTAATTGCCAACTAAGTTACTCTGTCTAGTATTGCCTTGAAGGCAAATTGGGCTGAACCTGAATATTGATTTAATTTTTTAAATCTTTTGATGGGGTTAGAAATAATAAATCTAAGACAAACATATTTATGAAGCTTGATAATAGTTTCCGTGCAAAAAGTTGTCTCAGGGATTATGCTGTGGAGATTTTGGAGATTTGTTTGCTAATGGTAAATTTATATTTCATTTTGAATATTTTGGTTGTTGAAATTATTAATGAATGAACTTCATTTAGTTTCTGTGGTGTAGACAAGGAGACAAATTGTAGACAAATAAATTTGAGGATGGAGATGGTGGAGGGGGATATCTGTCAGAGAAGATGGGATAAAATAGGATCACTGCTGCTTGTAGAGAGATTTTCTTTGGTAAAGAGAAAGATCATATCATGTGAGACAAGAATGAAGGAAGAAAGAGTGGCCAAAGGCATCTGTCTGGGATGAGGAAAGGGGGAGAAGAGGGAGATCTCAGCCTGTGGCCTCAAATTTTTCTTTTTTTTCAAATTGCTGTAAGAGTTTATTCTTTCTTTTCTTTTTCTTTCTTCTTCTTCTTCTTCTTCTTCTTTTTTTTTTTTTTGTATTTCTTCTTTATATATTTTGCATTTATTTATCTGGGTGCATGTTTGAAAATCCCAATAAAGTATAAGCTTCTGGAAGGCAGGAACTATTTTGTATTTGTCTTTGGATGCCCAGAGCCCAACAAGGGGCTTGGTACACAGGAGATTTTAAATACATTTGTGGCCTCAAATTTTTCAAGGAAAATATGAGGCATGATCCTCAGCTAAGAGAATGGTGGTGGTGGGAGCTTTGAGGAATTATGGAAAGATTTGAAAGAGCCAATATAAAGGACTGAAACTCTTAAAAGGTGTGCTTGAATCAGTCAACCAAGCAATTACCCATTAGACAATAACTCTATTAGCATATGCTTGGAAAAATGGCCCTTCTCACTGTTCCCTGCTGGCTTTTTTGGTGTATATAGATAATCATAGGAGGGATTGGGGGTGGAGTGAGACAAGCCAGACTGACTTGGTTGCAGGAGAAAAGTGTGGAGATTCTGAACGCTGGATCCTTGGCAAAACTCCTGGCAGTTTTGTCCATCTCCTTCACTCTTCCCCCTAAAGACCAAGCACTTTTGCTTATCCTGACTCTGACTGATCCTGAGGTCTCCAAGGAGCTAGCCCAGGACTTCACAAGTTATCATTATAAATAGGAGAGAGAGTTAATTGGGAAGGTGTAAAAGGGTTGCCTTGCCTTAGGAGAGCCCTGTGAAATAATATAGCATGAATTTATAGTGAATCTAGTCAGCATGGTTTTGAGATTTTTCTCCAGCTTTGTTCAGAAGCCATGTTTTTAGGAGTGAAGATAATGGATGGTGAGGGCAATCTAAGAATGAATTTAGGAAGACAAGATAATGATTTATAAGCTAAGGGGGTAGCTGTCTAGTATTATCCTGGACAGTTTCTGTTGCCAAGTCCTGTAGATTTTACCTTGGAATTAGCTCTTTATCTCTGCATTTTTCCTCTGATTCTGCTGCCACCTTGGTATAGGCTTTTATCATCTCAAGCCAAGATTCTTCCAGTAGCCAGTTGGCTAGTGTCTCTATCTTCTTGGGTCTTTTCCAACTTTTACTCAGCTATCAAATTAATGGTTTTTTTTTTTTTTTTTTTTTTTTCCTGAGACAATTGGGGTTAAGTGATTTGCCCAGGGTCACACTATCAAATTAATCTTCCGAAAGCACAGATTTTATTGTATCATCTCCCCATTTGATAAACTCCAAGGTCATGCTATCATCTTCAGGATCAAGTATAAAAAATCTTGTTTGTTCTTTAAAATCCTTTATAATCTGCCCTCCCCCCTCCTTTTCAGTCTTTTCATCTGTCTCTCCTTACCCCCAAGTACTTTTGTTTCCCCAGTATTTAGCAAAGTACTTCAACTTATCAGGTGCTTTAATAAATGCTTATTGATTGACTGACCTAAGAACTGTGAACTGTATAGAGCTAGTATATTTCTTTGTCATCAACCTAACTGTGAAAGATGTTGACTAATCTGATAATAGTGATTATTTTGACTATTAATGAGGAAAAAATGCCTTAAACAAAGAATAAATACTACAAATAAAAATGAGCCATTCAAAATTCATCAGAAATTGTTATAGAAATAAGTTTTTGTGTCTTTTTTGACCTTGAAACTTTATTTTTTTTAATCAGATAGAATTATGAAGGATAACTAATGAACATTTGTTGTTATTTACATAGATTGGAAAAAATCCCTTTTCTTAATTCTATTTTATATTCTGATCTTTAAAAGTAGGATAGTAATGCTTTATATACTTCCCTCACAGAGTTCTTGTGAGGAAAGAGCTTTATAAATCTTAAAAGTGCTTTATAGAACAGTATTGCTATTATTTAATGCTAATGGGAAAACTTAGGAATAGCTAAATCTCTGTTTTAATTATGTTTTATTTTCTAATTATTTGGAACCTAAACCTTTTTTTTTTCTTCTATAAATGAATTGATTATTAGGATGGGTATCATCTTTACTTAGAGAATTGCTTATTTTAATATTGAAAGTCTAAATCCTGAAAATAATGTAGATTTTTACCTGACAGTTTTCATAGTTCAATAAAATTTTATTCAGAATAATATGGCCGCGAGAGGCAATGTGGCATGATGGGTAGAGGCTAGCCTCATAATCAAGTCTTGGTTCAAATATTTTTCTGGCATGTCAGCTTATTATTATTCTTATTTTTAATAAGGAAAGTACCCAGCCACACTTCACCTAACTCTCACCTGCATCTCTCCAGATCTCCATATCTACCACCTGCAAGTTACAACTACATCCTGGGTATTCTTATCTCTGGCACCCTCTCATCTTCATTGGTGATTCCTTTTATAGGAGTGTCATTTTAGGAATGCTTCATCTCAGCCTTTCAAACATTTTTAATTTTTTAAAATAAAAAAAAACAAATGAAAGAAAAAGGAAAAAGATCCATATGTACAAAAAAACATAACATCTCTTTGTAGTGGCAAAGAATTGGAAACTGAAGGTTTCATCTCATTTTAACCTCCACTCTCTAAGCTTGTTTTAGGGTAGAAACTGTCTTGCTTGTGTTTGTATACTCAGTACTTAACTCAGCCTGGTACTTAGTAAGTACTTAACAAATGCTTGATCCCCTCTCTTCTTTTCCCTTTCTATGCCCCAGGCATCATTAAAATTATAGGTTATTTTAAATAGTCTACTGATGGATGTGGCTCTCTTCATCCATGAGATGATTCAAACCAGTTTCAATTGTTCATTAATGAAGAGAGCCATCTACACCCAGAGAGAGGACTATGGAAACTGAGTGTGTATCACAACACAATATTCTCACTCTTTCTGTTGTTGTATGGTTGCATTTTGTTTTCTTTCCCAGTTTTTTCTCTTCCTTCTTGATCCGATTTTTCTTGTGCAGCAAGATAACTGTATAAATATGTATACTTATATTGGATTTAACATATATTTCAACATATTAAACATGTATTGGACTACCTGCCATCTAGGGGAAGAGGTGGAGGAAAGGAGGAGATAATTTGGAACAGAAGGCTTTGCAAAGGTCAGTGTTGAAAAATTACCCATGCATGTGTTTTGTAAATAAAAAGCTTTATTAAAAAAATTTAAATAGTCTACTGAGAAGTGGCAGGATGTGGTAAATAGTTCACCTTGGAGTAAAGAGGATCTGGGTTCAGGATTGTAGCAGGCTATTGTAATCTTAATTGGGTTAAGTAGTTTATTATTCATATTTATAACTTTTTTATTGTTACTTTCATGATTTAAACTATTATATACATAACTAATAATAACTTAAACTTGTATAGTGCTTTAAGTTTTACATAATTTTATTTACAAGAACCCTCTGAGATAGATATTACAAATTTTATTATCTATACTTTACATATGAGAAAACTGAGGCTCAAAATGTTTAAATAATTTGCCTGTGGTCACACAGCTTATAAGGGGCAGAGTTGGATTTTGAATCAGGTTTTTTGATGAGAAGTCTAGTGCTTTTCCCACTAGTTAAGCTATATTGCTTTTTCTTTGGTAATTTAGGTCAAATTAAAAAAAAAAAAATTCTTCCAATTTGTACCAGCACTCTTATATGTCAGGACTTGTGATGATGTTGGAGCTTTTGACATTAAAACTGTAAACACTAATTAGCATGGAAATGCTTTTTAAATAAAAAAGTAATAAATAAAAACAAACAAACAAATAAAATAAATAGAATAAATAAATTTGTTAACAAGTTTGACTACTTATAGTGATAATGCCATATACTACCTATGAGCAAAATTTAAGGCTTATTGAAACTTAGCATGGTGCTTGCCACATAGTAGACAATTCTTCCTCCTTCCCTCCCTCCCTCTCTCCCTCCCTTCTTCCTTCTTCTTCCCTTCCTTCCTTCCTCCCTCCCTTCCTTCCTCTCTCCCTTCCTTTCTCCCTCCCTTCCTTCCTCCCTCCCTCCCTTCCTCCCTCTCTCCCTTCCTTTCTGCCTTTCTCCTTCCCTTCTTCTCTCCCTCCTTCCCTTCTTTTCTCCCTCCTTCCCTTCTTCTCTCCCTTCTTCTCTTCTTCTTTCCCTTCCTCCCTTCTTCTCTCCCTCCTTGCTCTCTCTTCTTCCCTTCCTCCCTTCTTTCCTCTTTTCCTCCCTCCCTCCCTTTTTATCTTCTTCCCTTCCTTCCTTCTTTCCTTCCTTCCTCCCTAATTCTTCTTCAGATTTCCCCATTTTTATTAATTCCATTAGGTACCCATATTTGAAACTTAGGAATTATTTTTGACTCCAAATTATTTCTCCTTATTCCCCCACATCCATGTTTAATCACAAATCCTGTTGATTCCTCTTTCATGCTATTTCCCTTTCCCCTCACTTTGATTGCTACCTTCTCTTATAGACCTTCATCATCATAAACCCCAAACCTGAAATAACTCCTCATTTTCTTTATCATCATTTTCTTCTCTGTTCTCTTAAATTTCTTTCAGTTAAAAAAAAATTTATGGCCCTTTGAACCCTTCAAATTATTTTGCCTATTATTGTCAGATTGAAAATATTAAACTAAAATATAGTCTTGTACCTATTAGCTCCCTGCTCAAAAAAGTTTCAGTGGTTTGTTATTACTTAAAGAATAAAGTCACAGAAATTCAGAGTTGGAAGAGACTGTATTGGCCATCTAGTCCAACACATGCTGGAAAAAGAATTCCTACTACAACATACCCAATAAATTGTCATTCAGCCTGTGTCTGAAGACTTTCAGTAAGGGGGATTCCTACTAATATCTAAAAGTACTATTTTTGAATAAGTATAAATGTTAGAAGTCTTTCCATGTAACTTCCATCTCTTGTTCCTAGTTCTTTCTTTTGGGGTCAAGCAAAACAAATCTTATTGCAGATATTTGCATGCAGTTAATTCTTCTTGAGTCTTTTCTAGACTAAGCATCTCTAGTTACTTTACATGTATGGCATAGATTCAAGATCCTTCACCATCCTGGTTGTTGTAACTCGAAACATTCACTCATTAATGTCTTTTTTAAAATGTGGTATCCTGGGGGTGGAGCCAAGAGAGCAGAATAGAGGCAGGGGCTTTCCTGAGCTCTCATACAAACCTCTCCAAATACCTTTAAATAATGACTCAGCGAATTTTAGTGTCAGAACCCACAAAAAAATGGAGTGAAGCAATTTTCTAGGTGAAGACAACTTAAAAGTCAACCTGTTGCACCAGGGTGGGAGTTCAGCAAATGATTGGCCTCAGCAAATCAGGAGCAGATATTGATGCTTCTGAATCAGTGATAGCAGCAGCAGACCTCTCAGCTCACAAGTACAACCTTGGAAGGAAAGGTTTGTCACACTAGGCTGTGAAGGAAACCCCAGCAAACCAGGAACAAACTTTGGAAGCCACTGAACCAATAGTAGTAGCAGTAGCAGTGGCTTCTGGAGGTGCCCAGTTAAAAGAGGACCAAAAGGAAGAGACATTATAGGGATCTCTTTGCTAACATTGAGGCAGGACTCTTTTTGCTTTGCTTATATTCAAATTCAGGTTGCAGAGCTCGCTCACAATATAGGTACCTAGAAGGATTTCTGAAAACAGTTGCACAAAATCCCTGAAGTTTAGGAAAATACACCCTTTATCCTGGAAATAGCCCTACTTTAACAAAGAATTAAAAGCCAAGTAATAGGCTGGGAAAATGAGCAAACAACTGAAAAAGATTCTGACCACAGAAATTTTATATGGTGACAAGGAAGATTAAAACATATTCAGAAGAAAAAAACAAAATCAAGATTCCTACATCCAGAGCCTGCAAGAAGAAGCAGAAGAATTGGGTTCAGGCCATGGAAGAGTTCAAAAGGGAGTCTGAAAATCAAGTAAGTGAGATAAAGGGAAAACTGGCAAGAGAAATGAGAATAATGCAGAAGTAAATGAAAAGCTAATGAGGAGAAGAATGCCTGAAAAGCAAAATTGGCCAAATGGACAAGAGGTACTATTTTAAGACTAGAGCTGAATAGAGATTTTGATTTTCAAATACAAGACTCAGGAGAAGTATAAGGAAGTAATCGGTAAAGTGATATCATTAGGGGATTAATAAGGTCTATTTACATTCCTACATGGGAGGATGATTCTTGTAACTCATCTCATTCTTGTAAGAACTTTCTCATTATTAGGGCATTTAGAAGGACTATATTTAAATAGAGGGCACAGTTGTGAATTCAATAGGAACGCATAAAATCTAAAAAAAAGATAGAATTAATAGAGGAGAGAAGAATGTACTTGGAGAAAAGGAAGGAAAGAAATAGAATGGTATAAGATTATCTGTCATAAAAGGGAAGAAAAAACTTTTTCAGTGGAGGGGAAAACGGAAAGGAAGGAGGAAATGAGTGAACCTTACTCTCATTAGAATTGGCTTAAAGAGGAAATAACATACACATTCAATATGGGAAAGAAATCTATCTTACCTTGCAGGAAATTAGGAAGGGGATATGAGAATGGAGGAAGGGTGATAGTAAAGAAGGTGAATTGAGGAAGATGCTGGTGAGAAGCAAAATACTTTTGAGGAGAGACAGGGTGAAAAGATTGAGAATAGAATAAATGGGCAGGAAAAGAATTGTGAAAAGTAATTTTTGTGAAAAGAATTTTGAAGCAAATTTCTCTGATGAAGGCTTCATTTAAATTTATAAAAAAAAAAAGCCATTCCCCAATAGCTAAATGATCAAAAGATATGACCTATACTCAAAGGGCTATAAAAATCATGCATAACTAACAATACCACCATTAGGCATGTATCCCCAAAGAGATTTTTTTTTAAAAAGGAAAAGACCTATATATTCAAAAATATTTATAGCAGCTCTTTTTTTCAGGGTAAAGAATTGGAAATTGAAGTTATAACCATCAATTGTGGAATGGCTGAATGCATTTTGGTATGTGATTGTGGGTCATTATTGAAATACTATTGTTCTATAAGAAATGATTAGCATAATCCTCTCAGTATAACCTTGAAACTTCCATGAGTTCATGCAAAATGAAAAGTATTATGTACAAAGTAATAGCAATGTGGTAGGATGAGAAGCTGTGAATGACTTTACTATTCTCAGCAATAAATGATCCAAACCTACTCTTGCAGGTCTTATGATGAAAAATGCTATCCATATCCAGAGATATGATTGTGTCTGAATGCAGATTAAAATATACTTTTGCAATGGGCTCTTATTTCTAAAATTTTGTTTCTTTTCGTGCAGCCCCAAATGACATTAGCCTTTTTTCTCTGCCATATATTGTTATTGAATTTGCAGTCTACTACAACTGCCAGATATTTTTGAAACAAATTATTTTTTTTATTCTGCTTTTCCTGTGTACTTGTAAAATTGTGTCCTCACCCAAATGTAAGATTAATTGACCCAGTATTTTTGGCTTGTAATCTAACATTTTCAGCTAGCTAGTTTGATATCCAGCTTTGTGCCATTTGAAAAATTTATCATGGATCAAAATGTTAAAAAAACCCCACAGAACCAAGAACAGATCCTTGTGATATTCCTTTGCAGACTTCTTCCTAAATTGATATCAAATCATTAATCACTACTTTTTAAGTCCAGACATTCAATTGGTTCTTAATCCATCTAATTGTTCTTTCATCAAATTCATAAATTTTAATATATGCTTTGTTAAAATTTAGGAAGCATTGTGTTACATGGCAAGATTACTGAATTTGGAGTAGGAGAACCTGTATTCAAATTCAAACCTCCTTCCCTTCTCCATGGCAATCCTGGCAAGTCATTTAGCCTCTCCAGACTTTTTTCTCTTCACCCATATAGTAAGAGAATCAGACTATGTATCTTTTAAAGTCTCTTGAGCTTTAAGTTTGTAAACCTAATGGGTTGTCAACTTAGAAAAGAAACTATGTTTACATCAGATTCCTTAGACTAGCATTTCAGCCCTCTATAGCCTGGTCTCTATTTATTTTTCTGGACTTTATCTCCCCTTTCTCTCGCTTAATTGATTTTTTTCCTAGCTAGAATCAATAAAAAAAAAAAAATTAAAAAAGGATCCTGAGATTCCCAAATTGGAGAATCATTTCTCTAGACCACACTCAATATCAAGTGACAAAATAAAATCATCAAAAATTAGATCATCTCGTCAACCTAGAACTTAACACTGAATTAGAGAGAGATGGAGAATAGTTGATGATATTCTCAGGAAAAGATATTCTGTATTGAAATAACCACAATTAACTACAAACATTGGAGGGGAGGAGGCAAGAGTAGTAGCATCCTTTAAGGACTGGAGCACAATATCATTAGCTAGAATCTCCTGGAAAGTCACTGGCAGAAAAATTAGACTAGCTTGGTCATTGTTCCTGCAGTGTTGAATACATTTTTATACCTCCTCTTCTTTTGATATAATTAAATCTTTTCCTTCCTTGAAAACCACCTCCTCATGTCCTACCAACCACTTCAGTTCATTGTTCGGTGAGGCCATGGTTGTTAGTAGTCACAGCCATTATCTTGTCCAACTCCTCATATTACAGAAGAAATGAGTCTGAAAGAGGCAACATGACTTGTTTAAATACCTAAGTAACAGCCCAGCCCAGGACAAAGGTCTTTCATTGTCTACCCTACCACCTTGTCTCCTGTGATTTTCAATAGTACTTACTTTCTCTTCCAACATTTTCCAAAATGATGTTTTTCAAAACCCTGATGTTCTGCAGAATGTAAATTGCAATGCTGTGAGAGAATTTTGATGATAGTGTTGGATTTTTTATGGATTTTTTAAATGAGAACTATGATTTTACTGGCACACATAATTCCTTGTAGGAAATTTCTTTCATGAATGCTGATATATAGACAAAAAAAATTAAGTGTAATAATTTTGGAGTATGGAAATATTTGGCTTACATTTTCTCATCTTGTACTTTACAATTTCCTTGGACTCTTTCTCCCTTTCTCTGGGGGGCATTTGGTTTTTCTGAAATATATATATTTCATAGACCAAATAATTTCATAACCAAATTAATATGGGAAACATTAATTTAGCTTATTAAAGTTAACCAAAGTATGTTATTTTATTTTATTATTTATCTTATCTTCTTAGATATTTACCCCATTTCCTTGAGTGAATGGCAAACTTTAAGACAGGGATTTTTTTTTTTTTTTTTACTGTTTTTTGGGTCATGGATCATGTTGGTAATATGGCAAAGCCAGTGGACCCCTTCATAGAATAATCTTTTTAAATGCATGAAGTAAAATGGAATTAGAAAGGAAATTAATTATATTGTAATATAGTTATCTCAATGTTAAAAAAAATTCCAGACAAATTCATGAATCCCAGGTTAAGAACTTCTGCTTTAAAGAGCAGGTATATACTATGTTTTATCTTTTTTTATATCCACTTATTTGGCACATTGCCTTGTATGTGGTAGGTGTTCAGTAAATGTTAGTTAATGGTGATAAACTTGGTTATAAATGATAATAAACTGGTAGTTCATTAACTTAAAAAGATGTTTTAGTGCCTCCCATGTGTGAGAACAAACCATTTGTAATTTTCCTTTTATTATAGTATTAGTTTTTGTTAATTTCCTGTTATTAAAAGTCATTTCCAGTCTACTTTTTTGATAGGGCTTTATATATAAAAGGTGATATGGTTTATATATCTTCAAGTATTTGGCTGTATAATTTTTGGTCAAGATACTTTTGGAAAGATCAAAAATCTTAGAAGTTTTTTGTCATAGTACTATTACCTTTAATGATGATACTCTTGGTAGTGATCACTCTCCCAGTGTGAGTAAGGCTTAAGAGACCAATCTGTGATTTGGAAATCTTTTCCCATGCTTCAACTATAAAAAAGATGTTGTTTGTATCTTACACTTCTATTTTTTACCTTCTGTTCTATGCTTTTTATTGAAAAGATTCTCTTCCCTTATCCCATTCACTCTCTCAGCCCTTGTACTTCTCCCCATCTCTCTCTCTCTTTCTCTCTTCACTCTTTCGCTATTGTGGTTTAATTTGACTTCCCAGGAGACTCTAACTATTGATATTGTGCTTCAGTTCTAAAAGCATTTCTACTACTTTTGCCTTCTCCCCTCCAACGCTTATAGTTTATTGTGGTTATTTCAGCATAGAATATCTTTTCCTGAGAATATCTTCAATTATCTTCCATCTCTCTCCAGTTCAGTGTTCAGTTCTGGGTTGATAAGATGACCTAGTTTTTTTTTTTTTTTTAATTAAAACTTTGTATTTTTTTAAAACATATGTGTGGACAATTCCTTCAACATTAGCCCTTGCAAAACTCTGTGTTCCAATTTCCCCCTTTTCTCCTAAGCCCTCTCCTAGATGGCAAGTAGTTTAAAATATGTTAAACGTAGTAGAAATATATGTTAAATCCAAAATATGTATACATATTTATACAATTATCTTGCAACACAAGAAAAAAATGAAGCAAAATAAAATGCAAGTAAACGACAACAAAAAGAGTGAAAATGCTATGTTGTGAACCACACTCAGTTCCCACCGTCCTCTCTCTGGGTGTGGATGGCTCTTTTCATCATTGAACAATTGGAACTGGTTTGAATAATCTCATTGTTGAAGAGAGCCATGTCCCTCAGAATTGGATGATCTAATTTTTGATGATTTTGTTTTATCATTTGATGTTGAGTATGGTCTAGGGCAGTGATTCTCCAATTTTGGGATCTCAGGATCTCCCTTTATGCTCTTAAAATTATTGAGGACCCCAAAGAACTTTTATTTATGTTATATGTTGATATATACTATGTTTGAAATTAAATTATGAAATAATTTGAAAGTCCTTCAGGGACCCTTAGGTCTTCCCATATATATATATTAAGAGTTACTAATCTATAGGTAACTGAGATTCCTGAAGAAATTGGATGTGTCACTTAAGCATGTGCTGGTTTTAAGACTATTTTTAAAAAATAATATTTTGATTCTAAGACGTTCCCTTTAAAGAGACTTTTATCTCTTCAATTCCGGTGATAGATTAGGTTGTTTGATGTCTTTCTTTAGTTTAATTGAGCCCACGGAAGTTTCCTCCTTGTCATTTGACTATCACAGATAAGACTAGGATCCATTTGGACATTTGGACTCATCACAAACAAGAATTCATATGCAAAAAGAAGTGTATGAGAAACATATTTTACTCTCAGAGAGTTGTTTAGTCCCCTTGCCTCTTCATTCTTGGCTCTTTAAAAAAGCCTTTGACTCAGTGCAATATCCATTAGATAGATAGAAAAAAAAATCAAGAAAGGAATGATATTATCAATTATTTGATATTATCAATGCCACATCCCAAACTCACCAATTTTACTTTAGTTTAATGTATAAAGATAGTGATGTCTTTAATGAATTACTTTTGCTTCTCTCTATATAGATGTTTAATTGACTGAATGCATAATCTAATCTTCTGAATGTCAAATAATAGTAATGGTCCTCTGTACTGTTTATAGTCTTCTAAGAGTTCAAAGTGTTTCCTTCATGTTATCTCATTGATTATATTTCTTTTAATGAATAACAGGTGATTTTGTTATTGATTCTTTCACCATTGAAGATAAGGTAGGAGCAGGGTTCACAAAATTTTGAAGTAGTTTAGTTTTTAAAACCATTTATTACATGCTCACTCTGTGTAAGTTATTGTTTTCCATCTGCTCCTTCTCTTTCATTGCTTCTCTTCTAACTTGAGCTTTTTCTTCTCATTTCCCTAGACACATTCCTACTGAGGGCTGCCTTTCTAGAGCAGGCTCCATTCATCTGGTCCTTTCCTAATTTACTTGTTCCATTCTCCAGGTCTTAATTCAATAGTCATTCAGTAAATGAGCATTACTATGTTCCAGGTACTGTGAAGTGCTAGATATACAAAGAAAGGCAAAAATTGTCTCCACTATTCAGGAGCTTATGTTTTGAGGAGTTATGTATATACATACACAACTATGTATATATACAAGATATATACTGGGCAAATTTGTGATAACTGGAGGAAAATGGAAATACTAAACCAATCCTTGGTAAGATAATAGCTGACAATGTATTACTCCACTTAGTGCCATTTTTATTTTAACAGTGGACCTATGAAAACAAATAGTCAAAAGGAGTGAATTTCTAATGAGAGGGTTGAGGGACAACAACACATTGAGAGATTTTTGAATGAGGTATTTTTTTCCATATCAAACACATGCTATTTCACCATCTCTCTGCCTTATGTTATTATGTAATATTATTCCTGTTTGTGTCATGGGACAACACAGAATTATTAGTGCACTTGTCCAGTCATGTTGTCCCTGATAGGGATTGTGCTTTTTTTTTTTTTTAATTTAATAGCCTTTTATTTACAGGATATATACATGGGTAACTTTACAGCATTAACAATTGCCAAACCTCTTGTTCCAATTTTTCACCTCTTACCCCCCCCACCCCCTCCCCTAAATGGCAGGATGACCAGTAGATGTTAAATATATTAAAATATAACTTAGATACACAATAAGTATACATGACCAAAACATTATTTTGCTGTACAAAAAGAATCAGACTCTGAATTATTGTACAATTAGCTTGTGAAGGAAATCAAAAATGCAGGTGTGCATAAATATAGGGATTGGGAATTCAATGTAATGGTTTTTAGTCATCTCCCAGGGATTGTGCTTTTTAATGCTGTTATAAATATTTGAATTTAAAGTTCTTAATTTTGAAAATTTATCCTTTCAATTGTATGCTATATTTTGGAACCACTGGAAATGAGGTCATGGTTTCACTAACTATCAAAATTGCAAATTTACACTTTTGAATCAAAGTCATTTTTGCTTTTTTAACTTAAAGTGAGGAAAAATACTAATCAAATGCTTTGAAAAGTCTCATTTGAATCCTGTTTTTTGTTAGTTTTTTTACTTGAAATATTTGTATTATATATTCATATATCTATAGCTATGTATGTATATACATATATATTTTAATGTAAGAATCCATTCTATGATGAACCAAGAGTTTAGAAGGCTTGGCAGAGTAAATTCATTTCTGGAATTATGCTGGTGGAATGATTTAATTTGATAAAGACAAGCACAGTGTAATGCATTTTCTTGGGGAGGAAATAACTTGGGAATTACAGAATTGGAAAGAGTTGATTTATATATTAAGATGGTGAGGAAAAAAAGCCTAATGGTCATGTTGCAGATCACATTTCCTATGAATTAACAATGTAGTGTTACAATAGTAAAAAATAGACCCAGAAATTCAAGAGAAGTGCTGGTTTGTATAAAAAGTTATACAGAATAGAAGAAACCAAACCTCATTATCAGCATTGATAAGATGTCTTTTAGAGCATTATTGTCAAACTCAAAATAGAAATGGGGCTATTAATCCATACATTAGCTAAGGATCCTTGTGGATAGCATATTGAATCAGAAAACCACCTATTAACATTATGTATGTTTTATTATATTTTTACTTATTTTGTTATCCTCTACTGAGGAGTATTGTGGGCCTCCATGTGTGTTTGATACTTTTGCATTAGGGTATTCTGGACAGATCTGAGCTCTACAACTGAAGAGGTGCAGATTTAGGGGATAGGATTTGAACGTTAAAGGTAATTAAAATGTTGGAAAATAATATCTGTGAAGAAATATTAAAGGAGCTTGAATTATTTAACTTGGAGAGGAGAAAGTTAAGAAGTGACAATAATAGTATTTTAAGTATATAAAGAATTTTTTCTTTGTAACTACTGGTAGACTAGTTGTTTTCCACCTCTAAAAGGAATAGAGCAAAAGCAAATGAACTTAAATTGCAGGTTTGAAGAATTTAGATTAACTCTAAAGAAGAATTTCTGGTTGAGTTTGTTAATTAGTTTGCCAAGGGAAGGCTATGTAATTTTGATTTTTAAGTTTTTAAAAACAGGTTTGGATCTTATCTTGCTGGAATGACTTAATAGAAAGTCTGCCTAAAGGACAAGAGGATGGAATAAATGGCCCCCTCAAAGTTATTAATTTTTGTTATACCTTATAATGCTCTAATTTCTTAATTTTACCAGACATTCTTGATACTAAAATATTATTAAATTAGCACATCTAGTGTTCTAAGGAGTGTTAGGTATAATTCTTTTAAACTAATACTGGGAGATGTGGTTCTGCCACTCTTTTAAGAGGTTCTGCTATTAAATAGCTTCAAGCTAATACATTCATTCTGTTCTGTATTAGTATTTGCAGCTATGATATATCTTGCTCTCAGGAACACAGTCATTTGAGTTATTCCTTGGAACTCTAATTTTACAAAGCCAATTGAGAATGATCAACTTAATGTTATTTTAGGTAAAAATAAATATGACTATGCCATTTGAGAAAGATGAATGTTCATGAGATTACAACCAATCCTGAGATACAGTTCTTATTTGGCATTCTTTTAGGTAAAGTCAATTTATGAAAGACCTTGAAAGAACTTAGCTAGATTTATTATTGATATAAAATTTTTGGAAGGGTTCCAGAATTTCACCTTAGATATTTTGATTTACCTTAAAAGGAAATTTATGTTAATCAAATGTTGGAGGTACATGGCTTAAAACTTGAAGGTGTTTGTGGTGAGTATTCTTCTTAGAGTAGTCAAGGTGTTAATGTTTATCTAATTCTGTAGTCAATTTACTGCTTTTTATGATCTGTTGTGGTAGTTCCTTTCAGGAAATTAAATCACACCTCTGTGTTCTATGTGGTTGCTTAGAGCTCTTAGAGTTATTTTTTATTAGGCCTATTTGCCCCTATCTTTAATCTTCTAAAGATATTGTAATGTTTATGGGGCATAGCAGTTTATCTTTTATAAGAGTGTAGTCAATATGATTATTATTTGAATCAGTGTCATAATGTTTTCTACTGTTTTTGTGTGTATGTGCTACTTGGGTAACTAAAGTATATTCTGCCTTATGTTTTAATTATCTCAGTACTTAATAAAATTTCATTATGAGTTTAAGAACTGAGTACTGGAAGGAACCTTTGAGGTTTCTAGTACCTCTGGCCCTCTGGTCTAGAGGTGTCAAATTCATAATCTCTGAGCCACATGGGGTCTGCAAAACTCTAATCAGATGAAAATTTAATTGGAAAGTTTAACAAAAGATATAGAAATTCCATAAAACATAAGATACTAGGGATCTGTTTTTATTTAAATTTGATACTAATGCTTTAGTCCAGTCCCCTCATCTTGTAGAAGATGAAATGGATACCTGGTGGTTGTCATTTTTTTTTTCAATTGGCAGATCCAGTATAGTTGAAGATGGGGATCATTATGGATTTCTTGGGAAGATTTTTAGTTGAAGTGAAGTCCCATTGAAAAATAAGTGCCAGTAGGCTAGAAGTAAGGAGACCTAGGTTACTATCCTAGACATTTATTAGCAATATAATTTTGGATAAATCCCTTAACTGCCTGGTTTTGGTTCCTTATCTGTCAAATAAGGGGAGATGGTTTTGATAATCTCTCAAGTTCTTCTAGTTCTAATGACTATAAATCTCAATTCATTTAGAATTTCAGACTTGTAAATTTATTAATTAAATCACAGATTCACTCTAAGGGGCAGTATTACCTCATATTTAAAGAGTTTGAGGGTATTGTGTTATGATTTTATCTTTGCTGCTTAAGTAACTGTCATCTAGCTATTGCACATAGGTACATCCTATTGCACATAGGCATAAATAGGAATTTTTTAGCTTAGGACAAAAACAGTTGAGGACCTCCTCTTATACTCTTCTCTCTTAAATCTGGAGAGAGAATGTGTGTGACATGGGATGGCAGAAGACAAAGTGAGAAGACAAACAGGACGTGGCTGCTCTTGGGAGGGAAAAGGCTTTTTGAGACTAGGAGTTGGCTGAAGAGAGAGGGCACTTAAAGGTCTGAACAATCTAAGAATACAGAGCAGCTGAAACCATGCTCTATGGAGAGGCATGTGCTTCTGTACACATCTTTCTTCCTGGGGCAAGAGGATCCTAAAGATATCCTAAGAGCTCCAGACATGGACACTAGCTTTCCTTGACCAGGAGAGTTGACTGCGCAGAAAGGGCGATTCTCCCTCTCAGGAACCCAGTGATGATGGTCTGGGGGGAGAAGGGCTTGGCTTCTCCAGGTGCTATCCTGATTGAATGAAATCTAGAGGGCATCCTGCATTCCTGCCTCTATTTCCCTTGTTTTCCACAGAAGTACTTTCTGAAGGATAGCCCACTATTTCTTTTTTTGTAATAGCCTTATTATATTTTATCTCTTGACAGAAAAATTTGACCAGATTGTTAATACTTGAGAGATCATTAATGTTACAGTAGGAACAATATGTGAAGTAGATACAGGTATATAATCAAAGATCTAATGTTTTAGCATTTCCTATATGATTTTATCTACAGGATTTTATTTTGATCCTAGATAGTGAGGTTTTATTGTATATAGGGGCCACATTTTTTTTTCCCTACAGAAATATGTCTTTGCTTTATGTGTAAATCAAAAGGAAAAGAATATTCACTAAAGAAAATTCCACTTTATGGTTAATTTTTCAAGATGAACTTAGTGGTGCTAATTGTAAGTGGTTACCTGTGATGCCAGATGTCATAATACTCCATTTCTTTGATAAATTTTATTCTGATATTTTTAATATTTTAGAAATGTTGCTTTTTTAGTGCTTTAATTTTCATGGAAAGGTAATGTTTTTGTTTTTCATGAAGCCTACTGTAAAATAAGATTACTTCAGAATTTCTGCTGTGATCATTTTGACTGAGGTTTCTCATTAAACTCTTATTTTTTAATGGGTTCAATTTAAAATGCCATAAAATGAACTTGCAAACCTTGGTGGGGGATGGACTGAATATGGCCATGGAAGGGAAGTAACTCTTTACTATGTGGAAGTAACTAGCTGCCATATTTTATAAGAAGTAAAGCATAATACATAATGACAAAACATACTTTGAAATACACATTATATTTCAGAGTTGTTCCTGTATAATTTACTCTTTTGTTAGAAGTTTCTAAGAGAAGTAGAGGCATTTAATGTTAGTTGGCATTGAGTTTAATGAGCTTACATTTGCAAAACAAGGTAAAACTTCAATGAATTGTTGATTTTCATCTTTGTCTCATTAATCAGAATTTTAAAACACTTAATTTTCTCTTTTGATGCTTGCTGCTTAATAGCCATTTTTTTGTTATGCTAAATATGAATAATAAATATTTATATATAATTATAATAAAATTATAATTATAAAATATAGATAAATATAATGTCATTTGATTTTTTTCCTTTTCTGTTTTTAGGCATATCTACAATTTATTTTCCTATGAGAAGTTGTAGGTAGATGAGTATACTTCCTTTTTTATATATAATCTTAGTCTCTGCTTAATTTTCTTGGCTATTTGAATTGAACATTTTCTTTAAAAGTACATATAATTTATTATTGCCACCTATAGTTTATTCCCTACCTAATAAAACTATAAAAGAAACATCTGAAAACTCTGGAAAAGAGAATAAGATTTGCTTAGCTGAGTTGGTCATAATGCATCTATGTACCTAACCCATAGCAGATTTTGCTAAGTGCTGGAGATACAAAGAAAGGCAAAAGACAGTCCCTGCCCTTTGAGGAGCTCGCACTCTGAGAGACTACATGTAAACAGTATTTGTTGTTCAGTTGTATCTAATTCTTCATGAGTCACAGACCATAGTATACCAGATCCTTGTCTTCGCTTGTCTCATGAAGTCTATCCATATTCCTGTTCCTAGTTTCCATGATACTATCCATTTCATTCTTTGTCCCCTTTTCCTTTTGCCTTCAATCTTTCCCAATATCAAGTGTCTTTTCCTGTGAAGGTTTTCTGGAGGCAGCCTTAGTCTCAGTTGAAATAAATAATTACTCCAAAATGCAGCCAGCTGGTAAAAAATGCAAACGTTTATTTCTCCTTCCAAAATAGCCCAGTTAGTTCAGAGACCTATCTCTCTGCTCGAGCTCTTGCAGCTTTGTCCTTGGCTTCCGCCTCTGCTTTCTTCAGCCTCCAGCCAGCACCAAGGTAGAAGATACGATGAATCTCTCTTGCCTTGAAGATAGGACTTATAGGCTTTCTTCCAGAGTGCTCTGTCTCCTAAGTCCCACAAGAAAAAACTAACTCAAGCTCCAAGAGCTCCCTATATATGTGATCTCCCAAAGGTTAACTCTGCCTTCTGGAGGGAGAGGGATTCTGGGTTATCTCCCAGAGTGCTCTCTGGCCCTAAGGGAGGTGTGAATTCGGTTATCTCATTCTTAACCCTGACTCCCAAACGTGTGAACTCCATTGAGTTCTTAGATACTTATGAGCTCTCTAAAGGTATGAACACAAGCATTGTTTCCATCAGTATTAGCAACTTATCATCTTGTAAGGATTCGCTCTGAGGTGTGAACCAATAAGCACTGAGTTAATACCAGGATTCTGACATCACCCTTGAGTTTTCACCGTTTTTTATGTTGAGTTGACTGATGCTGGGGCCACGGAGCTTCTCAGCATTTTCCAGTGTGTCCCATCTTTTCATTTTATAGGCTAAAGTATTTAAAATTCTTATAATTCTTCGTTCACATATTACCGAAGCCTAACTTGCAGAATCTTCAGCATAAACGTTCCCTAGCACTGCTCTTCTTAAGGATTGAGATGTAAATTGATCTTTTCCAATCTAGTGACCACTGTTGTGTTTTTCAAATTTGTTGACATATTGAATGTAGCACTTTAACAACATCATCATTTAGGGTTTCAATGAGCTCATTTGAGATTCCAATATTTCCATAGCCTTAATGTTAGCATTGCATCCCAAAACCTACTTGACTTCATTCTCCAGGATGCCTGACTCTAGATCAGTAACTATACCCCTGTAGTTATGGTGATGCTAAGATCTTGTTTGTACAGTTCTTTTGTGTGTTTTTTGGTCCTTCTTATTCTCTTCTGCTTTTGTTAAATGACTATAATTTTTGAAACAATTGCATAGTCAGCCTATGTCCAGGATAAATGGGAGACAACAGAGGGACCGCACTAGCATTAAGAGGATTTGGGAAAGACTTTCTTAGAAGTTAGGATTTTTAGTTGGGACTTAAAAAGAAGGCAGGGAAGCCAGATGATGGAGATGTGGAGTGGAAAGCATTCCAGTCATGGAGAGCAGTCAGAGAAAATGCCTAGAATCTAGAGATGGTATGTCTTGTATGTGAAACAAGAAGAGGCCAATATCTGAATTAAAGAGTGTAATTGGGGCCATAAAGTATATGAAGACTGGAAATGTGGTTGTAAAATAGGTGATGAAGGACTTTGAATTTCAAACAGAGGATTTGTACTTGCCACTCCTTTTCCAAGTTAATTTTTTTTTAATGGTGTTAAGAGATAACTATACTAAAAATCCATCTGCTCCAATTTTTCTAGGGAAATTCTTTAAACTCTTGATGATTTCTAATTTTCACTCAATTCTTTGATAGTTTCCATTAGTACCACTTCTTATTCACTCTTTAACTGACATTTGTTACCAAGAGTGGCATGAAGAAAGGTTGCAGTCTGGTATGTAAAGGAGTCTGGGAGCCAGAGATATCGATTGATGATGATTTTAGTGTTAACGCAGCATTGATTTTCTATACATTGATCATATTTATGGGCTTTTTTTGGTCACCAGTTACAAAGTGAAGAGAATACTTATTTCCAAAATGTTTTTGAAGACTAAGACAGCAGCAGATGTTATTAGTAGAAAGAGATACTTAAAAAATAACTTTCATTCCTTTTCTTTTTAATAACATTCCCTTCTCTTCCCTTCCCTTTCCTCTTTCAGGGTTTTATCATCTCTCTGCTTCTTTGTACAACAAAAAAAAAGAAGGGATCCCATTTGATTTAAACTCTGATTTATATTTGCAGAAATTTGTTTACTTATAGTAATTTGTATTTTTAGGTCTTTTAACTATAATTGAGAAGTAAAAAGCTTTGTTTCTATAAACATATTCATAGGCAATAGCAATGGATTGAGGGGCAAGAATAAGATATTTATTCTTGACTTTGAAGTCATAAAGTACTTACTTTATTTTAGGATGAACTGAAGGAATTGGGTCAGAATGGACAGGAGGGAATATAGGTATCTTTCTCTTCTCTTATGAGATAACCCTTTCTTGGTCCTCTGCTCCAAGATTCTTAAATACTAGGGATTATGAATCCTTTTCCACTTTTTTCTCTGTCACATAATCCTTGGCCTGCTTTTCCCTTACCTCTTCTAATATTGGTGATTATGTTATTGTTCTTTGGGAAGACAAATCCATAACCTATGACAGAGACTCTGTTCTCTAATATATTAATACCTAGGAAACCTGACTCAGCATCTCTATCCCCCAGACCATTTAGAAGCAGAAAATAGAAAAGGAAAGTGAGAAAGAACAATTGATAAGGTAATACATGGAGCACAGAGCTGTTTGAGAGTAAGGTCTAAGTTTTTCTTTTAACCCATATGAATATTGCATATTGTATATTTGTGTGCATGTATTTAGACACACACACATAAACATACACACAATACACATATATAAATGCTAGTTATAAGTTATATATGGAGAACTAGTAACTTAGCAAAAAGAAAATGAAAAGCTTAGTTGGTTTTGTAATTTATATGAACTGCTTACCATTTAGGCCTAATTAACACTCAAAATAATAATAATTACATACATCTTTGTTCATGAAAAGATTTTTCAAATGAAGTGTTTGCCATATTGATGAAAACACAAATCTGAACCAAAAAAGGAAACTGTCAAATGTATAAGTTTGGACTACTTAATAAAATAAACTCTGTATGTATAGTTAGCTTCATAGTTTGTTGTAGCATTATCATCTGTTCTTATATTCTCAAAAATTTTGGTGCATGCACAGTCATTAATGAGAATTTCTCCTTAACTGTGTAGATCCTTAGCATGTTTTTGTAAGTTTTGTTTTATATTTCCATAATAGAGCTCTTTCCAATGCACATTACTTCTTCATCTTCTGCTGAGGCAATTGGGATTAAGTGACTTGCCCAGGGTCACACAGCTAGCAAGTGTTAAGTGTTTCAGATCATATTTGCACTCAGGTCCTCCTGACTTCAGGGCTGGTGCTCTATTCACTGCGCCACCTAGCTGTCCCACACATTACTACTTTTAATATTTTACTAGTACCAAAGCAAATTCAGGTTTTCTATTGTTACCTTCTTTAATCTTGCTATATGATTATTGTATCTCCTTTTCTACAATGTCTTTTACACCATGTGTAATTTGTAAATCTGTCTCCAGATGCCAGTATCTACATACACCAAACCATGAATTTTTCCTTTGGATCAATTGTAGTTTTTACTTTTTTTGAGATTGTGTTTCATAACAGGTAGCAGAATATTGCCATTAAAACTCTGTATACTTTTGAAAGGACAAAACACTCTGGCATCACTCAAAGTATCACCACAATTTCCCAAATGTAATCTCATAGTTGATTCTACCCCAGTTTATTGTCCATCTACTCATAAAAACAAAATTAAGAGAGGATCTTGACTGTGAGTTACATTAGTGTTTATTTGAACGTTATTCTGCAACATTATTATTCAAATGTAATAATACATAAAATCTAGTCACTTTAAATTAGGACTATCTTAATAAGGTACTTGCTAGGTTTTGTCACATTGTGAAGTTCTAGTATGCTAATATGAAAGGCATGTTATCAATAAAAAAAGGTATTAAGTCAATTAGTGTCAATGGTACAATATTTAATGAGAACTTTTCTAAATAAGAATTCTGCTTTCTTGGTATGGCATTAAAATATTTTGTGTTCAGTCCTACATATTGGATACATTTATAATTTGTTTTCATTGGACATGATTGTTAGGAAACACATTAAATTAACATGGGACTGTTTTTCATTAGTTCTAAGGCAACTTCTAGATACTTTCCTTTCTTTTAATGGTGTTTCTTTGTCTCTTTCTTCCTTTTTAATATCTCATAAAAAGCTACTAGAGTTGGTTTCGTTTGTGCCAGTTTTCTTCTACTCCATCTCACTTATTTGATGCTCTTTCTTCAATATATTCTTATTGGCAAATCATATAAAAATAAAGTGTTTTCCCACTAGAATTCTCCTTTCATTGAAATTCAGAGAATAAAAGACTGGAAAATATTGCATTTAAAATGAGTAGTTGAAGTATAATTAAAATTTTTCATATGAATGACCTATAAGATTCCTTCTACCTTGAAATCTATGATCTTATATTTATGCATTTTTGTCCTTGTCTTTGTAATGGCATGTAAAAACTTATTAACTAAATGTTTACTTAAAGGTGAAAAAGAAGCTATTCTTGGTGAATTATACAGAACAAGCATTCCCCCCCTCCCCCATTTACTCTTTTTTCTATACTATTTTACCTTCTTACCTGTCATTCTTCTCAGATCTTGGAATCTCCTTCACTAACTTTCTGTATTTCTGATTTTGCCTCGTCATGGTGAAAAGAAATACGAGGTGAAAAACAAATTATACCAATACTTTATTTTCCATTATTATTGATTCCTACTATGATGATCCTTCTTGGATGTTGAGACCATTAAAAAAAAGACGTAACTGAGGTTGATTTTTGAGACTCCCAAATCTTTTAGGATAAAAATTCTGCCATTGATTGGGGGGGGGGGGTGTGCTTACTATTGATTTGATGCAGGTTTGTAATAATTAAAAAAATTTTAAGTGCTAGTTTAAAAATTGTCTATGAGACATTTTCCCCATTGTTCTACAGAGGGTTTACTCTAGTAGCCTAATACTAGGAGCCTACTCTCAGTAGGAGCTCTAAAAATACTAACTGATAAATTGATGACAGTAGATGAAATATTTGGTTTTTCAACTCAAGCTAAAACACCAGAAGAAAATAAATTTTTTTTCTTTCTCTGTTACCATTTTGAATCATGTGATTAATTAATTCTGTATCTTCATCTCTCGTGTTTGTTAATAGGACCAGGGTAGTGACATGAAAATAACTTGTAACCATTTTGTTCAGGTTGGCCAGCCTATATTGAGACAATTTCTAGAGAGTACCTATAGTCTGGTTATGAAATAGAAGACATAAGATTATTTGTATATGTTCATTACAGTTTAAAATAGAAACTGTTCATTTTAAGTTAGTTGTTTTTTATTGAAATATGGTTAGCTTTCCTATGGAAAATGGCCTAAGGCTTAAGATTACATTGTTGGCAAATTTGGATGTGTAAGAGAGCATCTGTTTTTTTCATTTGTAGAAATAACCAAAGAATTTCAAAGTCTAAACATTACAGAAATATATAGGCTTGTGACCTGAAGAAAAAAAATGCTTGAGTCATTGTGCCTTGGAAAAATGTCCTTGAAAGTCAGTGAATTGCATGTGGAGGCTTTTGTGGATTGATAATAAGTTGAAAAGAAATGCATTCACACAATCTCAAAATAAAGCATGTAAATTTATAAATGCTGGTAAATTTATGAAATCAAAATTCATAATAAAATTTTTTTAATTATGAGTTAGTGAATAATGATAGAAGAGAATTAGGACCAGGAAGGTCATTAGTAAAGGGTTTGTTTGAGTCTGACTCATTTTTAACATTTATTGGAATATGAAGCAGATGACCTCCTTGTTTTAGTTGCAAATAAGACACAGTACTTGAGATGAGGATGTTTCTGAAAGCACATCCAATAATTCAGTGGGAAGGAAGATAGAACTAATTTTTCTATTGTTTCCTTAATGCCATGGCCAGTATTTTATAGCTTGCTTTCTTACAATATGAAGGAGAATTTTTTGTTTGAATTAAATATATTTTTTAGAAACTCTGTTTGGAGAAGGTAGATTGTTGTATATATGTTCTTTAGATGATTTTATAAAGGAATAAAGTACATCTTTTCAACTCTTTCCTAGTATCCCTGGTGATGACATCGGCCATATGTGACCTTTTCATTTCCTTAATGTGGATCTGGTTCTAATTTACTCATGTCTTTATGACTTTTAAGTTTAGGTATCTGTAGTATACTCTGGAGAAATTACTGCTGGGAGTGTTTCTCTCTAAAGATAGGACAGTTTTGGCACCTTTATTTTAGTGTGTATTAAAGAAGTGAAAGTTAAGTGGGGAGAAGGAATAGGGAAAAAAGCTAGTTTCTTTTGACTAGCATACTTGTTGGAAATGCTGGTGAAACTATAGCAGATCCTTACTCTGAAAAGATAAACTGAGTTTTTAGAAATTGTTTCTCTATGGCACTTCTAGAGTCTATGGCTGAAGTTCTCTATATGATCACTAATATTTCTAGTTTATATCTTGTCCCAGTAAATCATGTCTGATATGGCAGGCCTTAATTCACTTGCAGACTGTTGAGGTCTCTGGTGTATTTCTTCCATCAACCCCAGGCTTTTTGAAATCTATTCCCCCCCCCCCCCCAAATCTAGCAAAATTTAACAATACATTATTAAATGGTTAGAAGATGAATACTTAGAAAAGGAAATGATCACTAAAAGTCAATAAAAACATGTCTTTACAGAATAACCTCATTTTTTAAAAGATTGGCAGCTAGACAAGTAAAGTAGGGAAATTCTCTAGACTTAGAATACCTGGATTTCAGAAATACAGTGCTGCTTACTATATTTATGATTAAGACAAAAAGGCACAGTGGTTATGTAAGAATACTGTTAGGAATATAATGGTATAACGTTGACTTACTATAAGCTTCCAGTAAACTGTTTAAGATAAAGTCCTTCAGGATTAAAAACCAAACTTTTAATTGATCTTAGGAACAGGCGCACACACACACACACACACACACACACATGTGCACACACACACGCACACACACACACACACAATTTGATTCTTCTGTCAGATGGTTACTGGTTTGCAGACACGGTTTCCTTTCATGTTCCCATATCTTTTTCTTTCAACATTTCAATTGTTGGTCACACAGCAATATTAAGTACCTGTCATGGTGCTAGGCACTGTGGATAAAAATGTGAAGAATAAAACAATTCCAAATCATAAAGATCTGAGATTTCCATGGAGGAGACCATACTGACGCATATAAAGACATACAAGTTAAATGTAACAAAAAGGAGTTTAATAAACGTAGTTTGAGAAGGGAGGGCCTAACAGTTGAGGGCATCAGGAAAGGCTTTATATACAATGTGGTGCTTTAAAGAAGGAGACAGATTCTTCATAGCAGAAATAGAGAGAGAGTTCATTTGAATTACAGAGTGCAGAGGAGGAAGAATTTTATAAAGCTGGAAAAATAGATTGGGCTTTAATGGATATACTGGGATTATATTTTATCCTTGAAGCCACAGGAAACCACTGGAATTTATTGAATAGGATAGTATTATGGTCAGATTTGTGCTTAAGAAAGTTAATTTGGCAGCAATTTAGAGGATGAGCTAAAGTGAAGAGAAAGTTGAGGCAGAGAGACCAGTGAGAAAACTTTCAGTGATTTAGATGAGAGATGATGAAGACTTCCAACTAAAGCTTGAAATGAGGTCACTTTATTTCATAGCAAAAATATACATAAAAAGTAAAAATTATAATCAGTTTTTCCTATAGAGTTGTTGACGTTATTTTTTCTCTACCACTTGCCGCTAGTCATGTAAGAGTGGCAAATATGTGATTTTCTGCTGTCTTCTGTCTCTACCTTTATTGTAAACCAGTAACTTGTACTCCTCTATTTCCCATTTCCTCTTTGAGTTGGTATTGATCAACTTTTGATCCATTTCCCAAGCAGAAAGAAATAAAGGGATTAGCACATAGACATACTAATTGTAGAAATTTCCTAAATCTTTATCTTGTCCATTCTAGGAAATAAATTTCCTTTCTAAAGGTTGTAATGTGTTCTATTGAAACAAACTACAGTAGTTGCATTGTTTCCTAATGATTAAACTATCCTGATGTGAATGGTCTACATGGGGTAAGATCCAAATTACATTGATGACTTTCTCTTCCAACTTTAGAAGCTAGCTGTTTCTAAGATTAAAATGTTTTGAATTGGTGGAAATTTTATTCAATTTTTGTTTTGAATTGATTGCTAATCCTAGAACTCTAGCTAAGTATATCTTATGTATTCTATCTAGTACATTTTTTTTGGTTGCCTTTGGTTTCTTGCCCACTTTCAAAGATCTTTCCTAGGGAAACATCAGCCCCTCAAAGACACATAGAATTGTGACAAAGACATTTTAATTTTGTTTCCTGAGGCATGATCAGTCTCCTTTTGAATCTCTGTCTATTCCTCCTTTTGCCCTTTATATCTCCTTTGTGCTTATTAGACATTGTTTTAGTGCAGTGAGATTATACTTAAATGTTTGTTTAGCATACTCTTTGTCCATAGTTGATTAATTGTGAATTCACATTTAGCAAATGTATTAGACATTGTATTGGCTTAGTTTTCTGTAATTCTCTTCTTTGGATGTAAACATTTAACACCCACTTATGTCATAGATTCATTAAGAACACTCATATGTTTTAAGTCTTTTGAAATAAGAATATTGTATAATTACATCATGAAAAATTATTTAACTTTCTTCTAGGGATTTTAATTGCATGCATATCCTGTATATCTATTCTGTGTACTTATTCTGACAAACTGATAAAATGTCCTTTGACATGTCTTCTGTTTCTACCTACAGCTTTTCTTTGTAAAAGAAGATAAGATCTTGGGAGGTAAATCAGGAAACAAAAGGGGATAAGTAATTGCATTATTAGTATATGTATATATATTAACCAAAGTGAATTACTTTTTCTCAAATGGAAATTTAAGTGAAAAAAAGTTCTTTTTCAGAACATTAATTTTATATAAATAATACCACAAATATCTTTATTGCTGCTAATGTAAAATTCCTTTTTGAATACTTACTAGTTATTTTTCCAGGTTAATTCTTATACTTATAGCAAAGGAGGTTTCATCTTAAGTACCAAAGTTTAATAATTATATTACATAGTCTTTATTCTTTTGTATCAGTTTGTTATTACTCTTAGTCTATAAGTGAAACTGTTAGGCAAAATTTTTCTGCTACTTACAATTAAATTTTGGATGGAGTTCAAGATTTATCTGTTTTATACCAAATTCTCTTATGCTTTTTATAACACGTCTTTAGCATTTCTTTTCTTTTCTGAGAATTCCTTAAATCTGGAGACTTTTCCATAGTTAATGTTTCTGTTCATTTGCCCCCATTCATTAAAATTCCTAGGATATTGTTTGGTATTTATTGATGAGTTAGAATCAGCAGTAATTTGAACTTCAGAGCAGCAGTATTATGTTTGAATGAATTGCTCATCTCAAATAGAAAAAAGAATAGAAAAGATATTCTGCACATTTTTTTCCTTATCCAGTAATGGTTTCCTGGATTACTCTTTGATCTAGTCTTATATGGTGAAATCATGAAGAAGATTGTAAAAATCATACCAAAGACCATTGTACTATGCAACTTCAGGATATTATGAAATTATCATAAACCTAATTGTCTGTATTAAAGAATAGTGTTAATTACAGATGAACTGTTTTGATAAAACATTTAGCAAAACTACTCTTCTTGATTGACAGCTAAAAGAGAATGAAGCTACATTCATCTCCAGGAGGAGCCTTTCCTCATTAGACAAAATGTTCAATAGTCACTTTTATTGAAGTCCCCAAATTTGCCTAGGGTGACTGGTTTGTCTCTTCTGCCTACTCAAAAGCTAAAAGTACTATTTCATTGTTATTAATATATGCTCATTGTTTGTGTTGGATAAAAAGAAAAAAAGAGCAGAGATTTGGGCAAACTTACCACATCTGAGAAATTCACTAATCTGAGAAACTGATCATTATGGAAGAGTTACTTTGCATATTAGTAATTCAATAAGCACTTATTAAGCTCCTACTATATGCCAGGTAAAAATAAAAAAAAAGACATGAGGGGAAAAAAAAAAAACAAAAACAAAAACTATATGCCAGGCATGGTAACAATATGAAGCATTGTAAAAAATGAAGCTATAAGTATTATAGTAGAATTTCTATGAACAGATGATAACATTTTTGAAGCCTACTCATTGTGAGAAGTGCAGTTGAGGATAGAGAGATGATTGATGTTTTATTAAAGTATCAGAATGCTTTTAATGATACAAGCCTAAGAAAATACTAGTCACATATAAGTCTGTACCAGAGATAATCTACACAAAACTCAAATCTTTTTTAGGAATTATTTTGTGTGTGTCTTTGTATTGTCAGAACCTAGCATAGTGCCTTATATAAATAGTAAGTTAAGTGTTCTCCAAATGTCTGAATTGAAAGCACTCAGATTGATTATGAAGATACCACAAAAAGAGGAAAATTCCAAAAGAATGTAAAATGTCATGCATTGGCATTGTTTACTTTAAAATGGCAACAAAGAAGACACCAACAACTACAAAGCCAAACATCTTGTTTTTCACTTTTACAAAATTATTATAATTTCTATCCATGCATTGAGGATATTCTTCATCAAGATGTTAGAGGAAGGGCTCAGATCAACTTTTAAATTTGAATCTCCACAGCAGGTCATTCTTTCATAGTTACTTAGTTTAATGAGTTAAAAAATATATGTTAATCACCAAAAAGTCAGTATAATAAAATGAAGATGGGAAGATTATATCAGATATATCATGTTTTAGTGCATTTGCAAATATTTAACAGCCAAAAAATATGCAAGATACAATTTTAAGTTTAATCTTCAATATTAGTATTTTCTCCAACACTTTTCTAAGTCTAGTCAGTCAACAAAACAATAGATTATGCCCTGATATGGTTTGCCAATTTCTAGGTTTAAAATGTTCATATGGAAAATTGAACAATCATCCCTTTCAAGAACTGTTAGGAGCTGGCTTCTGGATGATTCATTTCTTTCCTGTATAGTTATCAGGAAAGCATTTGAGAATTTCATTCTTTCTGTGGACAAGATAGAGAGATATGGACTAGAAAATTGTATATTTATGTGGATTTGGAACTTGCTGAATTACCAGATCAAGAGAATAGTCATTGACGGGATGATGTCAACTTGGAGGGTCTTCCTTGTGGAATGCTCTGTCTTTGGCCTGGTGCTGGTTAACGTTTTAATCAGTGACTTTAGATGAAGGCAGAAATGTCATGTTTGTCAAACTTGAAAGAGATGTGAAGCTTGGAGTGATAAATAACATATTTTATGGAAGAAGCTGTATTCTAAAAGATCTATACAGACCAGAAAAATAAGGAAACTATCACTGAATTTTGGTATTTAGGCAGCACATTATTCAATAGTATATTAATCAACAATATATTTTTTTAAAAAAGGAAAAAGAAATCCAGTATATTAGTTAAAAGGATTGAAAGTATGACAAAAAAAATGACCAAACAGTGTGAAATCTGGAGTTTTAAACAATTTAATCAGTGTTGTCTATAACTCTTAATAAATTTTATGTGTCACAACAGGATCATCAATAAAGAAATTATCTAACGAGACTAGTCTACCATAATTGAGGAGGAACACTATTGATTCAACTCTGGTTGAAGAGACATGCGCAAAGAATGAAGACTAGCCAATATACCCAAACAGCTGTCATATGGGAAGAGCTGACATGGGAATAATTGTAAGAAAGGAGGACAGGGGAAAAAAAAGCTTTAAGGATTCCCTGAAACACAGCCTCATGACATGTGACATAATGGAGTGGCTGGAAAATATGAGGCTCTGAGGAATAGAGCTGCTCTTTTTTAAGCATGGATTTTTCATGCCAATTATGAATCTAGAAATAAGTAACCAAAAAGGGAAAAGGGCAATTCAATTAGATAGGAACTATAGTTGGTAATCTAGGAAGAGGCTCCACACATGTTCATTATAGTGAAAAATTAGTAGGTTTTCATTTTATTTTTTCAATTTTAGACTTTTCAACCTCATTTATGCATATAGGTTATAATTTAGTAAGTAGTGTCATTTAAAAGAATACCATTTTATATGAAGCATATATATATATTCACACATGTATGTAAAAGGAACTCTTATCTTTTGTATTCTCTCTGAATTCTACATATCTTCAGTCATTTTGGTTACCTCTGCAGTTTTGCACAGTGATTTTAAGAGATGACAGTATGAACTTATGAGCCCATATCTATTTTATTTTCTTTTGGCTTTTGATTCCATGTTACAAGCTTGCCTGTTACATATATACTGTCATTTGCTACTTTGCCTTTAACTTTGTTCTTTAGATAGAAATCTTTATCCATTAGTGATTAGGGTTAGAATATGGATATCTTTGTGACTTTTTGATTCCTGAAATTCATTAACTTCTTTTATCTATATAAAGAAGGAAAAAATCTTTTACCCATTTCTCAGTTTTGATTTTTTCTCCTGCATTTAGTAGTATTTTTAACACTTTCATTTTTACTATGTATGACTTTAATTAACTTTGCTATTTATTCTCCTTCCAGATTATTAATGAAGTAAACTGTGAAATGGTAATTTTCATTCTTTAATCTTTAGTGCTGAAAAGAACGAGAAATATAATGAAAACTTCTTACACTAATTCAGTTGTTGTCATGCATCTAATGTTTATGATATGACTGGAAATGATAGTGTTCATATCTTTTGCTGCTGCTGCTGCTGCTTCACACTGAAAGGATATAATCATCTATTTGCTATCACAGCTACTTTCCCGGCAAGAGATTTTGATGTCACAGACCAAAAATGTTTCTCTCTCAGTTTGAGTAAGCTAGAGAAAAGATGGAGCTTTAGGACGAACATTCTTCCATTTTCCTATTTAATTGCTTCCAAAAAATATTAATCAGAATAAGATACAGATTAATTGCCTTACTGAATACTTACCTTAAAACATTAAACTTTGAAAAATTTTGGTACTTGGCAAATTCATAAAAATTAGTTTTCATGGTATTTATAGTTAAAATATTTTATAATCCCAAAAGATAAGCAAATAGTGTTCTTATGGTATTTAATTTTATGCTTCATGATATCCAGTATAGGCTCAGTGATCCTTAACATAATGTTAAAATACATAAACTTAAAATGTTAAAATTGATATAGGCCCAGAGTAATGGGCCTATATATTTTATGTGAAAAGCACATTTTTTTGCATGAGCATTTCTCAGACTCTCTAAATAATTAAACCATTTCAGATGTACTACTCTAAAGTTGAAAAAAATTATATTGTATAGGTAATTAGCAATTGATGTGATAGGGATTTCATAATAAATAGCATACATACTACTTTATCAAAAGAATTTATAGTTGATTGTGTTCCAAGTATCTATTACACACTTCTTAATCACTGAGACTGTCTAAGAATGTTCTTGTGAATAAATTCAAGTCTTTTAGGTGCTTACATTGAACTCCTTCTATTAGATTCCTATGAGCTGCTGTTCTGCCCATTTTTAGCCTTAGGATGTTCTTTAAATTTAGAAGTGATGTTTACAAAAATAATATGATTAAATACTGAAAGTACACTGTTCTCTCTCTCTCTCTCTCTCTCTCTCTCTCTCTCTCTCTCTCTCTTTCTCTCTCTTTTTCTGTGTGTGTGTGTGTGTGTGTGTGTGTATGTGTAAAGTTGTGTTATTGGGGCCTGAGTAATTATTTTTTGAAGTGAAATATTATAAAGAGAAAAAAATTGATTTAAACATGAAGGAAAGTATGAGATTGATTCAGAGTAAAGTTTAGATGAATTAAATAATATAGGGAGTTAATGATATCAGTTTATTTATACATTGCCATTTCTAGATAAGTCATTGAGGAATGTCACCCAGAAGTGATAGCAGGAAATGAATGTTTCATTTCCATAAAAATTGTAAGACAATTATTAAAAGACAAAATTTTCATAGTATAAAGAATAGTTTTTTTTTTTTTTTCCCCAGTGAAGTCTTAATTGTTGAATTTAGATAGGTGATAGTTTTTTCAAAAATCTCATTTGTCCTGCAGAGAAGTTGAAAATTCTTAAAATTGTAATTGGGGATATTATTAGTGATTTTTGTCAGTGGATTTTTTAAAAAATAGATTTATAGATTTTTCAAAACAAACTTTAATCATGTGTAACTTTTTTCTGATTAGATAATAGAAGGAAAATAGTGGAAAAAAATGGGTAGCTAAAGTCTACTTTGGTTAGTTTGTATAGAAATAAGTAATCTTTTAAAAATATTTCCATGAAATATATGAATATAATTTTAAAATTACCTGTCAAAATGGACATGTTCTTAATGTAATGGAAAACATACTTGATTAGAGGACAGAATTTAGAAAAACTATTAGTTTTTTATATTTAAGTTTATCTTTAGCTTTTTGTTTTTCTGAGAAAAGTGATTCTCCTGTCATTCAGTGCCTTAATTAAGATTTGAAAGAGGGAAATAATCCAATGAAATGGAAGGATAGCTCCTGTTCAGTAATTTTAAATATGGTTGCTTTTCAAACATGTCTGATGAATGATTTCTGAAATTTCTGCTTGTATTATTTAAAGGTTTTTATGGGTAAAGTGTCTTAACTTTTTCATTTATCCCCTGTGTTTTTGTCCGATTATAGAATTAGCTTAGAAATTTGAATATTTAGAGGGTTCTTTGTGAAAAGAATTTTTGAGGGTTTTTTTTTTTTTGACACCCTGACAAATTCAATCGTAAAAAGATGAGGTTAAATTTTGGAAAGATTACAGGATTACTACTCCTCATTTTCCCCCACTTTTGATTTAAGGAAATACTTTTATCTAATCCTTTTTTTTTTTTATACACAAACTACAAAGATATTCTATATGAAGGCTGCCATATAAAATCATTCATAGATTGTTTCTAAGACTGATTGTATTCCCTAAGATGATTTGATATTCTCAGCCACTTTGCCTGTCTTCTCATGTGAACATTTGGTCTAAGAATTATGGAAGCATTAATGTACCAGATCTTTCTTTTGTTGTCTTGAATGTCTGCTGGTTTCATATTCATAATAAAATTGTCCTGTTTGTCCTTAGTGTGTATTAGCTATATTTTATCAGAAGAGCAGATTTCAGCTTTTTTTACATGTCAGTGAAAGTGGCATATCACTTTTTTTTTTTATATACTTAAATTATCATACAATCTAGGATTTGCCTTCCTTGAATTAAGAGATAATTTTAGTGAATTGTAATTAAAAATCACATTTATTAAATACATTTGAAAAATAGCAATTGTCATAGCTTTTGTGCATGTTAGTATTAATTTCACATTTTTTTGGCCATTGAAGACAAAATGACTTGAAAAATTTAATGTGAAGCAACAGAGACCAGGTAAACATAGCAAAAAGTAATGAAAAGGATACACTTTCAGGAAAGATATCTGCTATAAGAACATTGGTTTATACAGCACAGAAAATGACAGAAGTATTTTACCTTTTTAAAGCTTAAATCTGTATACTATTTGGGGAAGATTTTTTAAAAATTTGAATCTATTAGTTTGTTAATCAAATTAGCAGGTACAATATTTATGAGTCAAAATAGAAATGGATATTAAAAGCTTAAAGCTTACCTGGAAACTGTTTGAAGCTCATCTGTTGGAGTTCTATATGAATACAGTAGGAAAGTCTCACCAGGTAGGAAGCTTCTCTATTTGAAATGTCTTCTGCCCATTAGTTGTGTGCATTCTTTTCCTACAGTGCCTCATTTTTTTGCAGTTTTTTCATATTTTTATAATTCCAGTATATCTCCAGTTATTCTTTTGAAGTAATTGGTGATCAGCAACAGTTATAATATTCAGTTATGATAAAAATGAGAGCAACTGAAAAATGAACTTTGATTTTTTTTTCATCTGATTAGAGCAGTTTGTTTGACCCCAGATGATTTGAGTGTTCAGAACTTATTAAAAATTCATTGAATGCTTCAGCAAGGAGAAATTCTTAGCTGATTCTATAAATGAATTATGTTATTCCAGTTCTACCAGAATATTCTTTTTTTCAAGATTAAAAAATAAATTCCGTGTATTTACCTATTCAATCAAGCATTCTCTTTTCATCCTCTTTTTTTGTTCTCTATCTCAACTTTCAATTCAGCAGCCTTTTTAAAATAGGAAGATGAAGGTATCTGGTCCTCTTTCCTTCAATTGCTTCTGTTATTCACAGATATGAAACTGTGTTTTTTAATGGTTAGGTGAAAATCCCCAAGAGTATAGTATTTTTTCATAGCTCAGGACACTGAACATGCGTGGCATCCACGACGAGCTGATATGAGCTATTCAAACCAAGCAGCAAACTGACAGGATGACGCTTCCTACATAATAAACCCATTAATTACTTCTCTTGATGGACAGCAATGTCTGATGAAAGGAGGGAAAAAGAGCAAATGATAACATTAGGTTTGATAGATGATCTCTGTTTGAACAGCTTGTCATCAAGAAATGAATGAAGAGAAAGACTGCAGCTTTAGATTATGATCAGGTAGAACGGACAGGAGTTGTTTTGACACACAGTAAGTGACGTATTTGGAGGAGGATCGAAAGCTACATTCAGAAGTAGCTGGAATCAAAAAAGGTTCAAAATACCCTTAAAATTATTTTTTTTTACAATTTGACTTTTGGTTGATAGATTTCTGGGCTTGGATTTTAAGATTGACCATTCACAGAGCTTTGGCTTGTCATGTATTTTTATCTTTTTTTTTTTTTTTTTTTTCTTGCTATTTGTTTTTCATGCCTTTTCCCTGGGAAAGTTAAAAAAATCTCTAGGTTTTAAAATATATCTTCCTATTTCCCTCAGTCAAAGCTACTTTTCTGTGGAAAAGAGATACCAATTTTCAAATCTTTTAGACTAAAGACATTGAGTCCGTAATTTTTTTGCTATATATTTTTAACATAGTTTTCATTTTTAATGGTTTACTGAATGTATTGCTGGCTCTCTGTGTGTGTATGCGTGTGTGTGTGTGTGTGTGTGTGTGTATGTGTGTAACGATACCAATATCTATACACACATATTTAAAAGCTCTGTCTTCCTTATACTGAAATACTATTATAGATGTTACATGTTATGTGGACTAATTTTTTCCCTCTGCCTATGCAGTACAATAGTATAATCATATAGATTCATTTATAATTGTGCATCTATATGATAAAGTGATTCTAAGGTTGTAAACATTTATTTAGAGATATACTAAAACTTGATAATGTATTAATTTTTTTGTTTTATGACATTTTTTAATGACAATTTGGTCTTCTAAATGGGTATTCAATAAAATACTTCATATGTGCTTCTTTTAGCATGCATTACAATAGAGGAATATAATTTGTGGTGTTTAAAAATTGCTCTTTGGGGATAAAAATCAATTTTGGCTTTGGAAAGATAACTCATTTTTGTGGATTATGTTTTTTTCTTCCAATACCAGTTCCAGTGACATTCCACTAGGATTTAAGACAATTATTTCTTTTGGCAACATATATCTTTTCTTTAAGCCTCAAAACAGATCATCCTGTAGTTAGACTTAAACATCCCTCTAATTGCTTGCTTTCATTTCCATTTAGGTTTTCCATAATTACAGAATTTCAGAGCTGGAAGAGACTTAAGAAATTATCTAGACCAACTTTTATTGAATAAAAATTTCCAATCTACAACATACTTGACTAGTATTTATTCAGCTGTTGCTTCAAGACCTCAAATGAGGGAGAATTAAATTCCTCTCATTGGGAGAAATTTCTTTATATTGAACCTAAATCTGACCTTTTGCATCTTCCATCCATCATTCCCAGTTATGCTCTTTGAGTTCAATCTTTCTTGCACATGATATCCTTTCAAATACTTTAATGTTACTATTATCCTTCTTAAAATGCTTTAAAAACTGTAGAGTAACTTACCTGCATATAAACATACACACACACACACACATATATATAGACATGTACACATATGTACATATACACATATTTTTTGTATACATATATTTTATTTTTGCTGAAAGGTGTGAATTAAGACTATTTCATAATATGGAATATGAAAAATGTCAAACTTTTGAGCTCAGAAGTCATATTTGTGGATGCAAAATATATTAGAATCTAGAGGCATTCATAGCCTGTAAACTCCTACTTCAGATCATAGCAGGACTGGTTCTTAATCTAGTCAGAGGTGATGAAATGTATTCTATAACTCCTATGCTCTATTATTAAGGGAGTCTTTGTAATATGGTTACTAGGTCAAGCCTAGATTATAATATTATATAGTTGTACTCAGGTTCTAAGTGATGATTAGATTATATTCCATATTTGATTAGGAGTTTAGAAACTTGGTGAAGATATGGTGGGTTGTGTGTTTATTTTTTGGGTTATATGAAAGAGTTCTGTGGAATAGTAGAGAAGAAGGAAAAGCAAAAATGGAGTCATAAGGAAACAGCATCAGTATTGAAAAGAACATTAATAAACTTTTTTTTAAAGCAAGCAAAGCATTTATAGCAAAGCAAATGAATGACCTCTGCCAGTTACCTTCTTTTTTCTCCTATTTGTGTGAAAATGGCTTAAGTACTCACTATATTGCATCCATGAGTATGTATGCGATGTCTTGGCTGACAATGACATCCTTCTTTGGTTTGGGACAAGATCAGTAGGGTTTGTTCACTGGGAGATTTAAATGGGAATGTTCCTCTTACTGTTGACTATGAGACATGAGTTATGTCATGGAGTTTTGAAGGTAAAAAGGAGAAGGCTCATAATGGAGATCAAGTTCCAGCAGTTACCAATGCTGTGGTGCATACTAGATTTATGATTATATTATCTCACCTGAGTGTTCACAACTTAGAATCATCACATTTACCACATTAAGAAAGGGTGTGACACAAATATATGGCACATGTGATAAATTCTAGGGAGTAGGAAGCTGAGATGGCCACTGCTGGAGCCAGCATCATAGTGCCTTGATGTAGTCTGCCTGTGGAACCTATAGTATCTCATACACTATATCAAGAGTTTGGACACTAACTCATCTGGAGGTTTTGGCTAAGTTGGGAAAAACCCTGAGGCTTTTGGCAATTTCTTGGAGTGGGAACTTAGGTCAGCTTTGATTTGCTTTTCTCTGGGACAGTATGAGGAAAATTGTCTGTGCTGGGACATTGGTATTGGATTCATAACTGTTATTTTTTAATTACTATTTTTTTTTTATTTTGAATGAAACAAGCATTTCCATAATAAAGTAGAGTAGGAAAAAAGAGGATAGCACATGAAACTGCAAATCTGTTATGTATAACTTGCTTTTCCTTTTGCATTGTTGGTGGAGTTGTGAACGAATCCAACCATTTTGGAGAGTAGTTTGGAACTATGCTCAAAAAGTTATCAAACTGTGCATACCCTTTGATCCAGCAGTGTTACTACTGGGATTATATCCCAAAGAGATTATAAAGAAGGGAAAGGGACCTGTATGTGCACGAATGTTTGTGGCAGCCCTTTTTGTAGTGGCTAAAAACTGGAAACTGAATGGATGTCCATCAGTTGGAGAATGGTTGAATAAATTGTGGTTTATGAAAATTATGGAATATTACTGTTCTGTAAGAAATGACCAACAGGATAATTTCAGAAAGGCCTGGAGAGACTTACATGAACTGATGCTGAGTGAAATGAGCAGGACCAGGAGATCATTATATACTTCAACAACAATACTATATGATGACCAGTTCTGATGGATCAGGCCATCCTCAGCAACGAGATCAACCAAATCATTTCTAATGGAGCAGTAATGAACTGAACTAGCTATGCCCAGAAAAAGAACTCTGGGGAGATGACTAAAAACCATTACATTGAATTCCCAATCCCTATATTTATGCACACCTGCATTTTTGATTTCCTTCACAAGCTAATTGTACAATATTTCAGAGTCTGATTCTTTTTCTACAGCAAAATAACGTTTTGGTCAGGTATACTTATTGTGTATCTAATTTATATTTTAATATATTTAACATCTACTGGTCATCCTGCCATGACCAGTAGGGGAGGGGGTGTGGGGGGGGTAAGAGGTGAAAAATTGGAACAAGAGGTTTGGCAATTGTTAATACTGTAAAGTTACCCATGTATATATCCTGTAAATAAAAGGCTATTAAATAAAAAATTAAAAAAAAATAAATTATAAAGTTATAATCTTCCCCTCATCCCTCCCCCGTCTTCCCATTCTCCATTAAATGGCTACCATTAGACACAAATGTGTGTATATGTATGTGTGTGTGTGTGTGTGTGTGTGTGTGTGTCTTTGTCTTTCTGGAAGCAATTTCTTCAGAGAACCTTTGTAGTTAATTTGGGTATTTATAATAGTCAAAATGCCTTAGTTACTCAAAATTGTTCTTAAAACAAAATGTTACCATATGCAACATACTCTTAGTTCTACTCATTTTGCTCTTCGTTGTTTCATGCAGGTCTTTCCATGTTTTTCTAGGATCATCAAACACAATTTCTTATAGTGCAGAAGTATTCTAATAGTGTCATTTACCGCAACTTGTTTAATCATTTCCCAATTGATGGACATCTTTGCAATTTCCAGTTCTTTGCTACTGTGTATTCTAGAACATATCAATTCTTTTCCTTTTTCCCTAATCATTTTGGGAAGTAGACTTAATAGTGGTATTGCTGGGTCAAAAGGTATAGGCAGTTTAAAATTTTTGGGGCATAATCCTAGATTGCTCTCCAAAATGTTGGATTAATACACAGTTCTACCAATAGTGAATTAGTATCCTAATTTTTCATATCTCCTCCAGCATTTGTTACTTTGCCCTTTCCATCATTTTAGCCAATTTGATAGATGTAAAATGATACCCCAAGTTGTATTTCTCTAATCAATAATGATTTAGAGCATTTCTCATATGACAATAAATTGTTTTGCCTGTTGACTAGTTATCAAATTAGGGAATGACTCATATTCTTAGAGATTTGACAAAATCCTTATTTATTTAAGACATGAGATCTTTATTTGAGAAACTGTGTATAAAATCTCCCCCCTCCAATTTTCTGTTTTCCTTCTGATCTTGTATTGATTTTATTTGTACAAAAATCTTTTAATTTAATGTAATCAAAATTAAGCATTTACAACTCCCAATTCTCTCTATTTCTTTTATATTATTAAATTGTTTGGCTGACAATAATTGTAATAAGTAATATGTTCCATGTTCTTCAGATTTTCTTGTAAAATCTCCCTTTATATCTAGGCCATATATCCATTTTGAATTTATCTTGATAAATAGAGATAATGGTCTATGCTAATTTTTGCCAGACTGCTTTTCAGCTTTCCCAACAATTTTTTAAACAAAATAATAAATCCTTATTCCCAAAACTGAAGTTTTTACCTTGTCAAACACAAAGTTACTATAATTATTTGCTGCTGTAAATTGTATGCCTACCTTTTTCCAATGAGCTACTTTTCTATTTCTTAGCCAGTGCCAGAAAGTTTTGATAATTACTACCTTTTAGTTTAAGACCTTTGCATTTTACATTAGTTCTTTTGATATTCTTGACCTTTTGTTCTTCCAAATGAATTTTGTTGTTATTTTTTTCTAACTCAGTGAAAATATTTTTTGCTAATTTAATTGGAATGACATTGAATATATTCTTTAATTCAGGTAAACTTGTCATTTTTTTGATATTGATCCTGGCTATTCATAAGCAATTAATATTTCTACAATTATTTAAATCTGATTTTATTTGTATAAAAAGGTTTCTTTTTTTAAAATAATTTTGTTCATAGAGTTCTTAGGTTTATTTTATCAGGTATATTTCCAAATATAGAGAGTCTCTGTCTCTGTCTCTCTCTGTCTCTCTCTCTCTCTCTCTCTGTATCTATAGAGCTTTTTTTTTTTTTTAAATGGATTATGTCTCATAGGATTTTGTTGGTGATATATTGTAATGCTCATGATTTATGTGGTTTTATGTTATTTCTTGGTACTTTGCTAAAATTATTGTTTCAACTAACTTTTTAGTTGAATCTTTAGGATTTTTCAAGTATATAAGCATGTCATCTGCAAAAGGAGATTGTTTTATTACCTCATTGCCCATTTTGATTCTTTCTATTTCTTTTCTTTTCTTATTGCTGTTGCTAGGATTTCCAGTATAATTTATATTGAATAATACTGATGACAGTGGAAATCCCTTGTTTCACACTTGATCTTACTGGCAAGTCTTTTGGCTTATCCCCATTAAAAATAATGCTTGCTTATGGTTTTAGATAAATGCTTCTTATCTATTTAAGGAAAAATCCATTTATACTTATACTTTCAAGTGTTTTCTTAATAGAAATGAGTATTGTACTTTATTAAAAGCATTTTCTTCATCTATTAATAGAATCATAAGATTAAAAAAAACATTTTAACAATTGATTATATGAATAATAAATAGTTTTTCTTATGTTAAAGCATCCCTGCATTCCTAGTACAAATCCCACTTGGTTATAATGTGTAATCTTTGTAATATATCATTGTAATCTTTTAGCTAGTTTTTTGTTTAGGATTTTTGCATCCATATCCATTAATGCAAATAATTTTCTTACTCTTGTTTTTACTCTTCCTGAGTTAGGTATTAGAATCATATTTGTTTCATAAAAGGAGTTTGGTAGAATCCCTTCTTTGTCTATGATTCCAAATTATTTAATATTGGAATTGCTTGACCTTTAAATATTTGATAGAATTTTCTTAAAATTCATCTAGTCGTGGTGTTTTTTCCTTAGGATGCTATGACCTGTTCAATTGATTTTTTTTTTCCTAGGTCAAATGTAGATATTCTATTTACAGGTTCTTTTTTCCTCATGCTAAAAAAAAAAGTCATTTTTGGGGGTAAATATTCTTCCATTTTACTCAAATTTTTAAACTTATTGGAATATAATTGGGCAAAATAACTTCTTATAATTGCTTTGATTTCATCTTTGTTAGTGGTATATTAATCCTTTTAATTTTTAATACCAGTTATTTGGTTTTCTTTTTTCTCTTTTTAATCTTCTAATGGTTTTATTGGCCTTTTCACAAATCCTAGTTTTGTTTATTAATTCAATGATTTCCTTACACTTAGTTTTATTACTCTTACCTTTAATTTTTAAGATTTCCAATTTAGTATTTAACTGGGAATTTTTAGTTTATTTTTCTAGTTTTAAAAAATTTACATATCCAGTTCACTGGTCTGCTATTTTATTTTCTGTTTTATTGATGCAAACCTTTAGAGCTCATTTTTCTATGATTACTGCTTTTGCTTTATCCCATAGGTTTTGTTATTGTTGTCATTATTGGCATTCTCTTTAACATTATTGTTTCAATGATTTCTTCTTTAATCCCTTCAGTTTTTAAGATTAGGTTGTTTAACCTCTATTTAGTTTTTATTCTATGTTTCCATGGTCCCTTATTAAATATCATTTTTATTGTATTATGATCTGAAAAGCCTGCATTTAACTTTTCTGTTTTTAATTATAAAATTTTTATCCTCAGTATATAGTCAGTCTTTGTAAAGGTACCATGTACCACTCAGAAAAAGGTATGCTCCTTTCTATTCCCATTCAGTTATTTCCAGATATCTTTCATGTCTAGTTCATCTAAAAATTTATTCACTTCCCTTGACTTATTTTATATTTATTTTTCTTTAGATTTATCTAATTCTGGGGTGGAGGGATTAAAGCCCCCCACTATTATAGTACCACTGACTATTTCTAGCTGTAATTCATTTAACTTTAAAATTTACATGTATGGTATTTGGAGCATATAGGTTTAGTATTGATATTGGTTCATTGTCTGTGTCACCATTTATCATAATGCAGTTTCCCTATTTATCTCTTTTAATTAAATCTATGTTAGCTGTAATTTTGTTAGAGATCATGATTGTTACCTCTGCTTTTTTTCATTAGCTGAGGCATAATAAATTCTACTCTTTATTTTAACTCTATACGTTTCTCTTATTTTTAAACATGTTTCTGGTAAACAACATATTTTTTGATTCTGATTTTTACTATCTGTTTCTGTTTTATGGGTGCGTTAATCTCATTCACATTCAAAGTTATAATTACCATTTGGCTATTTTCCTTCATCCTATTTTTCCTCACTATCCCTTTTAGCCTCTCTTTTTACCTTATCCCGCCTTACTATCTCCCTAATATATACTCTTTTTAAAGAATCCCTTCCTTATCCTTTTTCCTTACCATTGTATTCCTTATTGTACCTATCCATCTAAAAGTCTCTTTTTTATCTTCTTCCCCCATTCTCCTAACACTAAATCTGCTCACCTAACAGTCCCTTCCTTATATTATTCCATTACCCTCATATTTCTTTACAAATTTGGAAGACTTCTGTATCCTTCTAGATGTATGTTATTCTCTCTTCAATCTAGATCTAGTGAGAGGAAGGTTCCAGCAATACTAGTCCTTCGTTCCCAATTGCTTCCTCTAACAGTTTTTTTTTTTCATACCTCATATATGAGATAATTACTTTTTTATCTTTTCACCTCATCATACTGAAACTCAAATCCAACCTTTCTTTTAAATTACCCAAGTAATGATGACAATCTTAAGAACGCTGATATAATATTTTTACATTTAAAAAGGTTGATCATATTGAGTCTCTTATAATTGGTCTTTAATATTCTTATATTCCTCCTGGATATTATATGTTGAATTTTCCATTGAATTACGGTCTTTTGGTCACAAATACCTGAAAATCTTTTAGTTTGTTAAATGTCCATTGTTTTCATTTAGGATTTTACTCAACTTTGGTGAGTATGTTATTTTTGGTTGCAAGCCCAACTCTTTTACTTTTTGAATATAATGTTCCAAATTGTACAGTCTTTTAGAATAGAAGATGCTAGATGTTGTGTAATCCTGACTGTAGTTTTGCTGTATTTCTTATTACTTGAAATATTTTCTCTCTGAAACCTGGTTATGATATTCTTGATATTTTCATCTCAGGCTCTCTTTCAGGAAGTTATTGGTGGATTTTTTCTATTTCTACTTTATCCTTTTGTTCTAGAACTTCAGGGTGATATTCCTAAATTATTTCTTTTAATATTGTATCAAGAATCTTTTTAATGTTAATTTTCATGTAGCTCAATTATTCTTATATTTTCTCTTCTTGATGTGTTTTCCAGATCAGTTGTTTTTCTAATGAGATGTTGCATAATTTTTTCTTTTTCCCCCCATTCTTTTGATTTTTATTTGATTATTTCTTGGTGTCTTATAACATTATTTGCTTCTCCTTGTCTGATTCTAGTTATCAAGAAGAGTTACTTTCTTAAGTTCTTGGATCTCTTTTTTAATTGGTTGATCTCTTTTCATGATTTTCTTGGAATGCTTTTATTTTTGGCCTAGTTTTTCCTTAATCTCTCTTATTTGATTGGTGAAGTCCTTTTAAAATTCTTCTAAGAATTGTTTTTGGACTTCTGATTATTTGATGTTTCTTTTGGAATAGAAATGGCTGTTTTTAATTCCACTATCTTCCTTTGAATATGAACTTAGGTTTTCTTTATCCCTGTGGTAGTTGTCTGTGGTCAGGTTCTTTCTCTTTTGCTTACTCATGTTTATTTTTAGCAGCTTATTATTAATATCAGATTGTAGTGCATAAGTGTGGGTAATGTACCTCTGGCTTCAGGTCCTTCTTATTGTTATTTTCTGAACTCTGTCTGGAATAACAACCTTGGACATTCCTCTCATCTTTAAGCCATTGGCTAGGACTCCCAGCCATGTTGTCTCACAAATTCTCTTTTTCCCTGCAATGTCTCCTGTGGGAGAGCTTCAAGAGCTTTCCCATCTGCCCTGGAACCAAAATCAGATTTTACTCCTCCCATAGTGCCCATAGTTGGCATGGTTTCTGCTCTTCTGTTATTGCATTCACAGGGCATGTGCTTGCTCCTTCTTGCAGTAGCCAATGTGGTTATCAACTACAGTTGGTATCTTAAGACAATGGAGAGCTTTCAATCTTCTCCTACTCAGCCAGCTGATCCCAACACTATGCCTTGAAAGTTTTTGAGATGGTAGCTGCTTCGAGATCCAGCTGCCCCTAAGGTTTGTTGTTTGTTGGTTCAGTGGAATTGACCTGGAGGTGTTTGCACTTCACTTGAGCTAAACCTCCATCCCTGAAAGTGAGTGGTTCTTGAAGTCCTCTCTTAGCCTGATTTATGTTTATTTTTGCTACTCTATGTTCACTCTGAGGTAATGTTCTATCTTCTTTGTGGAAACTTGAAGATTGTGGAATTTTCCTGACTATTCTGCTATCTTTACAGAATCCTGTCCCTTTGCCTATTTTTTTTTAAAGAAAACTTTTATCATTGTATTAGAAGTAATTTATATATATATATATAGTATTTTTAGTATATTTGTATATTTAGTATAGACTAAATGCAAAGCAATCAAACGGAGCTGTTCTGATCACAAAATACAGTGCCTGATAAATGTCATTTTACTTCATCTTTGTCAAGAAATCTATATTTGTTTTACATTATAAATATTTTAATTCTCCTTTCTCTTCAGCCTTAACCTCTCCTAAAATTGAGTGCATTTGGTCAGCTCTGTTTTTGTCATTCCATGATTGAAGTTTAGTGACATTCTCTAAGTTATCTACTTTTGATTCTATGACCTCCTTGGTTGCACCTCCTTTAATCTCCCAAATTATTTTGAAGTTTGAGGATAGGGAACTATGTGTAGAGTATTGTGGGTGGGGGGAGGAAATGGGACATAGCACTGATACTTTTCTGTGCCCATAATGTCTGTATGAATGTAGGCAAGTTGTTTAACTTTCCATGCTCTGGACTACAAGTTGCAGAGAAAGTGCTAATCTGAATTGATAGAGGTGGGGGATAAAATGGTCTATAAAGCACTCTTCTCCTTTTAAATGCTTATGAATTTTATACAATAGGTTATAATGCAACAAGTGGCAGGAAACATAGTAAAGATGATATATTTAATGAACAGGTAGTGTGGGCCAATAGGGTTTTAATATACCTGTAGGAAATGGAAAATATAAATTGTAATATGGGCCCCTAACTTTGGGACTAGGAAAGAAACTGGACAAAAATAGCAGTAGTTAATGTTATAGGGTTTATGGCAAAATAGGCACACCGATTCATTGTTGATAGAGCCATGAAGCTATTTTGAAATTCTGCAAAAGAAGTGATTTAATGTCCATGCCTTTGACCCAGAAGATATTTTGTTACTGGTATACTCCAAAGAAGAAATTTCTAAGTATCTACATTTGCACTAAAACATTAATAGCTGCACTTTTTGTGAAAGCAAAGAATTGGAAACAAAGTAAATGTTCATAAATTAGGGAATGGATAAACAAATAATGACACATAAATGTAATAGAATATTGCTGTGGTGTAAGAAATGATGAATGTGTTGAATGCAAAGAAGCATGAAAAGATCTATATCAACTAGTATAGAGTGAAGTAAATAGAGCCAATTTACCCATTGACTAAACCAATGTAAAAAGAAAAAAATAATCTCACACACACTCTCAAAATCTAAAAAGAATATTGCAAAATTATAAGGAATAAACTTGGCTTCAGATATGAGAGACTTCTGCTAATGTACCCCTTCTTAGAAGTGAGAGGTCCAAAGGCATTGTATAATGTACATGGTTTTGAATTTTTCACCTGTTTTTATCCCCTGCCTTGTTTATCTCTCAGTTCAAGTCTTTCTGACATTTTAACCTTTTCAGGCTCCTTGTAGTCTTCCCTTTACTACACCTCATTCTGCCTTTTAGCAAAATTAGTTTATTTACTGTTCCCCAAATGTGACATCCTGCCTTCAATATCTGTGTCTTTTGTGTAGTCTGTCAACAATGCCTAGAACACTCTCATTTTTCATCTCCCACCAAATACCTAGTTTACTTTAAAGCACTGCTGAGGGCCCACTTCCTACAGAATTCTTTCTTGATTCTCTCTCCCTTCTCCCAAATTACTTTATATTTATTCAATATATATTTACTTGGTTACATGTTTTCCCTTTTTAATTTTTAAATTTTATTTATTTATTTTTAAATAATAGTTTTTTGTTTGCAAAATGCAAAGATAGTTTCCAACATGCACTTTTGCAAAACCTTGTGTTCTAAATTTTTCTCCCTCCTTTTCCCCATCCCTTTCCCTAGACAGCAAGTAATCCAATATATGTTGAACATATGCAATTCTTCTATACATATTTCTACATTTATCATGTTGCACAAGAAAAATCAGATCAAAAATGAAAAAAAAGCAAGCAAACAGCAACAAAAAGGTGAAAATACTGTTATGATCCACGCTCAGTTCCAATAGTCCTCTTTCTGCATGCAGATAGTTCTTTCCATCACAAGTCTATTTAGAATTGGCCTGAATCACTCATTGTTTAAAAGAGCCATATCCATCAGAATTGATCTTCACATAATCTTGCTGTTGCTGTGTTCTTTTGGATTCACTTAGCATCAGTTCATGTAAGTTTTCCCTGGTCCCTCTGAAATTATTCTGCTGATCATTTCTTACAAAACAATGATATTTCATAACATTCATATACTATGTATAACTCATTCAGTCACACTCCAACCAATGGGCATCCACTCAGTCTTGATCATTTCATTTATGTTTTTGTATCCTTAGCATCCACCTTAGAGTTTTATTCAGGGTAGATTCTTAATAAATACTTATTGAACTGAATTGTTAAAAAACCTGGAAACTTCAAAATGATAGCTCTAGAGCTGGAAGGGACCTTACAAAACACCTAACTTAATTTCTTCATTTGACAAATGAGGGTCTGAAGCCAGAGAGGTTCATTATCTTGTAAATGGCAGAGATGGTAGTTAAGTCCAAATCCTCTGACTCCAAATGCTGCACACACTTTCTATTGTATAAGGCAGTATTCCCAATGGAACTAGAAATGGTCCAGTGGTATGCAACTAAACATGACCAAGGGTATGAGATTTCCATATGAGTTATACTTTAAAAGATTAAAGTTCCTTCGACAGATAAAGATAAAAGTTAAGAAAGGGATTCTCATTCGACTGAAATCAGGAAGCATGTGAAATAAAGTGAACATGAATTATGGTATAATTCTTGAACTGGATTGAATTAGATAAGTTTAGAGTAAGTTTAGGAATTGTTATATTATGCCATAGATAAAAAACTTATAGAACATAACATTAGAGGTAGTATAGGAAGAACATATAAATAACTTACTGAAATGCATTAATAAATCATAATAGTTAATTAAATGAAACTAAAACTTTTGGTGATATATGCCTTACAACAACCTTTTCATATCTCCTGGTGTCATTTTTCAGAGACAGACTACTGGGGTAGTTGGGATATATATCTGACTGATTCATTTTTATTCATCCTTTCAACCATTTTTAGAATACTTAACATTTAAAGGTACTGTGCTAGAGACTTTGGGGAATAACAAAGGTGAGTAAGGCAGAATCTCTAGCTTTTAGGCATTTCAAGTCTATTAGTAATAGCAATTCAGGATACCAAAATAATTCTTATATTCTCAAATACTTGAGAAATTCAAAAGAAAATTTTGTAGCCTTAAATTGCAATGATTAAAATGTTATCTTTTTAGAATTTGTGTTACACACAAGCTAACTAGCACATCAAATTTTGTTTTGTTTATCCACTGGCCATTGTATTACAGTACTATGAGTGACCTTAAGAGATAACAGAGTTGAAATTTCTTCATTTTTTTAGACTGGTAAATTGGGTGCTTAGAAATAAAAAATTATTGGTGTAGTCACATGCTTGATTAATTGCAGAACTTGGATTACAGGTCAGCCCACTTTCCAGTATAAATCCTTTCCCTTTGATAGTATGTCCAATTTATTTTGTACTTCCAATTTATATATAGTTGTTTGCATGTTGATACCTTTATGATAATGTTATCTCCTAAAAGTTAAGAATGATTTTTGCCTTTTTTTTTGTATTCCTAGTACTTAGCACAGTTCCTTGTATACAAGAACTGCTTAATAACTTATTTTTGACTGAACTTCCACTAAATCATCAGTTATAATTTAGTACCACTTAGTTATTAATGGAAATAGAATATAAATAATAAGCAATTTTTTTGCACACATAGCATAAATTTCTGCTATGTCATTTGTATAGAGAAAGCATGTGATTATGCTTGAAAAACAGTGAAACCTCATGTTTAATTTACTTTGTGTTTTGTGGGTTTTTTAAAAAATAATTTTAGAGATCAATTTCAACAATTTTACTTGATTTGTTTTTATTCATAGAAAGAATTAATGTTTGTGCTCTAGAAGATGAAGATAGTTTTTAGGTTATAAATGAGATTTTTGGGGGTAATATTTATAATGGGAGTGATAAGAAAGTTACACATCCACACATACTGTCACCATCGTCTTTTTGGCCTAAGTATCCTAGTTGCCATAACAACTTGATTATGGTAGAGCATTTGCTACTATCGTTGAAGTAGTTTCATTGGTTCCATTATAAGCTGCAATTTTCAAGGGTTTAAAATTCATCTGCATACTGACACAAGTGACATAAAAATCATTTCTATCTAATGAATTGTCTTTTCCCTTCTCCCCAAATTTCCAAAGGACAAAAGATTTCTGATTTTTATTTATGTTAAAAGATGTGTGGGTGTCTTCTCAAATTGTTCCCTCTAAAAATTCTTTTCTTTTATCTCCTTCTTTTGAAAAGATTTATCTCCAGCAAATGCTGTCTCTTGACCAAATCCCCGCCCTTACCTCTTCTGTGTTTTCTTAGCACTTTGCTTATATTTCTAATATGGAAGCTATCACTTCCTTTGTACTATAGTTATTTTTGTGTCTTTAATCTCCTTTTCTATGTCATAAGCTCTTTGAAAGTAGAGATTGTTAATATATTTGTGCATCCCCAAATATATATTAAGTACTTAATAAATCCCTTTTGATTTGGATTATGTAGTAGATGTCTGAATATTTATTATATTCTTTTATTTTTAGAATATAAGTTGTTGGAGGGTAGCAAGACCTCATATACTGCCAGCAAAATGCCACATACATGGATATGTGCTTTTTGAGGATAGTATTCAGATAAGCAAAAGAATGCAAATGATGCCATATGTGCATCAACTAGATTTTTAAAAATCTTTACTTAAATAATCATTTAAATATGCAGTTTGCAAGTCTTGCATACAGTTGCAAGATAGGTATGAATATCTATTGATACCTGTGGATATGTAGTGTGGATTTCTGCCTTTTTATTTTGGACTAGAAAAAGCTTATTAGTCTTATATTAGTCAGCAAGCATTTATTTGGTGGCTTACTATTTGCAAGTCACTGTTCTAAGCCCTAGGAATACCAAGAAAGGCAAAACCAAAAATTAAAAAACCCAAACCAGTCCCTGTTTTCAAGGAGAATTCATTCCAATATATAGTAATATTCTAATGAATGACAATATTTAAATAACTAGATACATGCAACATCTATATTGAATATATAGAAGATAATCTGAAAGGGGGAATTAGTAGCTGGGGGATCAAGAAACACATTTTGGAGAATGTACTTTGAGCTTCTTGAAAGAAGCCATGGAAACTGAGGCAGAGATGAGAGGACAGAGCATTCCCAGCTGTCTAGAGGGATAGCTATCATCCATGCAAAGGCACAGAGCTGGGATATGGAAATATTATGTTTAAAAATCTTCAGAAAGGCTAGTGTAATAGTGTGCATGCAGGTAAATTAGGTATAGGAAGTCTGAGAAGGTATGAAGGGACCAGGTTATGAAGAACTTTAAAAAGCAAATACAGGACTTTATATTTATCCTGGAGGTACTAAGGAGCTATTGGAGTTCATTAAATGGCAACATATGTGATAAATTGCTGCAGATGACAAAGTGACCCATGGAGATCTTTTTAGAAAACTATTGTGATAATCTAGACAGAAATGGTGAGGATCTGAACTAGGGCTGTAGTTATGTGAATGGAGAGAAAAGGAACTAGCCTTGTTTTACTTTTATATTTATATACTTACAACTGACCAGGGTTGCTAAAATATCTTTATTGCTGCAACAAGTTCTAAAAGTAATTAGAGCATGTGGTAGAAGTTGGTGTATTTCTTTTAAGATTGACAGCTTTAAAGAAAGAATGAAAGGTTGAGTTAGCAAAAAGTTTGGTAGGGATAAGATCCACTTAATCCACTGAAAAGGTTCACCAGCCATCTTTGGACACATTATAAATATTTTAGAGTAAGATTTTTATACTCTTAAATAACCACATTGGTTTTACTTTAAATTTTGTTTTATTTTGCTCCCTCTCCCCTTATTTGCTATTAAAAATCCTTTTTGTTTTAGGAGAAATGAAGATTGTTTCTCCCCCAATCTCTCCATGGTGTTTAGCCTAAGAGATCCAGGAAATACTAAATATATTATTAGTCTGTTTAAAGTGATAACGTCTTAAGAGTGTTATGGAATTCATCTGTGAGTGTTATTCTACTTCTTTTCTGGATATTTTTTATTCACAGTTTAAGCATATTACTTAACTGTAAGCTCTCTGGATCTTAATTTTCTCATATCAGTGAATTTAGAGGGATAGATTACACAATTTTAAGATCTTTCCCCAAACTAAAATTTTATTGTTTTTAGGCATCATATTTTATATTTTGATTCAGTTATCTTTCAGTTAATTTAAATACATATTAAAGAGTCTGTGACCTAAAATTAAAAGGTTGTAAAATGTTGAGCGCTTAAGTTTTCTTCTTAATGTAGCAGGGAAACTAGTTGGGAGTCATTTCAGTCTTTGCTCTTAGACTTCTAAAGTATCTGCTTCATAAGAATTTTTACAAGGAATCTGATGTCTCCTGAGTTTAAGGATAATATGCTAGTCTTCATATGTAAAGGAAAATGTTATAATTTCACTGTTTCTGGGTAATCAAAATTGCTTTTTGCTAAGTAAATGATCAGATTTCTGGATGGTAAATACTAGGTATTCTTTCTTTTTGAGATACAATCTTTGCAAATAACTGATGTTGCCATGATATTTCCAGAGTACATAAAATGGTTTTTCATCCCTCTTGGAGAGTCTTTGAATTTCATTAATTTTGTTACTTTCTTGGTTAATCTTAATAGTCCTTTGATTTGGAGCCTATCTAATTTTATCACAATATTAGTTTCCATGGCCTTGCTTTCTTTCCCATTAAGAGTTAACTTTCTTTGCTTCATATTAAAAACAACACTTTTCACTTTCTGAAATGCCTTTTCAAAGATACAGAGCTGTTTGGACTTATTTCTAAAGAAACTCGAGGGAAAGACTCTTTTCTTAAAGCAAACAAAGCAGCTTTCCACCGAGGTGTGCCCTTTAGATCTTCAATCTCATCCAGTAAAAAAGGTGCACAATTCCTACAGTTAGGCTTAGGAAGGAATAAAATAGCCATGCACTTTTAAATGTGTGAAATTATCTTATTTGTTGCTTTTATTTCAGTGGGTGATACTCATTTGTTATATAAAAGGGAAGGAGGAAATTTGTATAAGTTTATATTATAGTGATTTCTAATGATCAAAATTCTCCTTAGACTGTAACATAAGTTCCTCAATTTCTGATTAAATTATTTTTTAGTCTTGATGGGTTTGCTAAGTACCAACTAGAGTAAAGGACTTTGATTCATCCAGATTTAGCCGACTTTTTGTCCATGTTGAACTTGGAATACATATATGCCATATAATAATTTTGGTAAAACATCACTACGTATCCAGTAACCTCAGCTAAGAGGTATAGTTGATAGGCCTGTGCTCAAATACTACCTAGGACACATATTTTTGTTTTGTCCCTGGACATAATCAAAACCTCTTACTGCCCTAGATTAATAGTCTCCTTTTTTTTTTTTTTTGATTGTGTACTTTTCTCTGTAAAAACTGTTGTGCATGTATCCACGATTTACATGAATTAATTTTACATTATGTACAAGTACTACTGTGCTACATATATTTTGTATACTCATATGTTTATATTTATAATTTTGTACTTTATAAAACTTAGGAAAGAAATTTTAAAAGGGTGCAGTAAAGATGAAATAATAATTGAATTAATACTTTATTAAGTAGAGAAGTGACATGGTCAGATCTATGCTTTTGGAAGAATCACATTGGCAGCTGTGTGGAAGATAGATTGGAGTGAAGAGACACTTAAGGCAAGGAAACCAATTAGGAGACTTGAAATAAAATATGTGAAGAATGATGAGAGTCTAAACTAGGGTGGTCATGGGGTAAGTGTCATGAAGTGGACAGCTGTGAAGGATGCTGTGAAAGTAGAAATGATTAGATTTGGCAACTTTTGTCCATGTGGGGTGAGTTAAAATGAAGAGTCAAGGATGACATACTGGGTAATCAGAAAGATGTGTTGGTATGTACAGTAGAAATAATAATGAAAGAGGGGTTGTTTGAGGGGAATAACAAATGAATTCTGTTTTGGACATGTATTGTCAAAAAGTAAGATAAGAAATGTTTCTAAGAATCAAAATTTCACAGTCAGATATTTGAAACTGGAAGAGGACTTGGAAGTAATCTTGTCTATTCCCCATGTTTTTCAGATGAAGAAATTAGAATGCATTCTGATTAAATGATATGATCAAAATTACACAGTTGACAGAGCTGTTTCAAACACTATTCATCACACTTCAAGTTCAGTTGTTTATTTACCCTAAGTTACCAAAAAAGATTTGAATTGTGTTTAGTGTTATCTATATAAGAAGGTATTATAATATGTTTATTTTTACTTCTATTATCCACTTGTGGAAAATTTAGAATACTGTGATAACATCTCTGAAAGCCTTTTTTAATGCTTCACATAACAAAAAAGGCAGAGTAAATTAAAAAAATTAGAAAGAGCCAACATTCAAGTGCTGAAGTTCTCTGTGGGTCATGTACCCACCTTAATCAAATCATTCCACTTGGGATTGCCTCTTGGGATTTACATATTGATATTCTAATAATAGCAATTTATTTCTTTCCTTAGATCTCTCCTATAGAGATGATCATGATTACATGTTAAAATGAATACATTTGCATACAATGTGGTTCTCTCTTCCTTTACTATAAATCTCATGATAACTTTTAGAAAAATATTTCTTTAAGGGGGATCACTTTGGCAACTGATTTGATCTGATATCCTTTCTTCTTCAAATTCTGTTCTGGTAACTGAATTTCAAAAATACTGCTAGGGGCTATTGACTAGGGGGTATTGTCATTAAAGAATGACAATACAGTTAGAGAAAGACAATTCCAATGCTTCACATAACAAAAAAAGCAGAATAAATAAAAAAATAGAAAGATGAGCCAACAGTCTTTTAAACCATAGTATCTTAAATATTTAGATGGAGTGATGTTTTAAGGTTTTACCTTCATTGCCCTTCTTTGTTATTTATTTTTGTCTGAAAAAAGTAAAATTAATGATGAAAAGAGATTAAAATGTTATGAAGATCTTTAAAAATAGAATTAGTGACTATCTTAAATGTTTAGACAAAGGTTAGATCAAAATGATCTTTTGATGCCTCTTTTAAATTTGGGATTTAATAGTTCCCTGCAGTGCTTTTTCAACTAGTATGGCACGATATGGATTAGTGAACACATAATGCCTTACATGTTTTTTTATGAACTAGTGGGTACTTTAGAGATAGTCTCAGCAGGAGCCCTCAAACTTTTAAAATTGGGGGCCAGTTCACTGTCTCTCAGACTGTTGGAGGGCCAGACTATAGTAAAAACAAAAACTTTGTTTTGTGGGCCTTTAAATAAAGAAACTTCATAGCCCTGGGTGAAGGGGATAAACGTCCTCAGCTGCTGCATCTGGCCAGTTGGTCCTAGTTTGAGGACCCCTGGCTTAGTCTAATCCCTCATTTGCAAATTAAGGAACTAGCCCAGAGAAGTTAAATGATTTGCCCAAGATACTAAATAAACAATCAAGATTTAAATCTAGTCACTTGATACCAAATCTAGATTTTTGTTTTATGGAATGTTATCTCCTTTCAGAGTCTCTATCCAGAGTCTCTAAAATGCTTATTATTCTCTTACTTTTTTTTGTCTTTGTGCAGTTCTTAGAAAGTCTTGATTTTTTTTTTTTTAAATGTCATTTACCCTTTAGGCAGTCTGGTGAAGCCCATCTACTCCTCAGAATAAAAATTTTAAATGCATAAAATAACATATATAAGATTATGTATTTTAAAAAAGCCACTCATATATTCACAGATCCCAGATTAAAAACCTCTGCTCTAATGGCATCTTGATAATTATCTTTTAAAAATTGGAAGTCACTTTAGTGGAGGGATAAAGAGGGAAGAATTGAATCAAAGAGAAAGTAATATACACATTCAATATGGGTATAGAATTCTATCTTACCCTTCAGGAAAGTAGGAGGGGAAGCTAGAAGAGAGGTCATGTTGTGGGGAGGGAGTGGTCAATAGCAAAACAGTTTTGTAGAGGAACAGGATGAAAGGAGAGAGAGAATAGAATAAACAGGAAATAGCAGTAATAATTGTAAAAAGAGTTTTGAAGCAAGTTTCCCTGATAAAGCCTCATTATTCAAACCTATGGGGAACTGAGTCAAATTTATAAAAAATAAGAGCGATGTCCCAACTGACAAATGATCAAAAGAGAAGAATTATGCTCCAAGGGTTGTCAAATCATGCATATCCTTTTACCTAACAGTGCCACTATTGGGCACAAATCCAAAAAGAGATTTTAAGGGAGGAAAGAGACCTGTGTGTGCAAGGATATTTATAGCAACTCTCTTCTCAGGGCAAAAAAAAATTGAAAACTGAGAGGATGCCCATCAATTGGGGAATGACTGAATAAATTGTGGTATGTGATTATACTGGAATATTATTGTTCTATGGGAAATTATGAGGGGGATGTTTGCAGAAAAACCTGTAAAGTCCTTCATGAACTCAATCACGGACTATGTACAAAGTAATTGCAATGTTATGGGATGATCAATTGTAAATGACTTTCCTATTCTTAGCAATATGCTATCCATACCCAGAGAAAGAACCACTTATATCTAAATACATATTGAAGCATTAAAAAAAAAATAGTTTTCTTGACCTTTTACCATCTTTGAGAAGCCTCTGTCTCCCACTGTAGAACAATTAATGACCCTTTCAGGTGCCAGGTCCTTCTGAAATTCTTTGTTTCCTGAAGATTAATTAGTCGGTTTTGCATCGCTAATTTATTGATTCTTAGAATATATTATTCTTATCCTCATTCTGTGGTGTAATTGATTCTGTTTGTTCTGGGCTTCATAATCATACTTTTTTATACCAAAAAATTTCTGTAACATCTTTGACATTCAACAGAGTATACTCTTAAAAGTCACAACTTTTGTTCATTTCCTTGTAATATTATCTTTTTTAAAAAAATTACTATATTAAAAACATAATAAAAAACAGAAATAAACCCAGGATTTAAGTGATTGGCATCAGATTAAAGATGTAGAAACCATCTCAGTTATTCTGTTTCACTTGGTCAAAACCAAGTATTTTGAGTAAGCTTAGAACCAAAATCATCACTATTCACAAGTAATTCTCATCTCACACCATTTAATTTCTTCTGGGGTTGACAAATGGGAATTCCCAGCCAATTATCAATTAAAGCTTCCAAAAGAAAATATGTATTTTTAAAATTTAATTTTTATTGTCCTTGAGATGGTCAGAGTTAAGTGATTTGCTTGGTATCACACAACTAGTTAAGTATCTGAAGCTGGATTTGAACTCTAGTGCTCTCTGACTGCAGAACTGGTGCTCTATCCATAGTGCCACCTAATTGCCCCTCCAAGGGAGAATCATATAATGATTGAAGGTTGTTGATGCAGGAACATAAGGAAGCTGACACTGGTTCTGTCAGTAAGCATTTATTAAGCATGCGCAGTCTCGCGGTGTCTGTCTCTCTCTGTCTCTCTCTGTCTCTCTCTCTGTCTCTGTCTCTCTCTCTCTGTCTCTCTCTCTCTCTCTCTCTCTCATATATATATATATATATATATCTATATTGATATATCAAGGATGCTCTGGTGCTCCTGTAATAGAAGGTTATAGCTTTTAGACAGGGAAGCAGATAGCAAATCTTGTTTTGAGGCAATGCTATCACTTGGGAATATAGTTACCTTAACTACTTAATAAACTCTAATTGTACTGGGTTCATGTCTTAAAATGAAAATTTTAATTCAGTCCTTGATATATAGTGATAACTTATAAAGAGTTATTAATTATTTTTACAGTAAATTTCATTGTTAAAAGCCAAACTGTAGTCTTTTTTTGGAATAGAAAAAATGATTTAAAAAAAATTACCTATTTTAAAGTTTTTTTTTTCCCTAAGCTGGGTAGCATTTCTTCCATTTAAACTAAGTTGAGCCTCAATACATTCTTTTTCCTTCTTTTCCTAGTTCAATTAACTATAGAAAATTAGGGGGAAACTGGTATGTAATGTCTATAAACTCTGATTAGGAATCATTTTTGAAAAGTGAAAGTAACAGCTTTTAAGGTATATTTCTGTTTCCTCAATCTGCTTTTACCTACTTCCTTCACCTTTAGTCCTGAAGCCTAGGATACTTTTTCAGCTGAGGAAAACCAAACTGATTTATTTTGCTAATTGAAGAAAACATTAATTTCCTACTAATAAGAGCATTTGTTATCTACTCAACCACCTTGGTGCAAACTCTTGTTTCTGAAATTGGGCCAGACAGGGAGAACTCCACACTAAAAATATACTCATTGTGTTTTCAGTCACACAAACCCAGACTTATTTAGAGGTTCTGTGTTTTGCATTCCCTTTCAATTGTATTTTTTGCATAGCAGATATTTTAGGAAATTAGTATTTGGTATTTGACTTTATCTAATCTGCTGCCACTATCTGACAGTAAGAGCTTTTAAATATTTTTTCTCCTTTAAAAAATTATTTTTTTACATTTATTATACAATTATTTATTGTCTGTCCCACAGCTTCCTCCTTAATTGAACAATGATTAAAAAAATAAGTCTAGCAAAACACATTTCTTTATCTTTATGTATGTGTGTGTGTGTGTATACATATATATATATATATATATACTTACATACATATACATATCTTATTCTGCTTTTGATTTTATCACCTCTCCTCTCTAGAAGTAGCATATTTTATCTTTGATATTCTGAATCTGGTTTATCATTCCATTGATCAGAATTTTAAGTTTTTGAGAACCATTTTTTATTATTATCATTTTATATATATATATATATATATATATATATATATATATATTAATATAAATTTTTTTTTTGCTATCCTCTCTCAGTTTACTTCATTTTGCATCATTTCATGAAAGTTTTCTCAATCTCCTTTGGAATTGTCCATTTCATCATTTCTTATGGCAAAATCATATTAATATACCATATATTTCATATACCATAATTTGGTTAACTATTCCTTATCATGTGAGCACCTCCTTAATTTCTAGTTTGGGCTTCCACAAAAAACTGCAATAAATATTTTTGTATATACATAAGTCCCTTTCCTCTTTGATCTCTTTGGGATATGGACCACTGTGGATAGTGGGTCAAAGGTATAATAATTTAGTTATTTTTTTGGCATAGTTTCAAGTTGCTTTTTAGAATGACTGAACCAATTCACAACTTCAGCAGTAGTGCATCAATTTGCTTGTCTTTCCGTAGCCTCTCTAGCATTTATAATTTCTTTGTTTGGTTTTTGCCAATCTGATGGGTGTAAAGAAATATCTCAGGATTGCTTTAATTTTACTTTTTGTAATTAGTGATTTGGATAATTTTTAAAAATATAACTGTTGATTGATTTTTTTCTTTGAAAACTGCCTTTTAAAACCTTTGACCATTTATCTATCGATGGATGGTTCTTATTTTAATAAATTTGAATCAAGTCCTTATATATTGTGGGTATGTGATCTTTATTATAAAAAGTTGCTGTAAAGATTTTTCCCTTCTAATCATAATGGAATTATTTTCTACAAAAAACTTTTTATATAAAATTCTCCATTTAATTTTCTTTCTCTCTTGTGATCCTTTCTATCCCTTGTTTGATCATGAATTCTATCAGTAAATCTTCCTCTCTTCTATAATTTTGTCATACAGTGTTGGTCTATACCAAGTTTCTTCCAAGCTACATCTGGACCTAAGTTTTTCAAGTGAAGTTCCTTCCATTTTAAAGTTTGTCTACCTTATGCTTCTTCCCAATATCATTTAAATTTGTATTCAAGACATTCTTTGCAATTATTCATGAATTAATATGTGTGGGTTTTTTTTTTTTTTTTGTTTGTTTGTTTGTTCTTTTAGTACCCATGTGTGCATAACTTTGTATTAACCATCTGGGAGTACTTAATAAAGAATGGAGAGTTCCAGCTCTGAGAGTGCTGGAGATTTATCCCGATTTCATTGATTGGATTATGGAATCATATCATTTTTGAGGGGTTTCTGCTATTCTCTTCCTCAGGAATGCTTGGACCCATTCAGGAATTTTTATTATTTTATTGAATATTTTAAAAATTATTTTCTTTAATAAAACATTGGAAGGAAATGGCATCAGAAGATATTAAAAAGTATAAGCTGATAGATTGTGTGTGTATGTGTGTATATGTGTGTATTTAACACAAAAGATAAATTGTGTTTTCAGTTTTTTTAGTCAATAATTGTAAACAACTGTCAAAACAGACACATCAAATTAACATGAATTCATTTATTAACTGTTTAGTCTGTGCAAAATGTTGCTAAGCACTGGGGGAAATACAAAGGTAATTAAAAATATTCTTTATTCATGGAACTTAAAATGTGCTAAGGGTTACTGTAAATGTGCATATTGAATCATGTAAATATGTGAAGAAATGCATGAATATATTATATATGTGTATAAATATATACTGTATAAATCTATATGTAATTTATAGGTATATGTGTATCTGTACATGTGTACACAGATATACCCAAGAAATATACTGATAGCTATATAGTAATTGAGTTGAAGACTAGGAATGAGTTTGGAGTTCTCTTGCATTGATAGAAAATGGATGGATTAACAAGAAAGTAAGAATAATCAAGGAAAACTTACTGAATGAGCTGGACATTTAAGTCACTTAAAAAATAGTTTGTATATATAGGAGGAAAGTATATAAGAAGTTCCTTCTTGTACATGTGGAGCAATTTAGTCAAATGCTTATATATATACTATATATAAGGTATAATCTTTCACGATATAAATTGAGCACATAATTGATAAGCATTTATTAAGAGCTGCCCCCTCTTTCCTTCTTTCTTTGTTCCTCTACTTCTCTCTCCCTTGTTCTCTTACTTTTTCCCTTGCTCTTGCCTTCCCTTTCTCTCACTCCACTTCTCACCTTTCCCTCTTCCCCCTAGGCACTGGAGATACAAAAATAAAAGTGAGACCTTTTCCGTTCTTGAAATATTTATGGAGTAGCCAGGTTGATACAAAATCTATGTGGGTATTTTTAAAATAAGTACAAGTTGATTTTTAGGCAAAGTCCCTAATAACAGGAAACATTGTTTTCTCCTAAGGGCAAATTAATTGTAGTTGATACAAGCAAGTATAAGGGGCTACAGCCAAAGAATGCTCATTATAGAGCTTCACTACTGGGTCTGTATCCCAAAGAGAATATAAAAAGGAAAAGGACCCATATGTACGCAAAATGTTTGTAGCAACATTTTTTATAGTGGCAAGGAATTGAAAAGTGAGTGGATGCCCATTATCTGGGGAATGGATGAATAAGTTAAGATATATGAATGTTATGGAATATTATTGTTCTATAAGAAATGATCAGGAGGATGATTTTAGAAAAGCCTGGAAAGACTTATGCTGAATGAAGCGAGCAGAACAAGGAGAACATTATACACAGTAACAGCAGGGTTATGTGATAATCTGTAGTGTTCTGGTTTAGTTAGCTTTCTGGAGGTTTCAGGACCAGTCTTGGTTTCAGCAGAATAATCACCACAAGAATAGTCAGGAATAAAGTCCAAAATCTTTATTATCTCCTTCACAGTCTGTCTCCTTCACCTGGGGCCTGGCTAGCTTTCTGGAGGCCCTCTGGATGGGTCTTGGTTTCAGTGGAAGAAATGCAGGAGGTAGGAGAGCCACCAGAGGCTGGTCCAAAATGGAATCTCTGTGGCTGAGTTTGTCCTCAGTTTAAATACTCTATTACAATTATATCATTACAGTATACTGAGTATAAACTAATATCACTAGGGAACCATTATTTGTTGTAAGATTAAATCAGTCATACTGAACCAGAGAACTCACATGCTAAACTAGATAACCATTGTCTTATCAATTCCACTGTTAACACCTTGTTGTTAAATCCCTGTTTCAAATATATTTCTTTAGACAGACTTGTCTCTTTTCATTAATGATATGATCCAAGACAATTCCAATAGACTTGATATGGAAAATGCCATCCACATTCAGAGAGAGAACTATAGAGAGTGAATGTGGATCGAAGCATTGTATTTTCTTGTTATGTCTTCATGTGATTCTTTGTAGTCTCGTGTTATCCCTACTGGCTCTCTTATTTCTGCTTTTGGCCTGAATATGTGCCTCCAGTGCATGAACATGTCCAACTTTGGCTTCAGTTGGCATCAGTGCACTTTAGGATAACAATAGTTCACACCTAAAGATCAACTGGAGTACTGTCTCATGGCTCTTTCATCTCTTCAACAGGGTCTCACCTTTAGGGCCAGACTTTGGATTCCTGGCAGCCCTATTGGACTTTGCAGTTGAACTGCCTGATTTATTGGATACTAATATGTTCTTTTACTACAAAATATCATTTGCTGAGAGAAAGAGGAAGGGAAGAGAAATCTCTTCTTCCCTTGTTGAACTTTGAAGGATCAGCAAGGAAGAAAGAAGGGCATACTCAAAAGTCTTCCTGCTTATTTTGCTTTTTTATTGTTTGTACAGTAGGGCCAGCTTACTCCTTTTATGGAGGTCACAAAGAATATGATTGATTTGCCCAGATAATTACTAGCGGTTCCTTGCATTTCAATATTTCCCTTTTGTTGTTCAATCATTTGTTATGTCTGATTCTTTGTGACCCCATTTGGGATTTCTTGAATTTCCTTTTCCAGCTCATTTTACAGATGAGTAACTGAGGCAAACATGGGTAATTAACTTGCACAACATTGCATCCCTTCTCCAATGCCTAAAGCATACACATATTAAATACATTAAATACATATTAAAGAAATTCTTCAATCTAATTAGCCACCATCAGGGGCCCACAAGCAGATGTGTGCTGAAATAAGCTCATACTCTCTTAAATTTTCATTGTGAGTATTTATACTTTGGAAATCCACATATGCTAGGACTTGCTTTATTGTTTTGCAATTTTTTTTATTTGCTAGATTTTGAAAAGTGATTGAGAAACTGCTAATAATGCAAATTAAACTTTATTTTGGAGAGCTGATAGAAGCAAATGGGTTGGTGGGATGCAAGTGTCTGGAGTGGAGTGCATGTACAAAAATGTCTAGAATTGCCTCCCTTATTTCTTCTTCATATTTACTTGAGTAAGGACTTCCTGCCACTGATAGAGTAGCAGAGAATGAAGAATTGCTGTGAGTAGGGTAAGGCTTTCTGCTGGCCATGCACCTCCAGTGGCCATTGATTCGGAAGTTAGATTCCTTCTATCTAGAACTATTTTTTATCATCCACAGAGACAGGAATCGGGCAGCTAAGAGCCTTTTATAGAATCTTCGGTGGCAGATGCAGTTATCTACTGGTAGTCTAGTTCTGTGAGGATGGTTTTGGACTGGCCTGGGAGTCCAAGCAGCCTTTGGAATTGGGTAGGTTTGAGCTGCCATTAATGTTGTTATTTTCAGGCTTTACTAGTAAGGGGGCTCAGAGATGGCTACATTTCTCTCTTTCTTTGTTGTTCTTGCTTGCTTATAGTACTGACTTTGAAAGGGTTTCCAGATAAACATTCTTTCTATTTCTACTTCCCAGCACCTAAAGAAGAAGGGAAGCTTTGGGAAACCAGGCTATTTGGGAACTATGGCTGGAGATAGTGTCTCATAAAGGCACACCTAAAACATCAGGATGTTCCCTTTATATTGACTGCCTGTGTCAATGGGTGAAAAAAAAATGATTTGTTTTGGTAAAGGAGATTCTAAATGTGGAGTGGAAGTGTCAGGGTGAAAAAAAGAGGAGACAAGTTTGAAACTTTGTAGTCTGGCTACCCTCTGGTGGCCAGTGAGAATATGGCAGTTTTTTTAGGAAGGCCTATTCATGCTGGTTCCAGAGGAACTCTGAGAGGATCATTTGTCTGGTGGTTAAATAATAATATCACCTGGTGAACAATTTAGATATACACTTCCTCTTTGGATAAATATTAAAGAGATACCCTGTCCTTCCTATGGACTTAAGAAAGCATATGAACTGATTTGAGCTACTTGTACTATTGCAGTGCCAAATAATAGTAATACTTATATGATAGAAGTATTAGTTCAAAAGGAGGTTAGTATTTTCATCAAAGGACATCATAACCTTAATGTTTCCAAATCACTGCCTACCTCCTAAATTATGGATTCCTGTTGTATTTTTGTTTTCTTTCACCCTTTTATGAGATTCACACTTTTTTCTAATGTTATTAAGGCCATACAAAAATATTCTTAGCAAATTAAAGTATTTATAGTTCTTTGATCCATAGAACACAATTGTCTTGCTTCTCTTATGATACTGGGATCATTCATTATTGTTTTCTTTCCTCCCTCAACATCTAGTTTCAAAGAAAATATGTACCTGTTTATTTTCTTTTTGTGAGATGGGAACAAATTTTAATGGCATGGGTAAAATATTATTTACCATAGTTCCTTATATTTTGAAGATAATAAATGTTAAATAAATGAATATATTTTATATTGCAGTTATATTAAAGGTATATACTTTACTTTTTTAAAACTCATTTATATTTTACTTTTATTTTTAAATAAGTTTTTATTAATATCTCCTGTTTCTTAAAACTTCTGGTATCCTTTCATCTCCAAGAGTGTCATCCCATTTGACAAGTAGCATTTTTTAAAGAGGACAAAACAGTCAGCATGACCAACTGATGCACTGAAAAACTTAAAAAATATGTGTAATGGATGTTATCTATAAACTTCCCACCTCCATGAAAGGGTATATTGAGGGTATCTTCTTATATGTCTTCATTTGAATCCTGCTTGATCTTTGTAATTTTGTTAATTCACTTTTAAATTTTTTGGTGTGTAGTTCTTTCCATTTACATTGTTGTAATCATTGTATATATTGTTTTCTTGGTTCTGCATCAATTCCTATAGATCACTGAATCCTCTTTATTCGTCATACATCATTCCTTACAACACAGGAAAATTCTATCATATTTATGTGCTGCAATTTGTTTAGCTATTCAATTGATGGGCATTTACTTGATTTCCAATATTTCACAATCATAAAGTGTTATGATAAATATTATGGCATATACAGTAACTTTCTTCATATCAATGACTTCCTTAAGGCTTTGCCCAGTAATGGAGTCTCAGGGTCAAAGAGTATGTATTTGAACAGCTATCATTCTACCATTTTTGAAATTATAACTTGGCCCTGTTTTTCTCATCTGTTTATTGACTATGAAGGCTATTCCATTTCTTTTAAGAAATTCTTGCCCATAGTAGAATATCTAATGATCACTTAACTTAAATGTATCCATTCCCATCAGTTTTAGTTTATTGACCTCCAAGATGTCAGTGTTTCTCCTTTACATTTCCTATTTAACCATATCCAGCTTACCTTAGTTCATAGGTCTTAGATTCTGAATTCCTATGCAATATTGATCTTAGTAACATCAAATTTTCCTTTTATCACTAGACATATTCACAGAGGAGCTTCCTTTCAACTTTAGTCCAGCTACTTTACTAGTTCCAGATCTAGTTGTAGGTATTCAAAACTCTCCCCCAGTAGTATGTCACCTTCCAATCTGAGGGGCTTGTCTTCTGATGTCATATCTTTTATCATCTTAATATCGATCTTGGGCTTTTCTTGGCAAAGATATTGGAGTGATTTATCATTTCCTTCTCTTGTTAATCATTTCTTGTCAGACTCTCCATTATGACTTTTCCATCCATGACATAGCTAATAGTTTATTGAGTTACACAGACCCCTCTGTCATGACAAGACAGTGATCCAGGATGAGTTCTTATTGGCAGAGTAAGAGAACACAAGTATCTACCTCTACTTTTTTCTTAAACCTACAGCTCTGTGAAAAACAACAAAATTGACCTCACAGAATAGAAACAGAACAAGTGCCCATGGTTTTTCTTAAGGTCTTGGGCACTGGGGCTATTATTTTGGAGTTATAGCTGACAAAATATCTATTTTTCAAGTTACCAAGCATTTTTTCCTTTATTCCATTGGAAACAAAAATAGAAAAATAAAGCCGTTATAACAAATATTCCTAACAAGCAAAATAAATTAAGCACATTGACTATGTCAATTAAAATGTGGATCTTATACTGTGTTCTGAGTCTGTTATCTTTGTCTAGAAGTGGATTTGAGAATCATTAGCATAGAGATAACAATTAAATCCATGGAAGCTGATGCGTTCACCAAATAGTAAATAGTAAAAATTATTTATTTGTACATATCTTGTTTGTATATAGTTCTTTGCATGGTGCTTCCTCCATTATATTGTGAACTCTTTGAAAGCAGCAGAATACCCGACACTCCTTGTCAAAGTAGGAATTATATTAAGTAGCACTCTGAGGTTCTTTGATTCTGTGAAATAATGACAGTTTTGCAATTTCATTGAATTCTGTTGGGGAATGAACTGTAGATAGAAAGCTTTTCCCCATAGAATAATACATCATAAACTTTATGAGGGAGTTGTTTGTAACAAGGAATATTACTCCTCCATCCTTGCAACTTAAATATTTGTTGTCAAGTGACTTCTCTTTGCTTTATACCTTAATTTTAATGCATTTTAAACAAATAGTTGCTTCCTCAGATAAAATAATGGATTTTTTGCAGAACTTTGCCAAACAAAAATAAAGTTATAAAGTTTAGCATACATAGAACAAACTCTATTTTTTCTGGTTCAACCTTTTTTGTGCTTATATGACTTTTGAATCTCAAAAATGATTTCCTAATAGTTGCTTGAGAACCATTGCTTGATTTCTAGTAGCACATTTCTACCTTGATGCTCTTATGCTTAATCTTCTAGTCCCTTAAAGCTTTTTTTTTTTTTTTCCAAAGTAGTATTTGTCGAACACATTTGAAATTAGGAAACTATTAGGAAAATATGTACCAAATTATTGTATCAGTATCAAAGTGTATATTACCAGCATTTCCTCTTTATTTTTTACTCAATATATACTTGAATCAGAACAATTGATTTTGAAGATGAGAAGATGAAGATATATCCATTAAAATGTACATGTGCTCTGTCGGGTATGAAGTCTAATTAAATTGTTGATAATTATTATAATTTTTAAATCATAAACCTTTTTTTAAAGAATAAATTAAAATTATGCCTTGGTCCCTAAGCACTTAAAAAAACTACTTTAAATTCCTTACTAATAAAAATCTTTTTTGTACTTGGCATAAGAATTAATTACTACCTAACAGTCAGAGTAGTAATTGGACAATATAAGAAATATGGATTATGTTTTGAAAAAGTGTTTTGATAAGGCAGAGTATAATGAAGGTTAATAGAGAGGAAAAATGAATTTGGAAAGAATAAATCAGTATCAGTATAAGCAGAATGGTTTGTGGACAAGTCTAATATTTCAGAAATGAGGAAAATAAAAGCAGTTGTCAATTGTATCTTCTCTTTTACTCTAATGTGTATGTCTAGTTTCAAAAACATCTTGCACTAATTAAACCTAGATTTTATTTGGAATTTTGTGATACTAGTAGAAGTATCCTTTAACTTATTCTGAACATAGCCTGACATTTCTAAGAGAATTTGCAATTGGGATTGATACCTTTTAGCCAAGTAGATATATTAAATGTCCTTCTATGTATTCTAAATAGTAAGAGATAGATTCTTAGGATTGATAAAATGGCGAGGTAGTTTGTATGGGATAGTCTATTAGATGATTTTGCATAGCTTTAAGAAAATCATAAGAAGTCATGTGACACAGTGGATAGAGAGCCACCACAAGATTCATGTCCTTTATGACACATACTACTTGTGTGATGAAAGCTATTATTTAATTTATCAATTCCTTAGTCAACTCTTTAAGACTATACATTAATTGACAAATTGCTGATTTACAATTGTGGGGGAAGATTCTACATCTGGAATTTCTGAAAAAAAATTTTTTTTGAATTAGATATCTCCCTCTCAAAAAGAAAAAAGAAAAAATATATCTGGAAAATCTGAATTATCATATAACAGATAAAAGTAATTATTAACTCAATACTTCTAATTTCTATATTTACTTCTAGTCATTCAGTATGCATATATCAGCTCCTTATTATGTTCTCAACAGAAAAATGATTAGATTGTGAGCAATTGACAGGCTAACTCCCTGCTTGATTCTTAGTTATTACACTTTTTACAAATATACTAATGTTGATATGACTGATCCACTATGAGAAATATGAAGCATTCTGTATTATTTTTCTGTTGGTGATAGATTTACACTGATTCAAATACTTTTGCTTAATGTTTCTTCTTTATCATGCTTTTGCAGAATGGTTGAACATAGTTAGAGATGTGACATATTCTGTAAAGGTTAAAACGCCTCTAGAAGCAAGGAATGCAGTTTAAGGCATATAGGAGGACCTGAGGGATGAGAGGTACTGAGGCACAGGCGGGTGAGTCCTGTGTGGTGGAAGTGGGGCATAGCCCCAGGAGGTGGTGTCTGACCCCAGATACCAGGATTTCCCTCCTTAGTGCTCTCAAAGCCTAGCATGCCTCCCTCCCTCTTCTTGGGCCAATCCCATTATGCCAGGTTCTTAGAGGACCTCCTCCTTCCCCCAGATCCTCAGGGGGGTATAAATATGTGCTATCTAAACATAAAGTTCTCTTTTGCTTCACCCCACCTACTGGTGGTCTGTTTCTGTGGGATCCAGGTTGGTGTCCGAAGACAGGTAAGTGTGGCCTAGCTGTGCCGTCAACGGATGGGCATTAAGAGTAGCTCAAAGTGGAGCTACAAGGTTAGGGTAGCGTTAAGAGACACTACAATCTTCAGCAATAAAACAGCAAAACTAATGAATCTACAAGTCAGTAAATTTATTATTCTGGGTTCCTTAGAGCATTGTAGCCAGCTGAACTGATTGGGGGATTTGTGGATATTGGGAGCATAGAAACCAAATAGCTGTCCAGGTCACTTAAGTGAAAGGAGAGGCTGCACACCAGGGCTAGATGAAGTCCCTGACCCATGCTAGAGCATCATAATCTTATTCAGTGATGCTGACTAACAGCTTTGTCACTCACTTCAAACTTCAAGATTAGAGATTCAGGGTGGATTGAAGAAGTGAAAGTGGGAGAGGAACTGCACCTAGGGTGACAAACCTGGGTGAGGATCAGTCTTGGGCTAAGGCCTGTGTTTGACAGAGGAACATATTCAGAAGCAAGCTGTGATTCTTACTGCGGGAACAGAGTATTATCTTGATTCCAATTTCTAGTCCATTATCAAACCTGCAATCAGAGCAGGAACCAGTTTTGTACCTGAGAACCAGCAGAACTTCCCAGCATTAATCTACTGTTGCTCAGAACCATGTCTAGAACTTGCAGACTTTAAGCCATGGGGGCAATAATCATGGTTTGCCTTGATTAGTCCACTCTGGGAGCATTGAAATCTTGAAAATTCTCAGTCTGAGCATTCCCAAGACATTGTCTCTGAGATATGCTTAGTAGCCTCAAGAAAACACCAACAGGACCAGCCCAGACCTTTTCTCCAAAGAACCACAGAGTTAACTCCTAACATCAAGTCTGAACTTAGGAAGTAGGTTGGAAAAATGGAGAAACTAAAGAGAATCTCATTATAAAGAGCTATTATGGTTTCAGGGATGCTTAAGACACAAACTGAGAAGAGGACAATGACTCTAAAATGTCTACAGGCAAGCAAAGCCTAAGAAAAGCAAAAGTTCATCTTGAATTCTGGGAAGAGATGAAGCAAGAGGGTTTTTTTTAAAAAATCAATAAGTATTTTTATAATTGAGAGTACTTAGAGGAAAAAATAGGAAAAGAAATGAGAACCATGGAAGAATGAATTGGAAAGGAAATTAACATCTTGGCATAAGAGGCATAAAACCTTGTTTCAATATCATACTCTCGGAAAATTAGAATGGCCAAATGAAAGTCAATGACTCCATGAAACAAGAAGAAATATTAAAACAAAGTCAGAAGATTGAAAATATAGAAGAATATATAAGGTATCTCATAGCAAAAACACGGTTGCTCTAGAAAATAGCTTGAGGAAAAAATTAAGAATTATCAGACTACCTGAAAACTATGACCAAAAACAAGGACCTGAGCATCTATTTGAAGAAACTTTAAAACTGCCCAGATCTCTCAGAATCAAATAGAAAATAATACATTGGTAACCTTCTGAAAGAAAACCCCAAATGTTATCCAGGAACATGATATCCAGAATCCAGACCTTTCAAGTCAAAAGAAAAAATACTACAAGAAGCCAGAAAGAAAAAAAATTCAGATATTGTGGAGTCATAGGATCACATACAATTTAGTAAGTCTTCATCATAAAGAAACAGAAAGTTTGGAATATGATATTCCAGAAGGCAAAGTTTATAAGTTTACAGTCAAGAATATTTTATCTAGAAAAACTGAACATGATCATACCAGGGGAAGAAAAAGATTTTTAATGAAATAGAGCATTTCCAAGCATGACTGATGTGGGAAAGATTCCTATCTTTTATTCCCAAACCCCTCTAGTTAATGTAATTACCCTTTGACTCACAAATCCTGGTCCCTTTGAATTCCAATAGAAGATCCTGACCTGTTCCAGCCCCATCCGGATCTGAGCCAACTTTGGGGCTACACCCAAAAGCCCCTTGAGCTGTCTCCTATTATAAAAGGGCCACACTGGGAGCCCCTCTTTGCAGAGATTCCAAACATGCTAGCTATGTGAGGACCCTCTATCCACTAGACCCTTTGTCTAGTGCCCTCCTTATCTCTACCTTTACTTATCTTCTTATTTCCAAACCCAATAATAAATCTCTTTTATCAATCTAGCTCTCAGGCTAATAAATTCCTTTATTGGGAACTCACGCTGCTACTAAACCTCATTTACTGCCCTATCCTTATGCGGAATCCAAGGGGGTTGCAGGGGAGCTTTGCTTGACTCCCTGTACCCCAAACCTGCCACTAGACCTTAACTAAACCCTAATCTCATTTAGGTACCCCAAATCTAGACCTCAACATGACTAAAGCTGTATAGGAACTTTGAAGGTCAAACACAGGAATTAAGAGAAATATTGAAAGGTAAACAAGAATGAACAACTTTAAGTTAACTAGGTGTGCAATAGCAGGACTAAGCTTGGTGTCAAGGAATTGACCTGAATTAAAACCCAGCCTCGCACATTTGCACATTTATTAACTTACCTTAAGCAACTTGCTCTATTTACCTCAGTTTCCTTAACTATGAAATGAAGTTAATAATAGCACTTATCTCCCAGGATTTCCCAGCCTGGGAGTTCCATATACTGTGAAAGCACAGATGTACTCCCTGTGTCAATAATAGAAGATGTAGTGCTTCAAGACATTGAAAATCTGGGAAGAACTAATCTATAAATGAAACAACTGGGAAACATTAATCCATCCAAAAAATATCGCATATCAAATAACCATGTTCTGTGGATATATCTCATTTTTTTCTTAAGAGTCTATAGTGATTATCAGCAGTAATTCTTCATTTACATTGGTAGATTCTATATCTGTGGTTCATTTGAAAATCTGGACTCATATAAAGTAGATCAACTACGAATCTTTTCATTTATCTTGAACTTTAATTCCCTCTTAGACATATTCTCCCTTCTCCCTTTCCCTCCTCCCCCCTCCCCCGCCCCCCCTCCCCAGCATTTCAGCTTGGGTATCATTCTTTTTGAGAGAGAAGATTAAAAGCAAGATAAGCGTAGTAGTAGTTTACTACCAAAATAATTTTCTTAAACAAGTAAATTCTATTGGTTCAGGATCAAGTTAAAAATGCTCTTTGGGTATTCAAAGCCCTTCATAACCAACCCACTCCTCCCTTTTTCATTCTTCTTGTATCTGACTTCCTGACATGTATTCTTTGATCCAGATCCAGTAGCCCTGGCCTCCTGTCCATTCCATTAACAAAACACTCCAGTTCTTTCCTCCTGATATTTTCTCTGGCTGTCCCCGTACCTGGAATGTTTTCCCTTCTCTGTAGTTCTACTGACTTTTCTGGCTTTCTTTTTTCTTAGTAGCTCTTCTCTATCCCTCTTAATTTTAGTGTCTTCCCTGTGTTAATTAATTTCTATTTGATTTACCTGTGACTTTATATATAAAGCACACTGTCTTCTCCATTAGATTTTAAATTCCTTGTTTTCCTGCCTCTTTTGTATTCCTGTACTTAGCATATTGCTTAGCACTGAGTAGTTGCTTAATAAATGTTGATTGATATATATCGTCAAATATGCATTACAAATAGATTCAGCTAAAATTTCTTTTTAAATTTAAAATTTTTAAATTATTTTTTAATTATAGCTTTTTTATTTACAAAACATATGCATGGGTAATTTTTCAACACTGACCCTTGAAAAACCTTTTGTTCCAAATTTTCCCCTCCTTCCTCCTACCCCTTCCCCTACACGGCAGGTGTCCCAATATATGTTAAAATATATGTTAAATCCAATATGTGTATACATATCCATACAGTTATCTTGCTGCACAAGAAAAATTGGATCTAAAAAGGAAAAAAACCTTAGAAGTAAAACAAAAATGCAAGCAAACAATATCAGAAAGAGAGTGAAAATGCTATGTTGTGGTCCATACTCAGCTCCCACTATCCTCTCCATTATTGTAGATGGCTCTCTTCATTACTGAACAATTGAAACTGGTCTGAATCAATTCATTGTTGAAGAGAGCCACATCCATCAGAATTGATCATCATATAGTCTTGTTGTTGCCATGTGCTCATTTCACTTAGTATCAATTCATGTAAGTCTCTTCAGGTCTCTCTGAAATCATCCTGGTGGTCATTTCTTACAGAACAATAATATTCCATTACTTTCCTATACCATAGTTTATTCAGCCATTCTCCAGTTGATGGGCATTCAGTTTCCAGTTTCTTGCCAGTACAAAAAGGGCTGCCACAAACATTTTTGCACATATGGGTGCCTTTTCCTTCTTTAAGATCTCTTTGGGATACAAGCCCAGTAGAAACACTGTTGCGTCAAAGGGTATACACAGTTTGATAACTTAAAAAAAATTTTTTTATAGCTTTTTATTTACAAGTTATATGCATGGGTAGTTTTACAGCATTGACAATTGCCAAACCTTTTGTTCCAATTTTTCTCCTCCTTCCCCCCAGCCCCTCCTCTAGATGGCAGAATGACCAATACATGTTAAATATGTTAAAGTATAAATTAAATACACAATAAGTATACATGACCAAACCATTATTTTGCTGTACAAAAAGAATTGGACTCTGAAATATTGTACAATTTGCCTGTGAAGGAAATAAAAAATACAGACGGGTAAAAATATAGGGATTGGGAATTCAATGTAATGATTCTTAGTCATCTCCCAGAGTTCTTTCGCTGGGTGTAGCTGGTTCAGTTCATTACTGCTCCATTGGAACTGATTTGGTTCATCTCATTGCTGAAGATGGCCATGTCCATCATATAGTATTGTTGTTGAAGTATATAATGATCTCCTGGTCCTGCTCATTTCACTCAGCATCAGTTCGTGTAAGTCTCTCCAGGCCTTAATGAAACCATCCTGTTGGTCATTTCTTACCGAATTGATAACTTTTTGAACATAGTTCCAGATTGCTTTCCAGAATGGTTGGATCCGTTCACAACTCCACCAACTATGTATCAGTGTCCCAGTTTCCCCACATCCCCTCCAACATTTGTCATTATCTTTTCCTGTCATTTTAGCAATCTGAGAGGTGTGTAATGGTATGTCAGAGTTATCTTAATTTGCATTTCTCTATCAATAGTGATTTGCAGTACCTTTTCATATCACTAGAAATAGTTTGTTTCTTCATCTGAAAATTGTCTGTTCATATCCTTTGGCCATAACATTACTTTTTATGAAAAAATGTATGATCACAGATATATTAATTAATAATTTTTGAAGTAAGACTTAAAAAGAAAAAAAGATGTTTTTATAGATACTGTCTGTTTTCATAATATTAGAAATCATTACATTCCAGTTTAATAGTACTGTAGCCGAGTATTTCAGTGAATTGAGCACTTGGCTGGCAATTGGGAAGATCTTGGTACAAAATCTGACCTATAACAATATCTATGTGACTCTGGGAAAGTCTCTAACATCTGTTTCCCTCAGTTCCTCATTTCTAAAATGGTACCCACTAGGGAAGAAAATGACAAATCACTTTGCCAAGAAAACTCCTATGAACAAAGTTTATGGAGTTATGTGGAATCAGATGTGACTGAACAAAAATAAAAAAAAAAAAAACGTTATGAATCAACTAAACTTTAACAGTAATAAAGATCTGTGAGCATAAGTAGTTGTTTTAAGAGGATTGTATTTTGGAGAGGACTATTGGGTAATTTCATAGATTAATGAAAAATTAAATTGTTCCTTTTCACACATTCCCATCTCATAAACTTCTTGTCCTATAAGAGAAGTAACTTAAGTGAATTAATTGTCAGAACTAGTTGAAGGAAGTAGGGATGGTTAACCTGGAAAAGAGAAGATCTAAGGAAGACACGATAGTGATTTTCCAGATTGAAAATCTTTTATAAAAAGTTGATTGGATTGGTTTTTGTTTGGCTCATGATGACAGAATAGAAGAAAAATGTAGACATTTCATAGGCAAATATAGGTTTGATGGAGGGAGAAACTTGATTATAATCTCATTTCAAGTGGAGTATGCTGCCTTGAAAGTATCAGCCTTTTTCCAGAGTCTCAGGGTGGACTTAGGTGATGCCCCCTACCCAAATTGAAACTAGACTCTCAAGGTAGAAAACAAAAGAATTTATTACAATCTCCCAAGAAAAGGCACCTCCCAGCCAACAAGGTGTCATGAGTGGATGAGTGCAGAGTATATATTACAGAGAGTAGGTTCTATAGCCCTAGTACGGAATTCCCCAGCCCTTCTGAACTTTTTTCCCATTGACTGGAAGTCTACCCAAAAACTAAAAATCTAACAGAGACTAGGAACAAAGAAGCTAATGATACCAGCCAGTGAAACACTCTTTATTATATTAGAAACTTAATGCTGATGTGGCAAAAAGGAAAGGGAGAAGAGAAGGCCTTAGATAGCCTAAGATAGCACAAGATGTTACTCAAGTTATAACTAAGGCATAGGTTGGGGTCACAGTTTTATGAGGGGTCTTCACTCAGTTTTCCCATTTAGTGCCTCTCTTTATTTATTAGCCTTTGAAGACCTCTCACACCATACTTGATATTTTTTCTCAACTATCTTGTCTTCAGTCTCCATTCCTGAATCTGGTTTGTCCTTTTTTTTTTCTACTGGGGTCCTTCCCTGTCCCTTTAATACTCCAAGTCTAACTGGACCTTCCCTTTCCAATTGTTCAATCTTACCATTCTGGCCTGTGATGTCTGTACTACCCTTGTGATAAGCTGTGTCACACAGAGGAGGCATACAGGGAGTATGCGACTCTTTCTATCAGCTGCCTCCAGACCAAGACCACCAAGAGGTATTAAATGGTGACAATTGGGCCACTTTTCTGAAGTCTTTAGTGATTTCTTTCATTACCTGTTCATTACCATTAATTTTCACATAGCAAGTGGATGGATTTAATTTCCTACAAACCCCATCTTCTTCAGCCAACAGGTAGTTTCTCTAGTGTGAGTGGCCTGGTCTGCTAACAAATCCAGTCTTTGCCATCTAATTAGTAATTATTTTGACCACAGCCTGGAGTCTCATGATCCTATTCAGCATGTAAGGGGGTCTGTATCCCCAGCTCCCATTCTGGGCCTGTGACTGGGCCATAGTTCTGGATGAACCTTTCTGGGGGCCACCCATCACCCCAACCATTTGCATCCCCAGTAACTGAAATAGGTAACCTTTCACAAATAAAGATGCCTGTCATGAAAATTAGCAACAAAAGAAATGCTAAAAGAAACAGATCACTGATCTTCCACACATGCCCTCAAGGCTCATGTATCCATCTGGTAGGAGGAAATCACCTCAGTTCTAACTTTAAAATGCCAGGATAGTTTGAGTCCACAGTCTACTCCATGGCAACAGTAACTGGTCTTTTGGCCCATATGTGGTGGGTCCAACCTTTCTCCTTGATCCTGACAGTAGTGTCTGATGTCAGCAAGAAAGGTCCCTCCCAAGAGGGAGTGAGTTTTCCTCTTTCTACATCCAGATCAGCACCTAGTCTCCAGGTTGAAATTTGTGTACCGGGAAGTCTGAGTCATCAGTCCTTTATTCTGAACACAGTCAGATGTTTTGCCAGAGAATGCACATAATTCCTGAGGAAATTGTCTCTACCTGTCAAAAATGGGATTCCAGTTTCCCTCTCCTCTTCCAGGATAAGGATATCCAATCAGTATTCTTCCAGAGATTGGTCCTAATTCTGAGGTGGATCAGAGCTAGAGCCATTCTTTCCACCTCACCCAAGGAAAGAGGATGCTAAGCTGTATGAAACTCCCAAGAAATATCCAAGGCCTATGCCAGGGACTGGAGAATTGAAAAAAGGTAAAGTGAATCCCCTGGTCCAAGTCTATCTTCTTCACCATTTCATATCTGGGAATAATTTGTTCCTAGTGAGATCTTACTAATGCTCGTAGCACTAGCTTGGGTCATGGGATTTGGTGATTTCCTTCACTACCTGTCCATTACTCATGAGGTTAGATGATTCTTACAAGAAGCAAGTATTTGAGGTGACCTACCAAAGGCAGCTCTGTAAAGTCCACCTGTATACTCTGAAAAGGTCTAATTCCCAGGGAATTTGACAAACAAGGCAGCCATTTACCAGTTGATATGTAAGAGTATACAGGCCAGGAGATATGAACCAGGTTAAGAGTGTATTACAGAGGTTTTGGATGTCCCAGTGGCTGTTCTGGAAAAGCCGCTATAAAATCTGGCTCATATTTGCCTTATTCAACACATTCCAATGATCAGGAAGGTACCATTTACCATTATAGTGCTCCTGGGCTCCCAGCTCTTGGACCCATCATTTCTCTTCTTCTGACAAAGTTGGAATGGTTAGACTCCGAGGGAAAAGAGGGAATCAAGACCGACAGAGGATCAGCCCATTTAAGTTCCTCATTCCCTGACCTCCTTGTTCCCTTATCTGTAAGGCAGTTTCCTCTAGCTTCAAAGGACTGACCAGGTTATTGCCCATTCATGTGTACAATGGCAATGGTCTCAGATAGTAAGAGGGTTTTCAAGACTTGTAATAACAATGTGGTATGAACTAGTTCTTTGCTCTTGCTATTGACCATACCTCTCTCTTCCCAAATTTTTCCAAACACATGTACCATTCCCCAGGCATGCTTAGAATCAGTATAAATATTCCCTTCATTCTAACTTCAGGGCTTGAAATGAGCGCATAAAGTTCATAGATTTGCATGGACCATGTTTTGGGCAATGCCCTAGCTTCATTTATAGCACTCCTGTCTCATTAATTATAGCATATCCATTTCTCCTTTTTTCTTCCATCACTCAAGAGGGATCCATCTATGAATAAATTACTAATCCCTGGGATTGGGGTATTAAAAGGAGATCTGACCTTGACCACCATGCTTAGATCCTTTATCTGATTCTTATGGGGGATACATTTGTTTGCCTTCTATTATGAAGCTGACCAAACTTTGGGATTAATTCTGTTTTCTTCATCTCTTTCAATAACAACATTCTTCTGTGTATAATCTGAGTCCCTTGTGATATCAATTGGATAGGCAATTTGGTAATCAAATCTCTTCCTAACAAGTTTACACTCAGTTCTGCAAATTTCCACAGGGTCAACACTGGAACCCACTCTAGTTCCAAAACTTCATTGAGAGGTACAATAAGATTTTCTCCTTTTATACCCCAAATTAAGAGAGTTTCTTTGGACAATCAGGACTCTCAGGGTAATTGAGTTATAGAAGATGTAGTAGGCCCTATATCTATCAAGAAAACTAATTCTTCCTTGTCTGGTCCACCCTTAAATTTATCAGGGACTTTGGGTAGGTTCTTTCAATGAATTCCTGACAACTCTGGTCTTCCAGTTCCATAAAGGAGATCTTTTGCTCTTGCTTCCTCTGTGGACAATCCTTCATATGTCCTTCTGGTCCTCAGACCAGGGTTCACCCTGGGTGGCCCACTCTCCTTCTTTTTTCTGAATCTCCTGCTGACTAGGATTTGGGACAAAAAGCTCCTCGTCCCTTCCTTCCACCAAATCGCCCTTGATTTCCCATTACAGACCTTGCAACTGTTTGCACTGTCTGAAGCATAACTTTAGTCAGCTCTTCCTGTTTGAGGGACTGTAACAGATCTGAGAATTCTTGTCTCTTTCCTTTTTCTCTTCAGTCCCCTCTGGCCATGTACACTTTCTGAGCCATCTCTAACAGTTCATCTAAAGGCTTAGTTTGCCAACCCTCTTGCTTCTGGAGCTTTTTATTTATATCTGACCACAAATTAGTAACAAAGTCTACCCAAAGTGGTGGTATCATTCATGCCTTGTTTCTTTTACATGCATTCATCACCAGGGTTATCTTGAGTTTATATCAAACACATTTTCTTAATGCTTACATGCTCATATAGGTGACCAGATTTATTACATCCTTGTGCTAACAGCACTTCTTTGAATTAATAGGTCAGCACGTCCTATTCTCAACCTTAGTGAGGGAAGAGTGGTGAGCCTGCTGCAAATCAGCCCACAGCTGCACAGAAGGTATGATAAACCCTGCATAGTTTTTCAGGAGATCTGCTTGTTGCTGGCTTTATATGGTTTCTCTATGCTCTCTATGCTGCTCAGGAAGCATTCACAAACCTGATTCCTTTCTGGCCAAGTGGGACCTCTAAGTCTTTGTGGGGAATGGAAAGTTCATTTGATCTTTTAAGATCTGCTTAAGTTTCCTCTGAAGAGAACCATGAGGAGAGGAAATAGTTGGTGATTCTAAGTCAATTGCGTTCCCTTCTTGGCTCCTCCCTGTGGTGGAGGTGAAGAGCCACAGCGGTGGAGTGGTGTGATCCACAAGGGCGTCTCAAAGGTGGGGTCTCTTTGGCTCCTTTTCCTCCTCCTTCAGTACTAATTGTCCTGCAGCTGGCAACATCAAGACTGCACATTTTTTCCTCAATATTAAGTGACATACAGAGTCCATTGTTGGCACACCAGCCCTGGGGGTTTCATACTTTGGCCAGAAGATAAACCTCTGAGCAGAACACCTGCCCAAACAAAACAATAGTATTGAATCATTTTCCTTTTGTCCTTTCCTATGTATTTTGGTACTTGATTCCAATTCTTAAAATCTGTTTCCTAAAGAGCTATCTTCAGGGACATGAGGTAGGTTTTTAGAGCCATCTACCTTAGCTTGTTCCTTTCCCACTGTTCACAGTATCTTGTCCCTTTTGAGGGAGGACTCACCTGATCTTATCAAAGGGAAATAAATGGGAGCACTCATATGAACTTGAACCACTTAGAGTCAGTCAGGCTGCTCACCATTGCCAAATGGAGAGCACACTTATAGACTGCAGTCTTAGAGTCCCCTGCCTCACGTTTTCTTGCTTATCTGGGTTGTATACCCAACTTAAGTAATTCATTCTAAACTTTTCTCCCCTGGGTTATCTCCTGAGTCAAATTAATTCTCTTATCTTGGTTAGCCCGGTCTGGAGCCTTGCTTTGATTTTTGTTTTGTCCGAATGTCTCTCTGGGAATTTACCCAATGGGAGCAGGAGTTTCTGAGTGGAGAAAAAGCTATAACGGAGAACTCTCCTGAGAGTGTCTGCCCAAGGATTTGGCATGGGAGAGACCCCTCATAAACAGAAAATATCCTGTAATAAGCCCCCAAAGCTGGCAAATGAGCAAGTCATATAATAAAGCCTGGTAAACCTTAGGGAAAATGACAGGACAGACAGTGAGACAAATGAGTGTTGTGAAAGAAGTGTGGGCTGGAACTTTGTAAAAGAGTGAGGATCTGGAGTACCTAAGGCAGAGAGAGAGGTCAGCATCTCACTAAGAGTTGTTGTCTGGCACCTGGTAGGAACTGGGCAATGAAGACTGGGATGGTGAGAGGAAAGTTTTTGGGCCTCTTGTTGGCATATGGAAAGAGGAAGACATTTAAAAAAAATTATTATTATTAATTTATTTTTCTCAATTACGTGCTAAAACAATTGTAACTTTTTTTTTTTTTAGTTTTTAGTTTTAAATTCTGTCACTCTATCCCTTTCTCTTCCTTCCATTCCCTTGAGATATGGTAAGTAATCAGATATAGGTTATATATGTGTAGTCATGTAAAAAAATCCCTATTTGTCATTTTGTACAAGAAATTCAAATAAAGGAAAAATAATGAAATGAAGTGGAAAATAGTATGCTTCAGTCTGTATTCAAACAATATCAATTCTTTCTCTGGAGGGAATGATATATTTCATCATTAGTTCTTTGAGATTGTCTTGGGTCATTGTATTTCTGAGAATAGCTAAGGCATTCACAGCATTGCTACTAGTGTTTACAATGGTCTCCTAGTTCTGTTCACTTCTTTTTGCATCAGTTCATGTAGGTCTTTCCACATTTTTTTGAAACTATCTGACTTGTCATTTCTTATAGCACTATAATATTCCATCACAATTATATGCCACAACTTGTTTAGCTCTTCTCCCAATTAATGAGCATCCCTTTTGATTTCTAATTTTTAGCAATCACAAAAAAGCCATCATAGATATTTTTGTATAAATAGGTGATTTTCCTTTTTTTTGGGAGGGTGTCTTTGAGATATACATATATGCAGTGTTGTTGCAGGATCAAAGAGTGTACACAGTTTTATAGCTCCAAATTCCTCTCCAGAACAGTCAAATCAATTTACAATTCCATCATCAGTGCATTAGTGTCCCCCTTTTCTTAGATCCCCTCCAACATCCTTAATATTTCTTTTTTTTGGGTCATATTAGTCAATATGATAGGTCTGAGATGGTACCTCAGAGTTGTTTTAATTTGAATCAAGTGGGAAATGATTCATAACTTTTATTCTCCATACATAGTGAGAAGTGAGGCCTTTATCAGATATAGTTGTTGCAAATTCCCCCATCTTCTAGAGTTTTCTGCTCTTTTAATTTTAGTTGCATTGGTTTTGTTTGTGCAAAAACTTTAAAATTTTATAATGAAGATGATTTATTTTACATTTTGTAATGTAGTCTCTATTTTCTCTGGTTGCAAATTCTTCCCTTTCTGCAGATCTGACAGGTAAACTATTATATGCTCTCTTAATTTGTGTAATCACCCTTTATATCTAAATCATGAACTCATTTTGACCTTGTCTTGTTATATGGTATGAGATGTTGGTCTATATTTAGTTTCTGTCATCCTGTTGTCCAGTTTTCTCAATAGTTTTTATCAAATAATAATTTTTTTCTTAAAAAATTTTAGATCTTTTAGCTTGTTTTTGAATCAGCATGGTGACAGCGGTACTGAAGATTAATGTCTTAAGGAATATTCACAGATGAAATATTTCAGAGAGATGATTGAAAACATTTTTTATCCTTATATGGAAATTAATAACTGCCTTTAATTATGAAACTGAGATATTTTATTATACTTGTCTTTGAGTCTAAGAAAAGAAGGGCTGAAAAATAAGTATTTCTCCCCCCCCCCCGCCCTTTCCTTTCATTAATTATCATTTTGTGACATTGATTTTTCTTTCTGAAAATGTTTGATAGATTAAACATCTATGTTCCATAGCACTGATTTTCTTTGGTACCTTTTGTCAGAATAGCTTGTGTTGAACAGAACTTCTAACAGTTACATTTGGAAATTACTTATTAATAGCCTCTGTTATTCTTTAAAGTGGTTCCCCACCTCCCACCCCCTACTCCAAGTATTATTTTGAACTGGATTTAAATTATTTTATTCTCACTTTTAGATTCTTTTTGAACCTTTTACCACTCTTGTGAGAGAATTATTTTTAAAGTTACATATGACTTGAAATGGAAGAAATACTTTTGATTCGTAAACCTTTTTGTTACATTTTGGCTGTCTGATAATCTGATTCTTGGATATTTGAGATTGTCTGTACCTCCTCCCCTCCAAGAAGTCTAGGCATTAGATTGGGGCTTCCTAAAACACAAATTCACCTTTCCCAAGTGTTTTTACCTGATATGGTACTTTGACTATTTATCTAGTTACTTGTGATCCTTTTTTTCTTAATTCTTCACTTATCTTTTCTTTCTTTTTTTTTTTTTTAAGTGGCACTAAACACTCTTTGATCATGATTGCATAAAAAAAATGTCTGTTACATGTAATGGATTGAAGCTCGAGTTGATGCACTGAGGTCCCAAGCACATGAGGCTAAATAGTAATTGGACTATACTCTATTAATATATATGCTTGGAGAAAGAATGGCCCCACCCACTCTTTGTGCAAGTCCTGATGTGTTGTATAGGAAATGACGATTTTGATGGGTGGAAGCAGAGGGGTGGAGAGAGGAGCAAAGAGAGAAGGCTGACTGGCTTTTGGTCTGGCTGGCTTCTTGACTCAGCTGCACACATTGCTATCGTGATCCCCCCTTCACCTCCGATCCTTCTTCACCTCTACTAAGAATAAAGATTGAAGATTTTCCCTTAACCTGAATTCCTGACTCCCGCTGATTTTAAAATACGCAATCATCACAGTTACAGTTCTATATAGTAGTATATGTGATATATACTATATAGTAATACAGAAATTCTGTTACAAAAGTTAATGATTCTTTTCACTGATTTATCTGTGGTGTAAAGAGAAAAAGGGGTTACTTCAAAACAAATCAGTCATTCAGATTATTCAGTTTGTATCACTGGACTGATTTCAGGCTATTCTTTCAAAGTGACTAAATTCTGTTGAAAATTATTCAGACTTGAAGCAGCCACAATTAATTAATAGCTAGATATGCAAGGTAAAAGGTCTTTTTGTGGAATTAAGGTATTGGTATTGGAGCAGCTGCAGTAGCTAAGATTCCATCAACTTCTTTGTTTAAAATTGCCCCAAGCACATTATTGAACTACTGTCTAAATGTTCCTGAGCACCAGGAGGTTATGATGTGCCATATAGAGAAAATATGTGTTAGGCAAGCTTTGTTCAACTGTGAGATACTAATATTGGCCACGAGTTCAGTGTTAAAGAATCAACAATATGGTATATTTAGAAAAAGGAAGATGAGTTTTGCAAACATATATCGAAAGCCATTCTGGAAAGTGCTAAAGTAAATATTGTGGCTAGAGGCTCTGTAGAGGCTAACCCTATTGTCCCCTAGGAGCAATGATTCAACATTCACTGATTCACTGAGTCACTGTTTGCAGTGACTTTGTTGAATAGCTACTATGAATGGCAAGAATCAACTGTGTCTTCATTTAAACTAGATAGGACCTCTAATCACATCAAGAGTCCCCAAACCTCTCTGAATGGACACTCTGTGGAGTAAGACTTTCTGTCCAATGATGGAGTAAGTGACAAGTTTTTGTAGGATTGAGGTGTTGAGGAACCTAACATTTGATCCAGAGGAACCAGAATGAGGCTAAAGCTCCCTAAATCAAAAACAGAACAATATTATCTTGCTTTCTATTACCTAAGTACTAATTGATGATATAGAAAGATGTTTAAGGTCATCTTAATTTCCTTCAAGGTGAACCATTTAAATGATGGCCTTTAAATATGGATTTATTATTGCTTTTTTGGCTGTGAGTACTTTTAACCTATCTCTTTAAACTGAAATCATTCCTTTATTTTTGACCATGACATCCATGGCATCAGGGAGGGTGATACCATAAAATCGAAGTGAATTGGACTTGAATGAGGGAAGGCTATTCAAAGTCACCAATCTCTCTTTTTCTCCCTTCTCTCCCTCCCCTTCTCTCTCATTCCTTCCCCCTCTTACTTTTCTTCCTTCCTCCCTCACCCCCTTCTTTCCTTTCTTCCTCTCTGCCTCCTTCATTCCTCCCTTTCCATTCTTTGCCTCATTTTTTTCTTAGCTAGCTTTGATCACTGAATGAGCAGTTGCCTCAGGCAAACTGAGACCAGTTAAAGACTTGAGTTTAAAAAGGCAGAGGCATCTCCAGCTGTCCTTGTAATGCCAGAGAAACTGAGCAAAACAGAGATTAGAGAACAATTTAATAATTTATTAAATGGAGAGATTTACTGGGACCAAATGGATCCATGGTTGGTCCCAGGGCTGAAGGAGACTGTTGTCTCAAAGAATTCAGCCCTGAGTATTGGGACAGCAAGATTTTTATAGGATAACAAGAACAATGACATAATGGGGGAGGTACCTAGATGGGGATAACCTAATGGGGGGAGGCACCTAGGATGACACAATGGAGGGAGGTACTGGAGAGGTTACTGCTATTCTAATGATGTCTAAAATGGATAGACCTTTATCCTGTCAAACATTAAGAATGAATGATTATAGCCTAAAGATATAAAACCTTTATCTCATCAACATTAAGAGGGAAAGGTTATAACCTGAGGCAGAGTAACTGAATAGGACAATTGGGAAACTGGGTCAGGACATTAAAAGGGACCGGTGGCATAACATCCTGATCTATATCTGGTCAACCCACCCAGATGGTTCTGGAGGAAAAGGTGAACCTGGTGACCTTGCATAAATCTAATTGGCTTGCATATTATGGCATCACCTCCCTGATGTCATGGTCATTCTCAAGAATGAAGGATAAACAACAATAACATTCCTTTATAAAATCACCTAAAAAGGTATCATTGCATGTAAAAATACAGATTTTCCTGTATAACTAAAATGGTTTCCTATGATGAAGCTTCTTGTATGTATAGTATAACTAAAAAAACACACATATTTGACTTCGAGTCCTTTACTTGTATTTATTGCTTGGTGGAAATGTGGAATCCAACTAGTGTTTTCTTTTGGAGAAAAGGGAATACACATTTTAAATCCTCTCCTTTGTACCAGGAATTTTATACATATACTTAGTTTTCCCTTTAAACTATACAGTAGATTTTAAAATTAAGGAAATGGAGGCAGACACAGGTTAAGTGACTTGCTCAGGGTCACACAGCTAGAAAGTATCTGAATCTGAATTTTAACTTGGGTCTTCCTGTCTCTAAAACCACTACTCTATCTAAGAGTATCACCTAACTGCATCTGGACAATACCTTTGCACATTGCACCTTATTTTAAATAAGTCAGCTACAAGTTTTTAATTGGTTCTTATACAAAAAGGGTCAGGGAACTCATATGAAAGATAAAGTAGAGTTTGTATAGTCATTGTTTACTAATGATCATATATGATTACCTCATATGCTTCCCCCCAATGTTAGATTTTTAAACCTAGACATTTCATTTGTTTAATTTTATGGAACAAAATATTGGTTTTATTATATAGATGGTTCACAATGGTTCTCATACTTTATTGTAAAATGTGTCTGTAGTAATCCTCCCCAGTAGTACTCTTTTTGTTCCCATTGATATTCTCTTTTGTCCCAGGATTATTCTGATTGGGAGGAGTGGTTTTTTCTGTTTCAAATTGGCTTTGTCTTCTGCTGCTGGAGAAGAATATCTGCAACTTGCTACTCCAGATCTGTCACAGACTAACCTTTCTATTTTGGAAGAATTGAATAAAGTAAAATATTTTTAAAATTAAATGTGGTTTTCTTGAATCCATGTTTGCTTTTAATCAGTTTAATAATGGAAATAATTAACATAACTTCCTATCAGCCTTTAAGAAAAAATTATTACCTAATTTGTTTATGTAAATCTTAAGTAAATAATGTTTGATTAATCTGTATTAATAGACCTATAAATGAAATTAAGTATCTAAATTTTTAATTTTTTAGCTACTTTAAGTGATTTGGCATTCATAGTCTGATTCAGATTACAGCTGCTGACTTACTCATTATGTATTATTTGTGTCAATCTTGGTGACAGGCCTTTTGAAAGGACAGTATTCCCAGGAAAGTAGAAAGCAACTTCTTCCTAAGAAATGGGTGGCAGATGTAGATGCATCTTAAACAATGAAATCAATCTATCTAGAAAAGAAAGGAAATTGGAAAAAAAACAAACAAACCATGGTTATCAGTCAGAATTTAATATTTAATGAAAATTTTACATAAGGTTTATAATATTTGTGAAAATATTAAAATAAGTCATTTTTCAAGAGACACTTCATAAAAAAGAATATTATGTCCTAGAACACAAACAATACTCCTTTGCATTTAAAAAAATTTTTAATATTAAAATGACAGAGGAGATTTAGATTTAGTAATAGTAATTATAGATTCTTTGAATTGGATGGTATTTTAGAAATCATTCAAACTAGTCCCTTTCATTTTACCTTTCTAAAGCTAAGAAAAATTATGGGACTTCATCAGGGTCAAAAGTGATTTAATGACAGACCTTTCCATGGAGATCTGGTATTGGTTCAATTGTCCCTTTCTTACCTTTATATCTGTCCTTTGCACCTTTTTACTGAAAAGTAGGGAGGAAAAATTTATTGCATTTAGTTATTATACTCAAAATATTTTTGTTTCATGTTGCAAGCTTAGTTTTTTTCCCCCAAATATGTATATGTATACATTTGGATTTACACATATTTTCAATCAGCAGAAATCTACCTTTTCTCCCTCCCTCCCCATCCCATTGCCCCCTCTCCCCATCATAAATAAAAGAAAAACAAAACCTTTGTTACAAGCATGTATACAATTAACTAAAATTTTGCATCAACTATATCCAAATGTGTCTTTAATTAATTAAATTGTTATGCCACAGTTCTCTTTTATTGTCCAGACTCAGGTTCCCTAATTGTTCTGCTTCAATTTATAATTATCTGCTCAGTTCTGTGAAACCTCCCCTCCCTCTTAATCAGAATATCTGATAAGGATAAAAGATCTTATGTTTTAGAATATCAGAATGCCTCTCCCCATCCCAAGCTATCAGAATGTCAGATAGCGTCTTATCAAGATGCCTCTCCCCATGTCTGAGGTACCTTCCCCTATTATGGCATCCCCCTCTCCGATGGCTTAGCCCATCCTGTCAGAGGCCTATTCCCAATCTCAGTATCCTGACTTCGTCCCTGCCTCAATCTACCCCCTGAGTCTGAATGATGTGTATATATGTCATTCAGAACTCACATTATTTGCTGGATTCTTGGAGACCATAGTCTCAGTCAGCTTTGGGACCAAACCATGGATCCATTTGGTCCCAGTAAATCTCGCCCTTTTAAACAAATTATTAAATAATTTCTAATCTCTATCTTGCTTCAGTTTCTCCAGCATTACAAAATAACATATATATCATTCTGTCCTCTGAATCCTTCATTTCTCCATCAGATGTATATAGCATGTTTCTTCATTAATCCTCTTAAATTATGGTTGCCTATTATGCTGGTTCCTAATTCTTTCAAAGTTCTTTGTTTTTACCATATTGTCGTCTGTGTATAAATTGTTTTCCTGGTTTTATTCATGTCATTCTATATCAGATGATTTTAGATCATTCCAGGTTTTTCCTGAAACCTTCCCCTTCATCATTTCTTACAGCACAATAGTATTCTACCACATTCATATACCATAATTTGTTCAGCCATTCTTTAATTTATGCACACTCACTCAGATTCCCATACTTTGCTATTTCAAAAAGAGCTATAAATATTTCTGTAGTCTCTTAGAGTTTATTTTGTTTAGGACTAATCCCTTCTGTAATCTATTTACCCTCTTTCTCCCCCTTTCCTTCCTGTCTTTCTTGAGTGAAATGTCTTTTTGTACTTAACTCTGTGTATGAGTAGTTCAGATGAGCTAGATTCAAGTATCAGTACCTTCAACTTAAGCATTTTGATTATGTGAGAAAATTTTCCTTAGCATCTTTTCCCTTTCTTTTTAGTATATTCTTCTTCCTCTCCCTTTTCATTCTTCTCTTAAGATAATCAAACTATAACAGAACCTTTTCCAAAACTTCAATATAATTAGATTCCATCTAAGACCCCTGATGATGACAGAGTTCCGAGAGAACACATGTTTAATATCTGCCTATCAGATTGTAAGTAACTTATCCTTGTTTAGTTCTTTATCGTTCATTTTTATTTATTGTTTTGTTTTTTGGATCACCTCCTTTAGAGGAAAGGTTAGAAGAACTTTACTTAGCTAAAGGTGCTATCCACCTCCATATTTATATGTGGCTGGTATGGATTTCAAATCTTTTCCTTTTATAGATGGATAAACTGAGGTTAAGAGATGTGAAATTATTATTCCAGAATCACCTGGGCATCAAGCAAGTGACAAAACTAAGAGATAGACTTTGGGCCTTTGATTCCAAGTTTAGGACTTGCCTTACTGTGCTGCATTGCCTTTCAGCATGAATAAATAGCTAGGAAAATTGAATTGAAATTATATATAATAACGTTGAGTGTTTTATAGTGACCTACCTTTTAATTTGGAAATGTTCTTTAAACAAAAAAAATTTTTTTTACTGGACTTAAGACTAGTCAACACGGTCCACAACCCTGGCTGAATCTATTACTCCATTATTTTCTGATGAATTTGGTTACTGCTTCCTAGCAAGGCTATTGAAAGCTGCCCTTTATACCCTTTAGGTAACTATATTGCTAAGTGGACAAAGAAGTGGGTTTAGATCCAAAAACAACTAATTTTCAATGCAGCCACACTTCAAGGCTGAATGACCCTAGGTAAGTCAATTAACTATGATTTGCCACAGTTACAAATCATGTTGTACAATGGGTATAGCAATAGCACTTATCTCCCAGAGTTATTGTAAGGATAAAATGGATAAATTTGTAAAGCACTTAGCACAGTGCCTGGCCTTGTTCTTTCTGTTCTCTCCTCCTCTCAACGGTGCTGCTACTCATTCCTTCAGAACTTAGACCTTCCATGCATTGACTTGATAGGAACCTTATAGGCAAATAGTGTGATGGCCTCAGGGGATAAATTTCTTCCTTCCATCATTTCCATCTGTCATTTTATTCCTACTCTTCTTCAACATTAAAAACTCACCACATATTTTGACATGAAAAGTAATGTCTATTTTGTCCACTGCAATATTTTTTAATATAATAGTTAAAAGTTGGAAAATTTGACAGAGGCTATGAGTCTAAATAAAAACTTCAATACATTTAACATATATAACATACTTTTAGTATGATAGCACTTTGATGCTTTTAGCTATTGATAAATGTATCTGTTATAGAGAATAAAGAAATTATAGCATAAATTATATAATTAATTTTATTTAGTATTAATAATAATACATTTAATCCTGTAAAATTTTTAAAAAACTTTGTCAGGTGTAGAGCTATCAGTTTTTATTTAAGTAGTCTTTGCAGAATACTACCACAATTTCTACTAGTTACAGTAATACGCTCTTATTTCTGATTGACATGTGTTTGTGAAACTCGTTGACTTTTCTGAAATTGTTTTAAATGTATTCTGAAAATTTGTGCCTTTTTTATTCCCTTTTTCTCAAATGTAGAATGAAGTGGCTCTTTGTTAGTATCCATGTTGTTGTTCAACTATTTCAGTTGTGTCCAATTCTTCATGACCCAAAACTGGGTTTTCTTGGCAAAGATACCGTAGTGGTCTATCATTTTCTTCTCTGGCTCATTTTACACATGAAGCAAACAGGGTAAAATAACCTGCTCAGGATCACACAGCTAGTAAATGACTGAGGATAGATTTGAACTCAGGGAGTTGAATCTTCCTGACTCCACGGCTGACATTCTATCTTCTTAGTCACCTAGCTGCCCATGATAGTATCTATATGTGACATATACCTGAAACTTAATGATACTTTCTCTCTCCTGTTTTATCTTTTCAAGGCACAACAAGGTACCTGCCTAATTCTTGTATATTGGGAAGAACCTTTTTTAATCAGCTCTTCCTGTCAGGAAGCAAGAGCTGAATTTCTTACTTTTGCATTAGTCTATGACAGTCTTCCCTGAACCTCTATTTGAGAGTCACACAAAAACAAATAAGAAATAGCATTTCAGTTTGAACTCTTTGGAGGAGCGGGGAATTAACTAGGCAATTTTAATGGAGCATAATGTACAAATGGAGTAAATGATGGATGCTTATCTCCCCAGTGAAAATGTTTTTAAAATGGTGACTAAAAAAGCACTGATAACTTTCCCACAGAAAATAAATGTAAAATCTATAGACTTTTTGTTGCTTCTTTTTAGCAATAGTTGTAGATGATTATAATTCACACTTGGATTGTTGTCAGACTCTGTTATTAGATATTAATGATTTAGACCCAGTGTAGTTTAATGCCTTTTTTGTTGTCATATTTTTCCCTTCTTCCAAATGTGAAGATTAAAATGATGAGTTTCATTGTATATTTAGGGACATTGCATTTCCCATTTATCACCTGCTGCTTAATCCTTAGCAATAAAATTGAATTGATGTTTTTAAGAGAAAATCTTTGTTTGGGTCTTTCCCTCAATAATAAGGAAACTCAGAGGGAGAAAGTTCCCAGGGACTTATTAAGCACCCAAAGACCACAAGGTGTTGAGAGCTTCAGAACACCAAATTCAATCCTTGTGCTGTTGTTATAGATGGATTTGTAATAAGGGAAGGACAATCCAGAGATGTGCACAGTTCTGAAAGGGGATGGGATAATCTCTTAGCTCCTCCCTTACAACCTCAATATAGGGAAGAGATAAGAAGATATGATGAAAGCTCATGTACCTATGGGCCAAATAATAGGTACTACAAAGAACAAAAAGGATGGGATCAAAGTATATACTCCCTTTCCCTACAGAATGTCTAGCATGTATCATGAAGAGAAGCAAAACTGGACATGGAAACAATGGAGTCATTTAGACTGACTCAGCACACATGTGTGTAACATTTGTTGAGGATTATTTTGAGCTAGATTTGAAAAGATTAGTAAAGTATAGTTAGTCATCCTATTAGATTTCTCCATGCTTGAAAACTTTAGTTTGTAGTCAAAATAGATTCTAATTTTGCATTGTTAGGAGGGATTACTTGTTTTGGGTTCTTAGTTGAACTGCTTAATTTTGTAGAATCTTTTTCATTGTATAAATTCTGTAGTCAGTAATGTTAAATTCACATAAAATCAGATCCCTATAGGCCATATATTGACTTAGAAAACCACAAATGCAAAATTAAAACAACTATTCCTTTGAGCATAGTTCTGAATTGCTCTCCAGAATGGTTGAATCAGTTCACAACTCCACCAAGAATGCATTAGTGTCACATCTGCTCCAACATTTATCATTATCTTTTCCTGTTATTTTAGCTAATTTGAGATGTGTAAGGTAGTACTTTAGAGTTGTTTTAATTTGCATTTCTCAAAACGATTAGATTTTGCAACTAAGAGATTGTTAATCAGTATGTCTGGAGAGAGCAGTTTAAACTGAATGGGTATTCTTTTGTCATGATCATTCTTACTTCAGATTTCTCCTATTGCTTTGCTAACTTTTGCTTCTCAGCTTGAGTAGAAGCATATAGTTACAGCATTTCAGGTGCTTTGGGTGTCCCTAGGAAGCTGGCACTCAAAGAAGTTCTGAGTACCACATGAGTTTGAGTTCTAAGTTTTAGAATATAGCCAGTTACCTTGGTGGAGAGTTCTTTTTGATTGGTATATCTTCTTTCAGATTTCATAAAGCTGTAGTGAAGGGAAGCAATCTGACTTCTTTTCCCTGATGTTTTCTTAGCTGTAGCCAAACTATTTTAGCTCAGTGATAAACTTTACTATAGTAGAAGGTACCCCTAGCGTTGTCTGGGTCATTTGGATCATTAAGATATTGGAGTAAGTGACTATGTTTATTACTTGATTCCCCAGAATCTGTGAGATTTCCCCCTGGCCCCAGATGTCAAAATGGCAGAGGCTGTGGGAATGAAAGACAGATAGTATTTTGTAATTTGTGCTTCCATTGTAACTTCATAATTCATTATGAGGAGTGTGGCAGAGGTTGGCCTTAAGGAAAGTCACATTTTCTTCTTTTGGGATGGCAATCATTATTTCAGCCTTAGGGTGTGAAAAAATTGGAGGAAGTTAGTAATGTCTGTTTTAAAACAAAAAGTATACAGGTAATTTTCAATAAAAAATAAGTGACCTTGTTATATTTGCTTTCTCTTCTCATTTCTAGATTCCACTTAATTCCTGGAGCATATCATTTTAAGTGACCTTAGATTGGCAGTAATCGTAGAATGCTCTACTGTATAATTAAAGGGAAAAGATGATGGTCTTTGTCTCTTTCATTTAAAGGCCTTAGTTACAGTGAAATGTTGTTAAATTTAATGCCTATACAACAAACTAGATGCTCACATAGGACTAGAATTGGGCTGGAGTGAATGGGTTGCTCCTTTTATTCTGAAAATTGAACCACTAGTACAAAAATATCGGTGCTTGTCTTGGCTAGCTTTAGATTTGGGGAGACATTGATATTTTTTATTCCTTTCCATTTCCCTTCTTCCCTATTATAAATCTTTTTTAAAAAAAATCAGTGGTTCTGGCATTTTTCCAGTTTATATCTTACTATGTTTTGGATACTTTCCCCCTTCTACATTTATCTAAAGAACTTTTTGCTTCCTGGTTCTTGATTAACTGTGTCTGTTTCAGCAAATTACTTAATCTTCAATTTTCTTGGTTATGAAGAGGTTGTATTAACAATAAACCAGACCATTTGATGTTCATTGAGTGTTTGGAGAATACAAACTAGACATTGCATACAGTGTATTTTGGCTATGTGGGAAATGACCAAGTTACAGACAGTTCTTGTTTTACATAAGTTAGTATTATGCAAATTTGACTTTATATAAAGAATTCTGAAAGAAATCTGCATTTAAAAAAACCTGTTCACAGTATAAGTACTGTGCTCTCTTCTTTCTCCCTCCCTCTCTCCCTTCCTCTCTCCTTTTGAATTGGGTTGTGGTCCTTTTAAGAAACTGATTTGTGTTCCTTTCAATTTGATTTTGTGATTCAGATTACTCCCAGCCCTTCCTGGCTGATGCATTATCAATTCAAGAAGCTAGGACCTTTGATTCACAAATTCTGGTCAAAAGCACCTTTTTGAATTCTAATAGGAAATCTGGGCTTGTCCCAGCCCCAGGGATCTGAACCAACTTGGGCTCTTATAGCCCCCATCGGATCTGAGCCAACCTGGGACTCCACCCACAGGTCCCTTTAGCTAAATCTCTCATAAAAAGAGCCAAACTAAAAAAAAACCAAAAACCAAAAAACAACAACAACAACAACAACAACAACAAAAAACGAGCCAAACTAAAATCCTCTCTTTGCAGAGGTTCCATACATGCCAGCTATACCATGCTTGGCATCCCAAGGAGCTTCTGCCCACATATTGTTTCTGGTGCCCTCTTCTCTTTACCTAACACCTTTTACTAACTATACTTTAACCTTACTTCCAGTCCCCATAATAAACTTCTTTTATCAATCTAGGTTTTCGGGTCTATAAATTCCTTTACAGGGGACTCTTGCACCGCCATTAGACCTCATTTAACTCCCTACCCTCGCACTGCAACTAGACCTTATTTAACTCCCTGACCACCAGAAACCCTAATTTCATTTGGGTACCCCAAATCTAAACCTCATCACTTCCATCTCTCTCCCTTCCTCCTTCTTTCCCTCTTTCCCCTCCCTCCCTCCCTTTCTCTCTCTCCCTCTCCTTCTCCTTCTCTGTCTTTTCCTGCCCTTCAGTTTGGTGTTCTTTTGCCTTTCCCAACCAAAACCAAGATAGATTTATTTAAGTATTCTATTTATTTTGTTAATATGGAAAATTTATCTTTTTATAAATATTTATCCATTTCACTTCATTTTTGCTAACACATAATTGGGCAAAATGCCACCTAATAATTGTTTTAATTTAATCTTCACTGGTGGTGCAGTCACACTTTTTTTTTTTTTTTTTTTACACCTGTCCCCTGCCTTAAACTATATTTTAGGATATTTTTTTTTTATGGTTTTGTTTGTTCGTTTGTTTGTTTATTTGCTTATTTTAGTTTTCAGCATTCATGAGATTTTTGTTTTCATTTTTTTTCCATCCATTTTAGGGTATATATGTGTGTGTACACACACAAACACACACACACACACACACACACACACACACACACACTTTTTTATTGTTGTTTATTTTAATTTTCAACATTTGTTTTTTTTTCTTTTTTCTTTTTTCTGAGGCAATTGGGGTTAAGTGACTTGCCCAGGATCACACAGCTAGGATGTGTTAAGTGTCTGAGATCAAATTTGAAGTCAGGTTTTTTTTTGATTTCAGGGCTGGTACTCTATCTACTGCGTCACCTAGCTGCCCCTCAACATTCACTTTTATGAGATGTTTGCTTCCATTTTTTTCTCCCTCCATCCATCCCCTTCTACCTCACCAATATGACAAGTAATCTGATATAAGCTATATATGTCCAGTCATATTGAAGATAGATGCTTTGAATTTTTATATTAGTAATTTTCTTTTTTTCCTTTATTTAAAAAAATCAATTAAATGTTTTATGTATTCTTATTGTGTGGGTTTCCCTCCAAAAAAAAAAAAAAAACGAGCTCCTAGTTTTATTTTTTGTTAACTGGTTTTTCTTTCAAATTTTTAAATCTTTCCTTTGATTTTAAGGATTTCTATTTTGATTTGCCTTTTTAAAATTCTTTTTTGTTTTTGGTTCAGTTTGTTTAGTAGCATGCTCAGTTTAGTGATCTACTCTTTCTCCCTTTTATTGAGATATGTGTTTAGTGATATGATTTTTTTCTTAAAAATTTTTTTAAGCTACATTCCAAAGATTTTGGTGTATTGCATCATTGTTATCATCCTATTTGATGAAGTAATTTACTATTTCTATTATTTTTTTTTAAGAATTAGATTATTTAGTTTCTAAATAATTTTTAATCTATGCATCCCATGCTCTTTATTAAATATAATTTTTAAAAATCAAATTATGGTCTGAAAATGATGCATTTAACACTTCTGTTTTTTTTCCTTTGGTGTGAGGTTTTTATGCCCTAATATATGGTCAGTTTTTGTGAAGTTGGAGAAAAAGGTATATTCTTTTCTATCCTCATTCAATTTTCTATAGAGGCTGAGAACATTACCAAGAGGCCTATTATATTCAACTTTTCTAAAATTCTTTTCATCTCTCTAATTTATTTCTTATTAATTCTATTATTAGATATAGCTCATTTTGAAAAGAGAAAGCTGAATTCTCCCACTAGTGTAGTTTTTAGTGTCTTTTTCCTCTTGGACTCATTTAACTTTTCCTTTAAGAATTTTTATTCTCTGGCTGAATAAGTAATGGCATATGAATGTTATGGAATATTATTGTTCTATAAGAAATGACCAGCAAGATGATTTCAGGCCTGAAGGGAGTTACATGAATTGATGCTAAATGAAATAAGCAGAACCATGAGATCATTGTACATGACAACAAGATTATATGATGATCAGTTTTGATGGACATGGCTCTTTTCAACAATGTGATGATCCAGGCCAGTTCCAATGATCTTGTGATGAAGGGAGACACCTACATCCAGAGAGAGGACTGTGGGAACTGAGTGTGGACCACAATATAGCATTTTCACTCTTTTTTGTTGTTGTTTGCTTACATTTTATTTTCTTTCTCATTTTATTCCTTTTTTGATTTAATTTTTCTTGTGCAGTAAGATAATTGTATAAATCTGTATGCATTTATTGGATTTAACATATATTTTTAACATGTTTAACATATATTGGATTTCTTGCCGTCTAGGGGATGAGGTGGAGGGAAGGTGGAGAAAATTCGAACACAAGATTTTGCAAGAGTTAATGTTGAAAAATTATCCATGCATATGTTTTGAAAATTAAAAAAAGCTTTAATAAAAATTTTTTAAAAAAGAACTTGTATTCTCTGTAATTTGGTATATGTATGTTTAAGTACTGATATTATTTTTAGCAAAATGTAGTTTTTTTGGTTATTTCTTTTAATTAGTTCTATTTTGCTTGGTCTGAGATCATGATTGCTATGCCTGAATTTTTTAACATCAACTGAAGCATGGTAGATTCTATTTCTGCTTATTTATTTAACTCTGCATTTTTGTTTCAAATGTGTTTCTTGTAAAGAACATATTATTTCCAGTTTTTAACTTATTCTACATTCTTCTGTTTTATGGGTGAGTTTATCCCTTTTACATTCACAGTTATTATTACTAATCATGTATCTCCTAATAACCTATTTTCATTTGTTTGTCTAGCTCTTTTTCTTTTTATCCCATTCCAAAATCTGCTTTGCTTTTAATCAACTTCTCCTTTGATCTGGTCTCCTTTTTGTCCACCCTTTTTTTAAAAAAAAATTTTTTTTCAAAATACATGCAAAGATAGTTTTTAAGGTTTACCCTTGCAAAACTGCATGTTCCATTTTTTCTTCCTCTCTTCACTAGATAGCATGTAGTCCAAAATAGTTTAAACATGTATAATTCTTCTAAACATATTTCACATTAATTATGCTGCACAAGATCAGAAAAAAAAATGAGAGGAAAAACAAGCAAGCAAACAACAATAACAACAAAAGAAGTGACAATGTTATGCTGTGATTCACACTTGGTTCCCACAGTCCTCTCTCTGGGTGTAGAAGGCTCATTGCAAGATCGTTGGAACTAGCCTAAATCCCCTCCTCATTGTTGAAAAGAGCCACATCCATCAGAATTGATCATCACATAATGTTGCTGTTGCTATGTACAATATTCTTTTAATTCTACTTACTTCACTTACCATTGGTTCACGTAAGTCTCTCCAGGCCTCTCTGAAATCATCCTGCCCATTATTTCTTATAGAACAATAATATTCCATTACATTTGTATACCATCACTTATTCAGCCCTTTCCCAAATGATGTTACCCTCTTTCTTTATCTTATCCTCTCCTACTTTTGGGTTGGGTGAAGTAGAATTCTATACCCTGCTCTGTGTGTGTGTGTGTGTGTGTGTGTGTGTGTTATAAGCATTGCCCACCACCCCCACTAATTTTCCATTCCACTATAAAAACTCTTCCTTGTGTACCTCTTATCAGAAATAATTTTCTCTACTCTATCTTTCCCTTCCCTATTCTTTTGGTACATCTTTCCTTTCTCATCTTTCTTTTTTAAAAATCATGCTAACATAATTGATTCACACTTGTGCTGTCTATAGAAACACTTCTGATTGCCCTAGTATGATTAAGTCCTTACATGTATTATCTTCCCATAAAGGAAGATAACTATTTAAAGCTTATTAAATCCCTTTTTGTTTCATGTTTGGTTTTTTTTGCTTCTCTTAAAGTCTTTTGTTTAAATGTGAAACTTTCCATCCAGTTCTTGCCATCAGGAAAGTTTGATTGTCCTCCATTTCTTTAATATCCATTTTCCCCCTGAAGAGTTTTTAGTCGGTAGGTTATTCTTGGTTGTGATATTAGCTCATTTCCCTCTTGGAATATCATTCTAAATCCTCTGCTCCTGTAATGTGGAAGCTGCTAAATTTTGTGTGATACTTGCTCTGGCTCCATTGGCTTGGCTCAAGACCACTTCTGAATGTCAGTCTCTTTCTAGATCCCAGTGCTCCAGGACACTCCCTTAACTTCCCCATTGTTTCTTTCTCTTGATTCTGGCCAGGCCCTCATTTGTCTGGCCTCACTTCTGAAGTTTCTTTTCCTCCTCCTATTCTAGCTTCTCTATCCCTGGCTCCCTTGAAAAGTGTGTTAGTTCCCTCTTCCCTCCAGCATCCGGGTCTATTCTTACCTCTTTCCTTCCCTTCCTTGCATCATAAAAATGGCTTTGCTTAGGGTTCTGTGGAAAGGTCCACTTATGCAAAGTGAGAAATGACTGCATTTGTTAGTGACATTATGTTTATGTAATGCCAAAAGAAACTGAGCAAGACAGAGATTAGAGACCAATTCAATAGTTTATTAAATGGAGAGAAATACTGGGGCCATTGGATCCCAGGGCTAAATGAGACTGTCATCTTAAAGAGTCTAGCCCTGAGTATTGGGACAACAAGCCTTTTATGGAATACAAGAACAATGACAGAATGGAGGGATCTAGGTGGGGATAACCTGATAGATGGAGGTTACTGATAATGACATTAAGGAATGTCTATAACACCTTTATCTCAACCATTAAGAGGGGACGGTCATAACCTTAAGGCAGAATTATGAAATAGGACAAATGGAGGACAAATGGACTTTAGCATTACATTTATTGGTGAATTTATCATCTTGGGGAGGGGATTTCAAAGACTTAAAAGAAAATCTAATCTAATATGTACCTAAGTTAGAATACTCCTTTAAATTTTCCACAAGTGATAATCCAGACTTTACTTTGATTTGGAGCTAACTACCTTCTAAGGAAGCCCATTACAGTTTAAAATAACTGTAAATATTAATAAAGTTTTTCCTTATGTAGAGTCAATTGTAACTTCCACGCTTTACTCCAGAAATTCTTAACATAAAGTCTGCACAATTTGTTTTAAAATATTTTTGATGACTAATTGGTTTCCTTCATAATTCTATTTCAAAATACATTTAAAAAATATTGAGAGTGGATACATAGCCTTCACCAAGATGCAGCTGGGGTCTGTGACACAAAAAACGATTAAGAACCTCTTTGTGACTCTTACTTTTTGTTCTTCAGAGTTATATAAAATAAATTTAAAGTTCCTTTCAAATACTTGAAGACAGCTATCATGTCATCTTTAAATATTCTCCTTTTTAGGCTAAACATTCCCACTCCTTTTATCTAATCCTTATGTTACATGATCTTGGGGCTACATCACTCTTCTATGGACCTGTTCCAGTTCTCCCATGTTCTTAGAAAAATATGGTATGCAAGACCAATGATAATATTACAGATAGAATATGATGATGACAAAATATAACAGGATTATCGTTTATTCTTTCTGGGCACTATATCTCTGTTAAAGCAGTCCAAGATTGTATTAGTATTTTGGGCTCTTATGTAACAATTGTTGACTCAGTGAACTTTCAGTCCACTAAAACTCCCCATATTGTTTTTACGTGAAATATTGTTTAGCCATACCAAACCTTGTACTTTGTTAATTTTTTTGATTCCAGCGTAGGAATTTACATTACATTACATTTGCAAGAAATTCAGTTTGAATAGATAAGCCTATAATTCTATGTCAGTTTTTGAGGAGCTTTATTGTGTAGTGCTGTGTTTTAACTATTCTTCCCATTTTATGGTGTTCTACATCTTAGATAAATGTATTGTCATCCAATCAATAAAGTGTGTTAAACAGTATAGTTCAAAAGACTCTTCCTCAGGTTGTTTAATTGGAGATGTCTTCCCAAATGATTAGAGCCAGTCAGTGAGCCCATTCTAAATCCCCCTAACAATTCCATTATCCAAACAACATTTTGTGTGGTATAGCAAATATAGTGCTGGAATTGGAGTCAGAGAATATTGACTTAAATCCTATCTGACTTTCATCATATCCCCTCCTCTTTCTAGCTCTGTTTTCTCATCTATAAAATGAGAGGATTGGATTAAAGTACTTCTATTGGTCTAAAATTATATCATCTTATGTTTTTTGGAAGAAATAGGTGTTTATTTTGGCATTACAGAATATCACTTTGCATCTTATAAGAGCAGTCAGGGATTTCTGTATTTAAAAAGTGCATACAGATCCCAAGAGTTAATCAATTTTAATATTTTATTTGAATTGATATCAGGAAACATACTCATGTACCTAAAATCACTTTTGATTTTCTTGACATTCTTAATTAATTCCATAAATACATGTAAATGTTTTGAATAGTGATAGGGTACATCACTGATGATCCTCCTGAAACCCCCATTTTATCTGTATACCTAGAACTCAAATGTAAGTTTAAAATAAAAAGTAAAATATGGGCAATACAGCAGTTGGTTTTATACTTTGCCTTTGAAAGTTTAACTGTGGCCATTGCTTAAGATTCAGTTGTAGGTATATTCAAATATCATTTCATTTAAAAATAGTACTTCATTGGTTTAAAAAAAGTGTCACTTCACTTCTCATATTGGCTAAGATAAGAGGAAAAGATAATGACTAATGTTGGAAGAGATGTGGGAAAATCGGGATACTAATTGATGGAATTGTGAACTGATCCAGCCATTTTGGAGAGCAATTTGGAACTATGCTCAAAGAGCTATCAAACTGTGCATACTCTTTCACCCAGCCACTAGTGGGCTTATATTCCAAAGAGACCTTAAAGGAGGGAAATGGACCCACATGTTCAAAAATGTTTATGGCAGCCCTTTTCATAGTGGCTAGAAACTGGAAACTGAGTGGATGCCCATCAATTGGAGAATGGCTGAATAAGTTACGGTATGTGAATGTTATGGAATACTATTGTTGTATAAGAAATGATCGGGAGGATGATTTCAGGGAGGCAAGACTTACCTTAATTGATGCTAAATGAAATGAGCAGAACCAGGAGATCATTGTACACAGTAGCAACAATATTATACGATGATCAATTCAGATGGACTTGACTCTCTTCAACAGTGAGATGATTCAGACCAGTTCCAATGATCTTGTGATGAAGAGAGCCATCTGCAACCAGAGAAAGAACTGTGGAAACTAAATATGGATCATGACATAGCATTTTCACTCTTTTTATTGTTGTTAAACTTGCATTTTCTTTCTCAATTTTTTTCCTTTTTGACCTAATTTCTCTTATGCAGCAAGATAATCGTAGAAATATGTATACATATATTGGATTTAGCATACATTTTTAACATGTTTGACATAGATTAATTGCCATCTAGGGGAGGGTGTAAGGGAAGGGGGGGGGGAATTGGAACACAAGGTCTTGCAAGGGTCAGTGTTGAAAAATTGTCCATGCATATGGTTTTGAAAATAAAAAGTTTTAATAAAAAAAAAATAGGGAAAAAAACCACCATTGTCCTCACAACAACTTTGTAAGGAAGTAGGGCAAGTATTATTATTTCCATTTTATAGATGAAGAAAATGAGTTTCAGAGAGATTGTTTTTATGCTAGCAAGTGGTAGTACTGGGTAGATTAACAGATATGTTCCCCTCCTCTACTTCATTAGTCTAAATATAAACCTTATCTGGGGTCATAGAAGGGGACAAAAGGGAGAAAAATTAAGAAGCAAGGACATTTAAAAGATAAACAGTGGTAATAGAAAATTCAGGGTAATCCCTGAATCATATTTGATTTCAACAATGAGATATCATATGCCTATTCTTCACATTTCATATTATTATTATTTGCTGCTCCTTTTTAGCCACAATCTTCTCTCTTGTCAACTATTCGCTGGCCAGGATTTGTCAGAGTAGCAGAAGAGTAATGTTTTAAGTCATTCAAATTACAAAGTACTTGTCATACTGATGTGTATTCAGCAATTCAATAAATTTAGCAAATGTTTACAAAGTGCTTACTCTGGTCAAAACACTGTCCTAATCATTAGGGATGTAAGAGTGCAAAACAATGTAATCTCGGCTGACATTTAGGACACATGTTCTGGTAGGAGAAGGAGGCAAGTACACAGAAACCACAATATATATCAAGTATCTGCTGTATGAAAGGAATGAAGGAGGGAGTTTTGTATTTTGAGATAATAATTGTCCTTTTGGATGAGGTAAGGTGCCAAAACGCATATTAAAATGACACTTTTTATCTTTGAAGTCTAATCTTTGACTCCACATTCAAATTTAAATTGGTTTTACAAAACTTTTTCTTTCCTGCTGCTGTCTACCTAATGAGCTTTTCGGGGAATCTCTAAATTTGGCCACTGGGGATATTTAGACATAGTGTCATCTTTAATTGAGGTATATGATCCTATGAAATACAAGAGGATTTCAGAAGTCATATTGTTATTTTTAGAAATGGGTTTGAGAAAGAATAGTAAAATGAAAAAAAAATAATAATAAAGCCCTAAACACAGAGGAGCCAGTGGTTCATATGTAATAGTAATCTTAGCCTGAGTATTTCTGCTCATTATAAAACCCTATCATTCATCACTTGCATTTTTGCTTCATAGACCTTTTTTATTCTTATACACCAAGGAACCTGATTGTTGCTCAGTGGAGCCTCTTATAATTCAAAAGCTTGAGTAGGCTAGTATCTTGGAATAAGCTATTGCCACTTTTCTAGTACACTAGTATACTGCTGGCTAGAATTCATGTATCACCTAAAAGAGCTTTAACTGAAGGAAATAAAGAAATTTTTCTAAATCAGTCCTGGATTTCAAAGAGGGAATAGGAATAGAATGGAGAGAATATAAAATCAAAGATTTTGAGGAAGCCCCCTCTTTTTTTTTTTTTTTTTTTTTTTAACCAGATAACATCACATCAATGATGGACAGAATCGGCTATACTCAGAGAAGGAACACTGGGAAATCAGTATAAACTGTTTGCATTTTTGTTTTCCTTCCCAGGGTATTTTTACCTTCTGAATCTAATTCTTCCTGTGCAACAAGAGAACTGTATGGTTCTGCACACATACATTGTATCTAGGATATAACATATTTAACATGTATAAGACTGCTTGCCATCTAGGGAAGGGGATGGAAGGAGGGAAGGGAAAAATCGGAACAGAAGTAAGTGCAAGGGATAATGTTGTAAAAAATTACCCATGCATATGTACTGTCAATAAAAAGTTATAATTAAAAAAATGTACATTAAATCTAATATATGTATACATATTTATACAATTATGCTGCACAAGAAAAATCAGATCAAAAAGGGAAAAAAATGAGAGAAAACAAAATGCAAGCAAACAACAACAAAAAGAGTGAAAATACTATGTTGTGATCCATATTCAGTCCCCACAGCCCTCTCTCTCTGGGTGTCGATGGCTCTCTTCTTCTTCACAAGATCATTGGAGCTGGCATCAATCATCTCATTGTTGGAGAAAGCCATGTCCATCAGAATTGACCTTTTTTTTTTTTGGCTTGTTTTCAGTTAATTTATTTTTTTAATTGAAGCTTTTTATTTTCAAAACATATACAAGGATAATTTTTCACTATTAACCCTTGCAAAATCTTGTGTTCCAATTTCCCCTTTTCCCTTCACCCCCTCTCCTAGATGCCAAATAATCCAATATATTTTAAACATGGTAAAAATATATGTAAATCCAATATAGGCATACATATTTATACAATTACATTGCTGCCCAAGAAGAATCAGATCAAAAAAGAAAAAAAAAAATTCAAACAAATAACAACAAAAGAAGAGAAAATGCCCTGTTGTGATGAACATTCAGACCCCACAGTCCTCACTCTGGGTATACATGGCTCTCTTCATCATAAGATCATTGGAACTGGCCTGAATCATCTCATTGTTGAGAAGAACTATATTCATCAGAATTGATCATCATATAGACTTGCCATTGCTGTGTACAATGAAATCCTGATTCTGCTCATTTCACTTAGCATCAGTTCATGTAAGTCTGAAAGAGAGATCTTTAGTTGGAAGTTTATTCTCTAGGTTTGTGAGCTTTTCAAAGGCATGTAATTTCTGAGATCTACAGTTCTTATTTTCAAGTAGGAGAAAGACGAAAGGCTATTCTAGGTGTTTCTTCTAGGTGAGCTTTGACTCTTTAATTTATTCTGTGACTTTTCTAAGTTTCATTTGCCTTATTTGTAATACATAAGAATTTTATCTGTATTTCAAAGAGTCACCATGAAGTTCTGAGATACACACACACACACACACACACACACACACACATAAAACTTTGTAGATTACAAAATACCATATTCATGATAGTAATGATTATTTCCTCATATTTCCATTTTCAAAAGTTGCTTGAGAGCTATTCTCCAGCCAGGTCTGGAGAAACTTACATGAACTGATGCTAAGTGAAGTGAGTAGAACCAAGAGAGTGCTGTATATAGCAACAACAAAATTATGTGATGATCAATTCTGATGGTTGTGGCTTTTTTCAACAATGAAGTGATTCAGGCCAATTCCAATAGACTTGTGATGGAGAGAGAGCCATCTGCATCTAGAGAGGAGTATGGGAAGTAAATGTACATCACAACATAGCATTTTTCTGTTGTTGTTTGCTTGCTTTTTTTGCCTTCTCATTTTTGGTCTGATTTTTCTTGTACAATATAATAAATATGGAAATATGCTTAGAATAATTGTACATGTTTAACTTATATTGGATTACTTGCTTCTAGGGAGCAAATGGGGGAAGGAAGGAAGAAAAATTTGGAACACAAGGTTTTGCAAAAGTGAATGTTGAAAATTATCTTTGCGTGTATTTTTAAAATAAAAAGTGATTATTAAAAATAAAAAATTAATTCCACTATTAAAAAATCAACACCACCACCAACAAAAGCTATTTCAATTGATATCAAGATTCTTTCTCTTTTCTTTACTGCTTACATGTTAACATTATTTTCAAAAAAATCTTTAATGAAGCCCTGTGATCATACCGGTTCTCTCATTTACATGGTTACTTTGTGATAATAGGCTGATTTATGGCATTGTCTAGGCACAGTATGCTATCTTATGTAGTTATGTACTCTTTGTACTAATTTCTAGCAATTTATTTTGAGATTATGCTGGGTAGTTTTCCATTTTTCTTGGCAGCAATAACCACAATTTGTATTCAGGAAAGAAGATGGATACAAAAGGAACAGAAAATGTGAGTTTGTTGAGAATTTATATTTGATCATAATGCACTGTTAAAAAAATAGTTCAAGAACATCTAATCCTTGGAAAAATATTACTTCTGTTATACAGGCAAGGGCAATGTTTGCATGAATTTCTGCCCATAAATTAAAGTTTCTCCAGGGAAGGATTTTTCTGCAACTTGTTAACAAGTTGCTTTATTTTTCACTCTGTTTTGGTCTCCCCCCTCTTCTGTTGTCTCCTCCCTACCCTTCATGTCAATTTTCTACCTCTTTTCTCTGCCCTCCCTTTTTCCTTTTTTTCTTCCACATGGAGATTGACTTATGCTTTATTTGTCATTATTACATTGTAATTCACATGGTCTTTTTTTCCTTCTTGCTGCCTGCAAACATTCCCAAGTGCTTCCTTTTATTTTTCCCCTTAAAACTTATTATTTGTTTTTCATGATTGCACATGGATAACCTATATTGGATTGTTTACATTTTAGGGAGGGAGTGGAGAGGAATTGGAATAGAATTTGGAATTCAAAACTTAAAAAAACCCCAAATGTCAAAAAAGTTTCATAACATGTAAGTAGAGAAAAATAAAGAAAAAATAAAGATGAAAATAAAAAACATATCCCTGCAAACTGTTGCCTTGTAGTTTCTCCTCCATCTATACTCATTGACTCTCCTTGTTCTCCTTGCTCTAGTGCCTTATTTCTATTTGCTCTAGTTCATTATCTTTGTTCTAATTTTTTATTTTTCTCCCTTATTGTTTTGATTTTATAGTTAATCATTTCTACAAAGCACTGCTCTTTACCAATGTATTTTTTTCAATTATTATTACCATCTTCTTTCCCAAGTCTGGTTCCCTGTCACCATCTGCTCCAATCCCAAGTCACAAAACTGTGCCAACTTCATGATAAATGCTATCAAATCTCAATTGTGCCTTTACTTACACAGGGAGAGGTTTTTATATAATTTTAATTTTACCTCTCTGCAATACTTCACAGAAGCACTGCTCCAAATTTTCTCTTATTTCATTGTTTCCAACTCTACTTGCTTGTCCTCAGCAAATGTCCTCATCTCCTATTTTACTGGGATTGGTTCCATTTTTCGTATTGTTCCCCATTTTTCCCTACCTCAAAACTCCACACCTTTGTTCTCATCTGTCCACCCCTTTATCTTCAGGGTGAGTCTGCCCTCTTCTTGGCTCAGGCCAACTTTCCCATTGGTGCCTTGTATCTCTTCCCCTCCGACTTCTTCTGGAGCCTGTTTCACTGATCACCACCTTGCTTCTCTCCTCTTACCCTGTCAGCCTCCATCTTCAGCATCTCCCTTTTTATGGATGCTACAGGTCCAGTCTCTTGTGTCATAAATAATACACAACTTTTACCTAAGGTTTTCTCACTCAACTAGCATTCTGTTTCTCTTCCCTTTCACTTTTAAGCTTTCAGAAAGAACAGTCTGCTTTTGCCATCTCTGTCTACTTCATTATCCAAGCATTCCTCAAGTGCCTACAGTGTTGTTTCCCATACTACCATTCAACTCGAAGTTCCTTCCAAATTCACTAGTAAACTTTCTAGTTGCCAAATCAGACCACCTTTATTCATCTTTATCTTTCTTGACCTTCTTCGGCTTCTGGCAGTGCTGACTACTCTTATGACATTGCGGCCTCCTGGATAGCTTTCTGTATCTCTGGTTTTTTTTAAACCTTCTTCCCCAATCTCTTTTCCTTCCCATTTGTAGAAGAAGGTCCTTAGCCTCTTCCCTCCCTCTCTATGCTTCTTTCTTTGTTATCTTATCCACATCCATTAATCCAATGATCAGAATTCTTGGCAGGTGAATCACAGCTGTCTCCACACATATGCAGACATGGGTGCATCTCCAGGCCTGGTCTCTTCTCATGCCTCTTGGTGAACATTTTGGGCCATCTGCCAATATTCCAAACCTGATGGCTGCAGCACTGACCTCACTGACCCTAAAGCTTGACCCTCTTCCCATTCTGCCTTTTTTTTTTTTTTTTTTTTGTAGATGGTGCTCTTGGGCTTTTTGACGTCAGTTTCTCTTATCCTTCCCTTCATCCTCTCCTTCCTGTTGTTAGCTTCTGCTGACTCTCCCTCAGCATTGTTTGTATCAGCCCCCCTTTTCAGACAGTGCCTTTGCAGCCTCTATCATTCTGTTTCTCTTTATGAGACCTGTTCTTCTCCTGCGTCATGGTTGTTTATCCTTCGTACTGTAATACTTTGGAAAGCTCTGTTCTTGATTACATTTTTCTTCTTTTCCAATCTTGACAGCCTAATAGTTGTCCAGTTCAATTCCATGATATCTTCTACTCTTGATTCCCATCTCCCTCTATCTTGTTTATGTTGATAATGGACAGTCCCTAATCCTGGATTTTGCCATGATCCACACTTCTACTCATATGCTGCTGAAAGGAGCTGGAGGAATTACTCTTATATAGTGGATGGAGTTTGCATTTATCTAATTTCAACTGGGTTCTCATTGGAGCAAGTTAATTCTTTTGTCTCTTCTTTACTGATTCCTTATCAGATTTCCCATAACCAAAATAAGAATAAAAGCAGATATGCCTTTAAGCTCTGGATAAGATAGGGGTTTTTAAGTTAGTAAAGTAAAAAAAAGGAACAGAGGCAATTACAACAGATAAAAAAGATAGTTTTAATTATATGAGATAGAAAATCTATAGAAGTAAAATTAATGAATCTAATATTTGAAAGGAAATAATATTTGTATCATATCTTTGTTAAGGTTTTGTTATCTAAGGTATTTATACAGCTAAAAAAAGTAAGACCAAAAGTCGTTCCTCAATAGATATGTAGTCAAAGGATATGAAAATACTTTTTTAAAATTTAAATTTATTTTATTTGAAAAACAGAATAAGAAAAAAAGAAAAACAGAAAAGAAATACAAAATAAAATAAAGCAAAACAAAAGAGGATATTGTCATGTGCCCAGCAGAACATCAGGGAGGCTTCAAAATATATAACAACAAATTACCAGATGAAGAAAGAATATATATTTGTAGAAGAAATTATATTCATGAATGTCCATTTTTTCTTTCTTCCTTGTAAATTGTTCTTTGGTTCTATGCATCTTATTTATTCTTTTTTCTACCTTTTATCTTCCCTATTCCCAAGCAAGCTACAGTTAAGAAAAGATGTATTTATGTGTACTTATGTAGATATATACATATATATAAATACTCTATCTCACACACACAGCACATCCCCCATGTATACACAAGTCTTTCCTATCCCTGTTGACTCCTTAATTAAATTCTGCACCATAACTTGCCTTTCTATTACTTAGCCTTCCCCTACCCAAAGATCCCTCCCTTGTCTTCTTTCCTTACCGCATCCTTATAGATTTTGGAGGAGGCTATACTCTGTAGTGTTGCCTATTAAATCCATTCCTGATGTGAGTAGATTTTCAGAACTATGAACCTTCCTTCCCTCTCTAATTAGCCTCTGTATATTCTTCCTCTGCACCTCATTTTGTATAACATGATTACTTAACTCTTCCAGTCTTTCTTTTGAGCGACCCTATTGTTGATGTGAATTTTAAACATATAGTGTACATTTACCATGTTAAAAAAAACTTAAACAATTTGTCCATGTTTAAACAGTTTGTCACAGTGAGTTCCTTAAAATTGATTTTTGATATTGGCTCTTATATGTTAAACTTTCTGTTAAGTTCAGTTTTGGTTGATAGAAAGTTCTGAAAATCTGCAAATTCATTGAATGTCCATATTTTCTCATTCAAATTTATAATTTTACTGGATGTGATTTTTTTTTTTTTCCACTGCAGGCCTAGTTCTTTTGATTGTCTGCAAATATGATTCCAAGGACCTGCAGTCTTTTATTATGGCTGCTGATAAGTCATGTTCAATTCTAATTGTAGCTCCAGCATATTTGAATTGTTTTTTCCCCTTGTTTCTTGCAAAATGTTCTCTTTCACCTGGGGGTTTTAATTTGGCAATAATATTCCTGTGTGTTTTCCACAAAGGAGCTCTTTGTGGTGGTGATGAGTGAACTTGTTCTATTTTATACTTTCCCCTCATGTTCAATCACTCCAGGACAATTTTCTTGAATAATTTCCTCTATTATTGTGTCAAGGTCCTCTTTTATGATCACAATTTTCTGGCAGTCCAATTATTTGTATATTTTCTCTTCTTGATCTGTTCTCCAAATTTGTCATTTTTCTTATGTTTCGTATTCTGTTCTATTTTCTCATTCTTTATAATGTTTTGTTATTTTTTGGTCTCTCATAGTTTCACTGGTTTCCTCTTACCCCATTCTAATATTCAAAGAATTATTTTCAGTGTTGAGACTCTATACCCCCCTTTTTAGTTGGTTCACTCTTTTTTTTCATAATCACTTTGTTTTTTGGGGTGGTTTTTAATTTAATTTTATCTATTTTTTAAAAAAGTTTTTCCTCAATGGTTTTTAAATTCTTTTTTTTTGAGTTCTTCTGTAAATTCTCTTTGGGCAGGGTGCCATTTAATATTACTCTTTGGAGTAGAAGCCTTTTTTTAAACTAAAGAGTCCTCCTCTGAAGATGAACTCTCTCCCCCCCATCCCCCATCTTCCCTGTTCCCATAATATGTTTCAGTGGTGGGATCCTTTCTTCTTTGACTGCTCATTTTTAAATAGGAGGTATTACTATAAGCACCTCTAATTGTGGGGGTGGAGTGGGGTAGATAGTGCCTTAAGTTTCCCTTCAGCTTTCCACTCTGACCAGGAACCCCAAATAAAGACCCAAGCTAGCAGTGCCCCTGCCCAGACTCCAACTGACAGATACCAGGAGGTGAAAGTCTTTGTGATTCCTGTATAGCCACAGCCAGCTAGCTTGAGAGTGTCCCACTTGATGTTTCTTCAGAGGTGTCTGCACTTCACACAGGTTAATCCCCAGTCCTGGGTCTTCAGATCTTCTGGGGTTGTCTCTGAAGGACCTCTGTTCTGCCCCAAGTCTTCTTGATTTTTCACTAGTCTGTGTTTGCCCTGACAAGCAAATTTGTTCTATTTGTGGGGGAAACCTGGAGAGCTTGAAATTTAGCAACTTACTTTGCCATCTTCTTGGAATCCTTCCTCCGAGAATGCTTTTCTTAAGTGAAGAATTGCAGCCTATTAAGAACTGTATGAAAGGCAGCACCAAGTTAGAATAACAGAAATGCACATAAAAAAGGAGGAAAAACCTTGACAAATTGTCAAAGGTGACAAAAGATTGAAATAGTCACTGTTAGAAAGATTGAGGAAAGCTAGGCACAGTAATAGACTAATAGTGGAACTATAAGTTAGTACAACCATTTTCTAATTCTGTTTGGAATTAATGCAAGTAAAGTGGCTAAAATATCTAATCTGGAGATTCCATTGCCAGGCATATATTTCAAGAAATGCATTGATCGACAGTCCCTTTGTAAGCTGATATATTTGTAGCAACACTTTTTTGTGGTAGCAAGGAATTGGAGATAACGAGGATGCTCATAATTTGGAGAATGGTTATTTATATTGTGTTGCATGAATATAATGAAATATTACTGTATTATAAGAAACGATGGGCATGATGACTACAAATAAAGATGGAAAGATTTAACATGAACTGAAACAAAATGAAATAAGCAAAATCAGACAGAAAATATATCTGCCTACAACATAAATGGAAAGAATAAAAGACAGTTGTGAAATTATAAAAACTTGATCTTAAATAGACACTGCCCTCCCTTCCCTCTCTCCCTCCCCCTCTTTCTCTCCCTCCTTTTCCTCCTCTCTTCCTCCTCCTCTTCTATTGGCATAGAGCATGGCATATAACATCAGTTTTTCTTAATGCGTTTATCTCTGTTTTGGTGTTATGTGATAATAAATAACAGCAAACAAATTAGGTTTCCATCATTGAGAAATGGCTAAACAAATTATGTGAATATAATGGAATATGATTATGTCATGAGAAATAACAAAAGATGGATTCTGAGAAGACTTGTATGTACTGATGCAGAATATAATGAACAAAACCAGGTCATCAGTGTATATCAATGGCAACAATATTAAATAAGAAAGTAACTTTGAAAGGTTTAAGAACTCTTATCAAGCCTATGAATAACTATTATTCAAGAAAGCTTATAATGAAATATGATTCCCACCCTTTGGCAGAGAGGTGATAGACTAGAGGCTAAAATAAAGCATGTATTTTTAGACAAAGCCAATGTGTGAATTTGTTTTTCTGGGTAATATACAGAATGTATATTCTGTATAGTTATACTTATGTATAGATATATAGATACACATCCATATGGAAATTCTTTAATAATTGAGGTATGGAAATTGGAGAGGAATAGGTGTGTAGTGATGACAGTGTGCTTCTCCCTCTAAAGAAAAAGTTTATCAATAAAACAGTTTTAAAAATACACAGACAAGAACAGAAAGAAATTAAGAAGGGAAACAGAAAGGCAGTGCAGTTTTGTTTTTCTTGTGTTAAATTTAATGTACACCTAAAAGTGCTACTTTTCTATTAAGTTTTTTATTTTTCTCACTTAGAAATGATCTGTTCTTTTTAACTTTGCAGAGCTATCTTGTAGCTCTTTTATGCAATGGTAGTCTTTTTTTCAGATAGTTATTTATATCTTAATCTGTTCTTTTTTTTAATCGAAGTCTTTTATTTTCAAAATATAAGCAAGGATGATTTTTCAACATTGACCTTTGAAAAATCTTGTGTTCAAATTTTCCCTCCTTTTCTCCCTACCTTCTCCCTTAGATGGCAAGTAATCCAATATATGTTAAACATAGTAAAAATATATGTTAAATCCAATATAGGCATACAAAACAATTATCTTACTGCACAAGAAAAATCAGATCAAAAAGGAAAAAAAAAATGAGAAAGAAAATAAAATTTAAGTAAACCACAATAAAAAGAGTGAAAATGCTATGTTGTGATATATATTCAGTTCCCACGGTCTGGGTGCAGATGGTTCTCATTATCCCAGGATCATTGGAATTGGCCTGAATCATCTCATTGTTGAAGAGAGCCATGTCCATCAGAATTGATCATTGTATAGTCTTTTTGCCATGTAAAATGTTCTCTTGGTTCTACTCATTTCACTAAGCATCAGTTCATGTAAGTTTCTCCAGGCCTTTTTGAAATCATCCTGTTGATCATTTCTTATAGAACAGTAATATTCCATAATATCCATATACCATAACTTATTCAGCCATTCACCAACTGATGGGCCTCCACTCAGTTTCCAGTTTCTTGCCACTACAAAAAGGACTGCTATGAACATTTTTGCACATGTGGGTCCCTTTCCCTCCTTTAAGATCTCTTTGGGATATAAGCCCAGTAGAGACACTGCTGGGTCTAAGGGTATGCAAAGTTTGATAACCCTTTGAACATAGTTCCAAATTGCTCTCCATAGTGACTCGATCTGTTTACAACTCCACCAACAATGTATTAGTATCCCAGTTTTCCCACATCCCCTCAACACTGGTCATTATCGTTTCCTGTCATTTTAGCCAATCTGAGACGTTTGTGGTGGTATCTCAGTTTTCTTAATTTGCATTTCTCTGATCAATAGTGATTTAGAGCACCTTTTATATGACTAGAAATGGTTTTAATTTCTTCATCTGCAAATGGTCTGTTCTTATCCTTTGACCATTTATCAATTGGAGAATGGCTTGAATTCTTGTGTGAGTCAATTCTCTATATATTTTAGACATGAGTCCTTTATCAGAACCCTTAAATGTAAAAATGTTTTCCCTGTTTATGGTTTCCCTTCTAATTTTGTCTGCATTAGTTTTGTTTGTACAAAATCTTTTAAATTTGATATAATCAAAATTATATCAAATCAAAACTTGATATATTTTGTGTTTAATATTGAATTTCAGTTGTTCTTTGATCACAAATTCCTTCCTTCTCCACAGATCTGAGAAGTAAACTATCCTATGTTCTTCTGATTTGCTTATAATATCAATATTTATATCTAAATCATGACCCCATTTTGACCTTATCTTTGTATATAGCGTTACATGTGAGTCAATGCCTAGTTTCTGCTATATTAGTTTTCAATTTTCCCAGAAGTTTTTGTCAAATAGTGAGTTTTTATCCCAAAAGCTGGGGTCTTTGAGTTTGTCAAACAGTAGATTACTATAGTCATTGAATATTTTGTCCTGTGGCCCTAAGTTATTTCACTGATCAACTACACTATTTCTTAGTCAGTACAAAATGGTTTTGATGACTGCTGCTTTATAATATAGTTTTAGGTCTGTTACTGCTAGATCATCTTCATTTGCAATTTTTTCATTAATTCCCTTGAAATTATTGTCCTTTTGTTCTTCCAGATGAACTTCGTTATTAATTTTTTTTTTAGATCTGTTATCTCATCTATTCTTAAAAAATAATAAGCTTTGCTTACTTGAGGAGGGAGGAGAGGAGAGAGGGAAGGAGAAAAAAATGTGGAACTCAAAATCTTATAAAGTGAATATTGACAACTATCACTTGTTATTGTTAAAAAATAAAATTCTTTTAAGTGGAAAAAATAATAGCTTTCTGAGAGTGAGAATGATATTTAATTTATCTTTGTGTCAGCATTGTTCTTTGCAAAGATTGTGTATTTAAAAATGATCTAAAGCTGGTGATTTTTTGGAGGCATTTTGAAGTCTATTACAATCATGAAATACTTTTCCTGGAATGGTCATACAGAATCAACATGGCTTTACTTCCTATATAGAAAAGTATATCCCTTTAGTTGAATGAACCAAGTGTTTTAGAATATGATTCCTCTTTTTGTAGGTTCTTTCTCTTTCTTTCTTTCTTTCTTTCTTTCTTTCTTTCTTTCTTTCTTTCTTTCTTTCTTTCTTTCTTTCTTTCTCTCTCTCTCTCTCTCTCTCTCTCTCTCTCTCTCTCTCTCTCTCTCTCTCTCTCTCTCTCTCTCTGAAGCTAGCTGGCAGATTGACTTTTTATTTTTATCTCATTTGCTTAGGTTTTAGGGGAGGATGTAGTTGCTTACAGAGACTATAGAGTCACATCAGTTTTAACAGACTCTCATGTACATAAGTAGCATAAGTAGGAAAGAGGTTGTATTGTATCAATTAAAAAAGGAATAGACAAATAGGCTTTTACATGAATTACTGACTGTTTTAAAAAGTGCTTTGAATTAACTTGGAACTTTAAATTATTTCAGTATTTGATTAGCTGCAAGAATTCCAAAGGATAAAACACTGACAACTTTTAATAAAGAAAACAATATGATGTCATAGCATCCTCTGACATACAGGTTTAATGATATTGACTTAGACTTAACCATCTTGAGAGTAGCAAGGCAGTTGTATTTATTTTTGCATTTCCTCTCCTTTAATTCATTGCATATAATAATAAGCAGGAAATGTTTATCAAATGAATGTTGAACAAAATGAAAAGCCCGTTTTGATTTGGTTAATTTGTTCTCATAGTTAACTGTAAGAATATGCACAAATCATTTGAAATCATTGTAGCTAAAGAATAGCAGTGGCCATGAAGTGTTTATTTTTATGTTTGAATAAATAGAATAGATTTTGAAAAAAATGTTTTCATTACTTAGAGGCTTTGAGAACAGGTGCAGAAGATAATTTAAAGTAGCACAAAATAAATGTCATCAGAAAGAGTAAATACACTTTCTTTGAATAAACTGAATGTAATGTTCAAAATGTGCAGAAAAATATGTTTTTTACTTGGATTAATCTGTAAAAATTTTAATTGGGCTTTTATCAAAATTGAAAAAGATAAATATTTCTAAAAGTAATTGTCTTTGGAGAGAAACATTCTTGTTCTAATTTCCTTTGATTTCTATTTACTATAAGAATTAAGAGTGTCCTTAGCAGAAAGAGGAACATTTATAAGATACCGAATTCTAATCAGCAAAGTGGTTCATTTAGGTAAATTAAGCATCTCCAATCTTATTTGTAAGTGAAAAAGAATTATTTTAGACTATGGAATGTCACTATGCAGAGTTTTATGTGTCTTGTCCCTTCTAAGCTAAATAGAGTAGTTCATTTTTACATATTAAATTCTTTAGGCATACAAATATCTAATTACTATATAATACCTTACCTTAAAGATATTACTCTATATAACAGTAAACAAAATTACACAAATAATCCTCAAACTCTAAAGCAGAAATGTATATATAAAAATGTAAAATTGTTTTAACAGATGGCTTTCACTCATCCATGAAGCTAGAAGCCTTTTAATTTTAAACCCAGACTTTCTTTGCCAGCCAGATCTAAGTCCCTCAGACATTTATGAAATATGATCAACTTTTAGCTTGAAAATTCAAAAGAATTTTTTGAAGTCAAATGTGAAATTGGTTTCCCTGATGATCTTTAGGACTGAGAACAAAGAGAGATTGGAATAGTTTGCAGCTTTTCTTTTAAAAAATATTTAGAGATTACATTGAATTTTTTTTTTTTTTGACATTAGCTTGAAGAGCTAGTTGAAAATGGCAATTTTTTAAGTTAAAAAATACTCTCTAGTGAAAACAGCTAGTGTCCCCTTTGAAGAAGGCAACCTCCAACATTCAGTTTGGTTGTTTAAATTTGTAAAAGCCACTGGGGTGTAAAGTATAATGTTTTAATAGTTTCTTCTCTTTTTGATAATTGTATTAACTGTAGGTTTTCAGGTCTGAATAAAGTGAATGTAGATTATTTTTTAAAAAATAGTAGCAAGTGAATTTTAATAAAGTAAAGCTTGACTGAAACATGAGACAAAAGAATAAGCAGTGTGGAAATGAAATTGGGTTACTGAAAAATATTTTTTTACTGAAGGATGAATTTTTCTTTTACTGAGTTACAAAGATAGAAATAGATGGACATTACAAGAAAGTAGATTTCCATTTAAAAGAGACTAAGGTTTTTATATCAGGTAGGAAGTTGTATTTGATAACTCTCTGAGGTTCCTTTATATTCATTATTTTGAATAGATGGAAGAAAAAGTGAATGAAACAAAAATTTTAAGTATTATTTGATTTTGTAATTTAGAACAGCCCCATTAGAATGTTAAACAGTTGTATGGTTCAATTTATACCTAATAATTAACTTATTTTTAATTGGAGAAATAAAATAGGCACAATGTTTAGTATTAAGATATTTTTCTTTGCATCTAAGATAAAGAAAAGAATATCAGTTTCTTTTCTTTTTTTTTTTATTATAGCTTTTTATTTACTGTTAGAATCCTTACAAAGTGATGTCAGTTGCCTAATTTAGCATGGTATTTAGCAAATTCTCTAGCTCACTAATGTATTTAAGTACTCATTGGAGTTCACACTTTTGGGAGATTCACAAGTCAGTATTCAATATTAGATTCACAAGTCAGAAACCCACAATCCCACTCTCTCAGAGGAGGAATCAACCTTTGAGTTCACACCTCTAAAAGAGCATAAAAAGGAGCTGAGTTAGTGAAGTGAGTCAGTTCAGAAGAAGCCCACTCTCAGAGACGGAGCCAGATTCATTCATCCCATCTCACACCACCGTGGTGGCAGGCTCTCCTCCTTTGCTTCTCCACTGAAAGATAGGCCTCTAACAAAGCTACCTGGGCTCAAGGAAAGAGACAAGACTTGGAAGGAGAAAATAAACGTTTGGTTTTATCAGCTGGCTGTGTTTGAAGTGATTATTACTTTGAACCGAAACTAAGGCTGCCTCCAGAAAACCTCCCCAAGAAACATGCTCTCACAGAGAACCATCATATATTATAGAAAAGAAGAATACCACAATTTACAAGATATATGCATGGGTAATTTTCCAGCATTGACAATTGCAAAACCTTTTGGGCAACTTTTCCTCTCCTTCCCCCCACCCCTGCCCCCAGATGGCAAGTTGACTAATACATGTTAAATATGTTAAAGTATAAGTTAAATACAATATCAGTATACATGTCCAAACAGTTATTTACTGTACAAAAAGAATTGGATTTTGAAATAGTGTACAATTAGCCTGTGAAGGAAATAAAAAATGCAGGTGGACAAAAATAGAGGGATTGGGAATTCTATGTAGTGGTTCATAGTCATCTCCCAGATTTCTTTCACTAGGTGTAGCTGGTTCAATTCATTGCTGCACTATTGGAACTGATTTGGTTCATCTCATTGTTGAAGAGGGCCATGTCATCAGAATTGATCATCATATCGTATTTTTGTTGAAGTATAATAATAATAAATATATATATATATATATATATATATATATATATATATATAAAATAATAATAATGATCTCCTGGTCCTACTCATTTTACTCAGCATCAGTTCATGTAAATCTCTCCAGGCCTTTCTGAAATCATCCTGCTGGTCATTTCTTATAGAACAATAATATTCCATAATATTCATATACCACAATTTATTCAGCCATTCTCCCATTGATGGACATCCCCTCAGTTTCCAGTTTCTGGCCACTACAAAGAGGACTGCCACAAACATTCTTACACATACAGGTCTCTTTCCCTTCTTTAAAATCTTTTTGAGATATAAGCCTAGTAGTAAAACTGCTGGATCAAAGAGTATGCACAGTTTGATAACTTTTTGAGCATAGTTCCAAATTGCTCTCCAGAGTGGCTGGATATATTCACAAGTCCACCAACAATGTATCAGTGTCCCACTTTTCCCACATCTCCTCCAACATTCCACATTATCTTTTCCTGTCATTCTAGCCAATCTGAGAGGTGTGTAGTGGTATCTCAGAGTTGTCTTAATTTGCATTTCTCTGATTAATAATGACTAAGAGCATCTTTTCATATGGCTAGAAGTAGTTTCAATTTCTTTGTCTGAGAATTGTCTGTTCATATCCTTTAACCATTTATCAATTGGAGAATGGCTTGATTTCTTATAAATTTGAGTCAATCTATGTTTTGGAAATGAGGCCTTTATCAGAACCTTTGACTGTAAAAATGTTTTCCCAGTTTATTGCTTCCTTTCTAATCTTGTCTGCATTAGTTTTGTTTGTACAAAAACTTTTCAATTTGATATAATCAAAATTTTCTATTTTGTGATCAGTAATGATCTCTAGTTCTTCTTTGGTCATAAATTCCTTCCTCTTTCACAGGCCTCAGAGGTAAACTATGCTATGTTATTCTAATTTATTTATAATTGCATTCTTTATGTCTAGGTCATGAACCCATTTTGCTCCTGTCTTGGTGTATGGTGTTAAGTGTGGGTCAATGCCTAGTTTCTGACATACTAATTTCCAATTTTCCCAGCAATTTTTGTCAAACAGTGAGTTCTTATCCCAAAAGCTGGGGTCTTCGGGTTTGTCAAACACTAGATTATTAAAGTTATTGACTGTTTTGTCCTTTGAACCTAACCTATTCCACTGATCAACTAGTCTATTTCTTAGCCAATACCAAATGGTTTTGGTAACCTCCGCTTTATAATATAATTTTAGATCTGGTATAGCTAGGCCACCTTCATTTGATTTTTTTTTTCCCCATTAATTTCCTTGAAATTCCTGACCTTTTATTTTTCCATATGAACTTTGTTGTTATTTTTTCTAGGTCATTAAAATAGTTTTTTGGGAGTCAAAGGGTATCACAGTTTGATTGGTATAGCGCTAAATAAATAGATTAGGTAGTATTGTCATCTTTATGATATTTGCTCACTCTATTCAAGAGCATTTAATATTTTTCCAATTCATTAGATCTGACTTTCTGTGAAAAGTGTTTTGTAGTTTTGCTCATATAGTTTCTGATTTTCCCTTGGCAGGTAGATTCCTAAATATTTTATACTATTGGTAGTTACTTTAAATGGAATTTCTCTTTGTAACTCTAACTGTTGGATTTTGTTAGTGATATATAATAATGCTTATGACTTATGTGGGTTTATTTTGTATCCTGCAAATTTGCTAAAGGTGTGGATTATTTCTAATAGCTGTTTAGTAGAATCTCTGGGGTTCTCTTAAGTATACCATTATATCATCAGGAAAGAGTGATAATTTGGTTTCCTCATTACCTGTTCTAATTCTTTTAATTTCTTTCTCAACTCTTATTGCCAAAGCTAGCATTTCTAATATAATATTGAATAGTAATGAATAGTAAAATTGAATAGTGGGCATCCTTGTTTCACTCCTGATCTTATTGGAAATGGTTCCAGTTTATACCCATTACATATGCTACTTACTGCTGGTTTTAAACAGATGCTACTGATTATTTTAAGGAAAAGTTCATTTATTCCTATACTCTCAAGTGTTTTTAATAGGAATGGATATTAGATTTTATCAGTTACTTTTTCTGCAACTTTTGAGATGATCATATGGTTTTTGTTAATTTAGTTATTAATATGGTCAATTATACTAATAGTTTTCCTAATATTGAACCAGCCCTGCATTCTTGGTATAAATCCTACTTGATCATGGTGTATTATCCTAGGGATAATTTTCTGAAGTCTTTTTGCTAATATTTTATTTAAAATTTTAGCATCAATATTCACTAGGGAGATTGGTCTATAATTTTCTTTCTGTGTTTTCAACCTACCTGGTTTAGGTATCAGTACTGTGTCTGTGTCATAAAAGGAATTTGGTAGGACTCTTTCATTCCCTATTTTTTCAAATGGTTTATATAGCATTGGGGCTAATTGTTCTTTAAATGTTTGTTAGAATTCACATGTAAATCCATCTGGTCCTGGGGATTTTTTCTTAGGGAGTTGATTAATAGCTTGTCCTATTTCTTTTTCTGAAATGGGAGTATTTAAGCAATTTATTTCCTCCTCTTAGTCTGGGAAGCTTATATTTTTGGAGGTAGTCATCCATTTCACTCAGGTTATCAAATTTATTGGCATAAAGTTGGGCAAAGTAACTCATTATTATTGCTCTAATTTCCTCTTCATTGGTGGAAAGTTCTCCTTTTCATTTTTAAGACTAACAATTTGATTTTTCTCTTTCCTTTTTCTAATCAGATTTACCAAAGATTTATCTATTTTATTGGTTTTTTCATAAAACCAACTCTTAGTTTTATTAATTCAAGTTTTTTCACTTTCAATATTATTAATTTCTCCTTTTAATTTTAGAATTTCAAGTTTAGTATTTGATTGGGGTTTTTAATTTGCTCTTTTTCTAGCTTTTTAAGTTGCAAGCCTAATTCATTGATCTTCTCTTTCTCTATTTTATTCAAGTAAGCCTCTAGAGATATAAAATTGCCCCTTCTTACCACTTTGGCTGCATCCCACAAATTTTGTATGATGTCGCATTGTTGTCATTATCTTGAGTGAAATTATTGTGTTTATAATTTGCTGTTTCACCCAATCATTCTTTAAGATGAGATTATTTAATTTCCAATTACTTTTTGCTCTATTTACCCCTAACTTTTTGTTGAATGTAGTTTTTATTACATCTTGATCTGAAAATAAAGCATTTACTATTTCTGCCTTCCTGCATTTGAATGTGAGGTCTTTATGTCCTAATATAGTCAGTTTTTTTATTGGTTCTATGAACTGCCCAGAAGAAAATGTACTTCTTTCTGTCTCTATTTGGTTTTCTCCAAAGACCTATCATACCTAACTTTTCTAGTGTTCTATGTACCTCTTTACCTTCTTTCTTATTTGTTTTCTGATTTGATTTATCTAAATTTGAGAGTGCAAGATTGAGATGTCCTACTATTATAGTTTTGCTGTCTATTTCTTCTTGCAGTCCTCTTTAACTTCTCTTTCAGGAATTTAGCTGCTATGCCACTTTGGTGCATATATGTTTAATATTGATATTGCTTTATTGTCTATGCTACCCTTTTTAACAAGATATAGTTTCCTTCCTTATCTCTTTTAATTAGATCAATTTTTGCTTTTGCTTGATCTGAGATAAGGGTGGCTACCCCTGCTTTTTTGACTTCACCAATATCAGTTTCTTTGGAGGAAATTATTTTAATATTTATCATTAAGTTGAAACTTTTATTGGAATCCTTCAGATCTTTAGAATTGAGTATTCTGTTGAGTCTCCCATTGCTCCTCTTAATTTTAAGCTATAAACTCATTAAAATTATTATGGGTAATGTGAGATAATGAGCACTTTGGTGTGAGATTCTCAGTCTTAACCTTTGTATTCATTCAAAATGACATTTGATAATTTTTCCAAAGCAAATATGAATCATAAAACTTACTCTTGTTTCATTTGTACTACAATAGTCTTTTATGCTACCTTATACTTTTTGCCAATTTTGTTCCTTATGTCTTGTGACATAGGTTCATTTTCTTTAATTTGAATCATTTCTAATATTGGTAGAAGGTCTTGGAGTTGTACTCTGACTAGTGATAATTATTGTGAACCTTGGCATTGTTTAGAGGGAAATGATTGTTCTAGAACCAAGTACTATTTGGGTTTAACCTTAATGGATGCCAGCTTTATAGTGGATTATTTACACTTTGAATTGTGTTTAATGCTACTGCCAGCTTCCAGTTCTCTATCTAGGGCTCACTTTCCTTGACTTTTTAAAAAACCATTTTTATCCTACTTTGAAAACAAATTAATAGTGTAAAGCATATTTATTTTCTCTTAGAGTGTTCATAACAGAATTAAAGGCCAGATCCCTTCTATTTTGTTTCAACAAACATCAAGTACTTACTATAGCACATTCTTACCCTGAGGAAACATATTATTCTATTCCATCATCAGTTTTCAAAGTGAGAAACATTTACTACCCATTTTTCTTTGACTCTGGTACCCAAAGATTTGGCTTGCATTTAAGGAATAGTGACAATATTAAAGGAAGGGTTTCTTGCTACAATGATTATTTTGGACCTTCTAATACTTTTAGATCTTCAAAATGTGGGTATGTCAGAAAGAAGATGGGATGGAAGTAGTAATGAAATGGACTCCTAGAATTTGAAGGCAAAATCCCTTGGATTTGAGTGAGTCATTGATAAGAAGCAGAGTTGTTTTGAAAAGCAACTGTTGTTATAAATTTTTCTCTAACCTAATAGTTCCTTATATGGTCTTATTCTCTTTACCTGTCTATTTTTTACTTATCTTTTATCTGTTTGACTGCATTTTTTTCAAGAAGACACAGCTAGTAGGATATTTTTAGACCTAAAGTTTTATTTATTATTCATGAACATGCTTTAACTGTGACTCTTATTGGCACTATATTTTCTATGAAAATATAATATGTTGCTATTAGAGAAAGGGAAAAAAGGTGTCTGCTAATTTAGTAGAGCTGTGTGTGAATATCAGTAGCAACAACAATATCTTTCCCCTCTTCGTCTATGCAATCTGCTTAATGAGTGCTTACACCTCTAAATTTTGTCTCTAATTAAATCTGGGATCTCCATGCTATTTAGAGTGCTAACAAGAGAGGTATTTTGTTTTAAGGGAAAGAAACCCAAAATAATCAGTTTTACAAAACATGATTTAAAAGATTCTTAATTTGCTTTACTAAAAGATTTACCACAGCAGCAGCTAGGTGGTGCAGTGGATAAAGCACCAGCCCTGAAGTCAGGAAGACCTGAGGAGACCTGGTCTCAGACACTTAACACTTCTTGTCTGTGTGACCTTGGGCAAGTCACTTAACCCCAACTGCCTCAGCAAAAAAACAAAACAAAAGATTCACTACATAGTTCTTATATTCAGCTCTATTTATATATTACAAAATGAAAAATGCTATATATCTATGATATATTAAATATAAACACATTTTCCATGTATAAAATATATATATATATATATATATATATATATATATATATATATATATATATATATATACAAACACAGATTCACTATTACATTTAAAATTATCTTTTATTTCCAAAAATTTGATTTTCTCCTAGGTTGTTTTATTTTATTTATTTATTTATTTATTTTTTGCTGTGGCAACTGGAGTTAAGTGACTTGCCTTGGGCCACACAGCTAGGAAGTCTTAAATGTCTGAGGCCAGATTTGAACTATAGGTCCTCCTGATTTCAGGGCTGGTACTCTTATCTACTGTGCCATCTAGCTGCCCCTTTCTCATATTTTTAAAGAACATATTCAATTAACAAAAACGAGAGGTCATCATTATTATAACTGGCATTGATATTGTATAAAACATTTTATATACATTATCTCATTTGAGTCTTACAACATATATGTAGTATGGACTTTAGGTGTTGTTATCCCATTTTATAAGTGAGGGAACCAAGGCTCCCATATATTAAATAACTTGTCTGTGATGATATAATCACATAATGAATTCTAGAAATAGAATTTGAATCCAGGTCTCAGATGACTCTTAAATTCAACTCTATTCACTATGTCATGAATAATTGAAAATAATAATAACTAACAAATGTTATGATACTTACAGTGTGCCAGGCACTGTACTTAGTGCTTTACAATTATTACTCTGGAAAAAAGTAATTTTATTATGCATTTTACAGAGAAAGAAACAGAGCCAAATGGATATTACACAGTTGGAAAGTGTCTAAGTTCACGTTTGAATTGAGTCCTGACTCTAGGTTTAATATCATTACATTTTCAACATTTTCAAGTAGGGATTGTATAAAACTATAATCTCATGAGGGGCATAGAGGAATATTGCTCCATTTGAAGATACCTGGGCACCAATTAGAAACTTTATTCCCCTGTCCCCCCATCCAAAATTTTTTTTATGGTGTGATATATTTTTTCTTTCTCCCATAGATCTTTCTGAAGCCTTATTAATGCTACAGTAAATGTATAGCCATAAAAAGATGGATCAATAATATAAAAAGGAGAAATAACCTATAGACAATATGAATGTTCCTCTAAGACCAACTCAGCTGTGTATTTTATTTGCCAACAGTTATTTAACCACTGTTTACTACCTTTTTGCATTTTTCTGGATAGACTTTTTTAAAAATAACTTTTTATAGACAGAACCCATGCCAGGGTAATTTTTTATAACATTGTCCCTTGCACTCACTTCTGTTCCGATTTTTTCCCCTCCCTTCCTCCACCCCCTCCCCCAGATGGCAAGCAGTCCTATACATGTTAAATAGGTCACAGTGTATCCTAGATACAACATATGTGTGTAGAACCGAACAGTTCTCTTGTTGCACAGGGAAAATTGGATTCAGAAGGTAGAAATAACCCAGGAAGAAAAACAAAAATGCAAACAGTTTACATTCATTTCCCAGTGTTCTTTCTTTGGGTGTAGCTGCTTCTGTCCATCATTGATCAATTGAAACTGAGTTAGATCTTTTCTTTGTTGAAGAAATTCACTTCCATCAGAATGCATCCTCATACAGTATCGTTGTTGAAGTATATAATGATCTCCTGGTTCTGCTTATTTCACTCAGCATCAGTTCATGTAAGTGTCTCCAAGCCTCTCTGTATTCATCATGCTGGTCATTTCTTACAGAACAATAACATTCCATAACATTCATATACTGCAATTTACCCAACCATTCTCCAATTGATGGGCATCCACTCAGTTTTCTATATAGACTATTGAGGAAATATGACAGAATGGATGGAACACTTGTTAATTTTTTGCTGTAACTGATGATTCCATGTATGGATAGTGTGGTGCTGGCTAATGAAGAACCTTTGTTTTCTTAGTGTTAATTGGTAGGCCAAAATTAGTAAAAGGTAGCAGAGAATCACTCCATACTTTGTTGCCTCTCAACTTCATAGGCTGCATTGAGTGCACAATTATTTGTGAAGCAAAAATCGAGCACCAACTCTCCCTTCACTTTAGTCTTGACTTGTAGCCCTTTCAAATTAAATTGTTTACTGCCAGTGTGGTCCTCTGAAGGCTCCTCATGATATTGCTGAAAAATTCATGCTAACCAGAATGTGAACCAGCACACAGCCTGGCTTCACTTCTCAGGTGAGAGAGTACGCTCAAGATATCATCCATTATTATTACGCAGAGAAGCACACCATTATGAAACCGGCACACAACACTCAGTGACTTCTCTAGGAAACCAGATTTCACCCTGCTCTTCCACAAGCCTCACAACCAACAGTATCAAAGGCTCTTAGTCAGGTTGATGAACACTGTATACAGACTGTTCTACTCTTAGCCTTTCTCCTGGAGTTGTCAGGAACAAACACCATGTCCTCCATTCCTTGGGTCTTTCTGAAGCCACAGTGGCTCTTCACCTGTCTTCCAGGTAAAGGATTAGCCTATTAAGGAGGACTGTGGAAAGTATCTTCTCAGCAATGTCTAAAGAGAGAGGCTTGTCCCATCCCCACCCCTGCTGTGATTGTCACAGGACCATTCTTCTTTTGGTTTCATTTTTGACATCCAATTTCCACTATTTCTTGTCCTTTTAATGTTGCAAAGAGTAGGAGTCAGTCCTGTTGGCCTGAATTCAGCTACCAAAGGAATATAATTTAATGACTTCATACCTGCAATTTTTGTCCTATTTTGGTTTTATAGTTGATGTACATCACAAATAATGCTTTTCAATTGAAGAAAAATAATTGAAAATCATTACCAGAATCATCAAATCCAACTAATATATATTTAAAATTGGATTTGATGATTCTGGTAATGATTTTCTAGTCTTCTTACACTTTATACTACTTACTTCTATGGTCCAGTACCATTGGTCTCCTTGCTATTTCTTGAACAAGAATTTGTAAACCATCTAGTATATGAGAGGTACTGTGAGGTTTATGGTGGGAGTGATCCAAGATAAGGGTTGGCAAGGGCATAATTTGCAAAATGATAAGGGATTGGGAATTAAAAAGAGGGAGGACATTGTAGAGTTGAATTGGTTCACTAAAATATCTTCTACCAACTCCAGGCATTTTTACTGGCTGGTCCTTTTGCATGGAATGTCCTCCCTTCTCTTTTTCTTTTTTCTTCTTTAAGTCCTAGCTAAAATTCTACCTTCTATAGGAAATCTTTTTCAATCCTTGATTTTAGTGCATTCCTTTTGTTGATTATTTATCTCATATGACATTTTTTTTTTTTGTACATAGTTATTTGGATGTTAGCTCCTCCATTTGATTGAGAATCTCTTGGACAGGGACTCTTTTTCCTTTATATTCACAACATTTAACACAATACCTAGAACTCTAAAAAGATGATGTTTAAAAATATTTATTGATTGATTTTGAATTTTGGACGGTGAAGTATCTGAAAAGGGCTTAGATTGGTAACGACATAGAAACCATGGATGTAGCCTTTAAAAGTCATTAGTTATAAATTCATGGACATTCAGTAGTAATATATTTCTTTAAATGAATTCAGGTTTGAGAATATCCATATAGGTGAAAATGTGTAATAACTGTAGTCATAAATTTACAGATTGGACCTCCTGTTTAGTTCAGAGAAGAAAAAGAGGAATGTTTGAGAATCTTTAACAGTTACTGCTTTTCTTCAAAAAGTAGACCTTTGATTTTGAGGTGGAATATAAAGAGAAACAATTTCTCTCCCAGGGTAAATCCCCAGGGATTCTATTTGTAAATAATTGAAGAGACTGCATGGGAGAAGGGGAAGCATTGAATGAGAAGTCAAAACATCATCTTTCCTTTGTACTTTATTTCCTGTGTAAGTTTAATCCCTTTGGGCTTTAGTTTATCTGTAAAAGAGAGAGGTTGGACTAAATGACCTTGAATTCTGGGACTAAATTCTGATCCCAAATGCCCAGAACTACTCTGGTATTAAAAATTCTGAGAATATCACTTGGTACTGAAGTCGCTAGAAAAGTTGAGAATATTTACAGTTTTTAGCTATTTACATTATATTAACTGCCCTTTTTGAGCTAAGTAAAACTTATATTACTTACCTTTAGAATTTGTTATTATAAAACATAGTAGAAGTAAATCATAGTTATGATCTGAAATTTGAATACTTATAATTAACATTTGTATTGCTTTGTAGTTTATGGTAACCCTGGGAAATAAGTATAACAGTTATTATTCCATTTTATAGAAAAGGAAACTAATTCAAATAGATATAAATAATGTACTCAGGTTAACATAGCCAATTAGTGTTAGCCTGGACTGGAAATCAGATCCTTCTGACTTTGTTTATCATTCTTTATATGCATTTGTCTTCCTATAGTAATAACTTGTGTTTATATATAGGAAGCACATAATGATGAGTATCCCCACGTTATAAATGAAACTAGGGTTCAAATAGGTAAAGCAGTCTGCCCATGGTCACATGATGAGCATTTGAACTGGGATTCAAACCTAGGAATTCTGACTTCAGATCTAAGATATAATAAATGAAAAAACAAGGTGCTTTTATATACATACATACATATAGGTCCCTTTTCCTCAATAGATAAGACAGATAATAGATAATAAGACAGGGCATGTCTTAATTATTTTTGGATCATGTACCAAGACTTTAGAGCTAGAAGAATCTTGGAGGTCATTTAGTTCAATATCTTTGCCCCTCATTTTACAGATGAGGAAATTGAGACATAGAGATTATAGTTTATCCACAGTGCTAGTGAGGCATATAACTGGAATTTGAATCTGGATATTCTGATTGCAGAGCTCAAGTTTTTTTCTATTTGAGTAGTGTCTAGCAGAGTTGAAATAGGGAAGTCAAAAGGAAGAGTGAGTTATCTGCAAAAGTTGCCACATTCTGTTTTTTGTGGTATTGCTTTTGAGGTGCATTTAGGTAAAAGTGTGCAAGAAGAAATAATGGGGGAATAAAGAAATGAGACAACACATTTAGGATGATTTGGTACAAGGAGTCATAAAGGGAGTGGCATTTAAATGGTGCCTTCAGTGATCAATGTTAGGGACAAAAAGACCTACCCAAATTGACTGCTACAGAGATCACTCATAGAAAGCAGCATTATTTATTAGAATTTCGAGAAGCGGACCCCATCCTGGTCTGTGAGCCAAATTCCCAGCAGGAGAGAGCCACTCCCTTGAAAATGTTCACAATATTTATACATTTCAGACAAAGAACCTCCAAAATCCCACCCTCTATATGTTGTGATTGGGCACATAAACCTTTATTCCCCTAGTTGGTCAGTGGAATGCAGTAGACAAAGTGATATACAGCTTCTCCAACATAAGCTCTTCTTTGGACAATGGAATGCAATTCAGGTCTTATGTGACTGGGGCCTATAGGCTTGATCTATTTTTAGCTAACATTCTCTGATCAATATGTGCTTAATCCGTAAGTTCTTCACCTTTCTGCACAATCATATGATTCTGATGGGTAGAGATGTGAAGGAGTAATATTGCTAGTGAAGGAAATAGTATGAGGCAATATGCATGAGTAGGAGATAGACTTGTTTCAGGAACAGTAATTAGTGGGATTTGGATTATTGGAGTGCTTAGAAGAGTAGACTGGGGAAGTTAGGTTGATACTGAATAGTAAAGAACCTTAAATGTTATCATTGGATTTCAATATCAGGACAAATTTAGGCATTCTCAAGTCACTGAACACTTAAAGATTTACTTTGCCTCAAAATAGCAAGAATATGAAAATAGGATACAATAACACTTAGTAACTTCTTCTTTGGATGCAGCAGCTCCTTCCCTCTCTCCCTGACCCCTTCCCTCTCCCCTTCACCAGGTATCTATGAAAGCAGAAACATTTTGTACTTCCATACCAGAAAGTTGCACAAAGGAAGCTGGGGCCAATTGTGTTGGGATGGGGAGGGAAGCTTTGTCGGGAAATCACTGCTCCTGTCGCATAAAGTAAAATATATATGAGAGTTTAAAGGCTGAAGCTATAAGAAAAACATAAATCAAAACTAATTTCCACAGGCTCTGTGATGTCTTCTGGAGTTCATTGCAATAAGAGCTTATTGACTAATGGATTAGTTCTTTTCTGCTTAGTTATGAGAGCCAAAGCTACCCAGTGGGAGGCATAATAAAGAACATTCTGTTTATAAGCGGAGGATTCTATTAAAAACTCTGTCATTAAAAAAAAGGCTTTAGGGAACCTAATGAATAAAAGCTTAAAGAGCTGTCAGTAGTTGAAGGTGTTGATAGGAATGTGGATTTGATATTAAGGGAAAAGGGATGCTATCACTGAAAGATCTGAAAGAATAGTCAAAGTGTGCCCTGAAGGAAGTGATCAGAAAAATATTGTAAAAATTAAATCCTAAAGTGGGACAAATTTACAAAGTCTGGGAGGTAGTATGGCTTAATAGCCTTGAGAATTTTAAGACCTGGGTTCAAGCCTTGTCATTGTTACAGATTTTGTAACTATGAATAAATATTCAACCTTTGCTTGTCCCAGCTAATGCTCTCTGACTACGAGTTACAAATGAGTTGTTTATAAGCAATGATAGAAGGTATTTCCATACTGGGAATCCCTAATAATCAGAAAATAACAGGCCCCAGCAAAAACAACAAAGTTTATAATTTTTAACCATGATTTTGAACAGCATAGATGGAATCTTTAAGATAATGCACATTCTTAACAATTTTCGGAAAGAGAGTACAAATGTTTCTATTGATACACTATATAGTCTTATTTGGCCTTCAAATATGAAGGCTGAACAACATCACAATTTGAGGGTCAAAGTACAGTGTGTCTTAACTATGGCTAATCAGTCATAATACATGCCTAAACTTGGAAGGCTCTACCACAAGGTGGGCACTAGTACTGCATTTGAATACTGGGGATAGAAATGTCTCTAGATTTGTACATCTCACATTTCCTTTGTACTACTATGATTCTGCTTTGCTCACAGAGCATAGTGCTCTTATTGATGTGGGCATACTATGCTGGTGATCCTATGTGAGCATCTCACAATCAATGCTAAAGTTCTTTAGAGAGACCTTGAGGGTATCCTTGAACCACTTCTTCAACCTCCATGTGAGTGCTTGGTTTGTGTGAATTCTCTGTAAAATAGTTTTTTAGATAAATGTATGTTTGGCATTAGGACTACATGGCCAACACATTGGAGTTGAGTTTTTTTCAGTAGTTTGAATGTTTGAGAAAAGACTACAGTACTTATTACCAGGTCATCTTCCTAATAGTTCAGATGGAAACTTCAATTTTCTGACATAACTCTGGTAGACTATCCAGGTTTCACAGACATTTAGCAATGAAGTCAGCTCTGTAGAGCCTCTTTTCCTCCTCATTTTCCTTCAGAGCCTTCTAAATACAGAGTTAGCTCTAGCAATGTGTGTGTCAACTCATCATCTATGTAGATATCTCTTGAATGTATACTGCCAAGGTAAATGAACCTATCTACAACTTACAAAATTTCTCCATTTGCTATAATAATGTTTGCATGGATGGATGATGCTGTGCTTGCTGGTGGAGGAACTCTATGTTTGTGTGTGTGTGTGTGTGTGTGTGTGTGTGTGTTAATTGGTAGGACAAAATTAGTAAAAGCATCAAAGAATAGATTCATCTTCTCTTACATTTCATCCTCAGAGGCTATATTGAGTGTACAATCATCTACAAGAAAGTCTAGCACCAACTCTTTCTTCATTTTAATTTTGGATTGTAATCTTTTCAAATTAAAAAGTTTATTGTCAGTGTTTTAGCTTCTGCTTTGAAAAGCTTCTTTTCAAATTCAACAAAAGTGATGGGGCCCCAACACAAGACAACTATCTGAGCCTCAATGTCAGCAGATTAGAAGGCTTCCGATGAGTGCAGTTTATTGATGACCTGGAAGGAAAGCTGAGTCAGCACACAGCAGTAGTGGAGCAGAAAAGGAGTAAGCAGCTTTCAGAGAATTGATGTACCACACCTCATTTGCTTATCTGGACCAGAACACTCAAAAACATCAGAATTAGTTTGATAAAAATTATGGAGAAATATAGAACCTGCTAAGTGAAAAACGAGAACTCCACCAAATTTATCAGCAGGATAGTTCATCCATCTTTAAGAAGGCAGTGTTTATCTCCAGCAAAAGTGAAGTGCAAGCAGAATTTAGAGAGATGCAGGATTCTTACCTTAGTAAGAAGGCAGATAAGATTCAATTTTACATTGAAATCAACAATTTGACCTTTTGAATATCTCAACTGCTCAGCACTAATGGAGGCACACTGATCAATGATAAGGACATGATCCTAGAGATGTGGGCCAAACTTCCAACTCAAGAAGAAGTATTGAATGCCATCAGACTCCTCTCCTTTGGCAAAGTGCCTTTCAACCTAGGAAAGATGTACAAAGTCCACTGAAACTGAAATATTTTAGGCTATTTGAAAGAGGACTTTATCCCTTAGGAGATCAAAGATGCCTCTATTGTCCATGAAATGAACAGGGAATAGATGAAAGGAATGAAATGAATATTCTATAATTCTATAATATTCTAAAAATGAAAGGGAAATAGATGGTTCTGTGACATTCACAGGGTGAGAGTGAGAGAGGTCTCTCTCTTAATCATTTCTGAGAAGATCCTAGCCACAGTCTTCCTTAACAGGATAATCCTTCACCTGGAAGACAGTTATCTATCTAAGAGCCTGTGTGGCTTCAGAAAGGCCCAAGGAATGGTTGACATAGTATTTGCTGCCTAACAATTCCAGGAGAAATGCTAAGAATAGAACAAAGATCTGTATGCAGTGTTCATCAACTTGACCAGGATCTTTGATACTGTCAGTTGTGAGGGCTTGTAGAAGGTCATGGTTAAATTTGGTTTCCTGGGGAAGTTAATATTGGTGCTAGTTTCATGATGGCATGCTTGTCTGTGTTTTGGATAAAGGACAATGATCTCATGCTTTCCCAGTCACGCTATAGAGAACATAATATAAATGCAATTAATAAGCTTTAAAAATTTAAATTGTCATACAAAAGGTGTGTGGTACTGGCAAATCCAATTTACAGATACCCAGAGATATCTTAAGTGAAGAATAGAAGTGTTTATTTTAGAATCTTGCAAGAAGAGAACATCTTTCCACTGGAGTTCCACCAGTGGAGAGAGGTTAATTTCCACAAAGATTGAAGTGAGTTGTATAGTTGTGGCCACAAGAATCCATGACACCCCTCCTCCCTTTATCGATCAATTCTCACTTTCCCATTTAGTGGCACAAATTTGCCAAATTCTGGTCAGGCCCGTGTGGCCAGTTTTACTGTTTGCAAGTGTGTTTTCCTAAGCTTATGGATTTATGGTGATCAGTTAAACAAGGTTTACAACTGTTTACTTGAACCAGTATGAGCACCCTATTTAATTTTCCCAAATTCCCCAGATAAACTGAATCTAAGTTATAAATTCAATCTACCCTAGTTAATAATTTTATAAGAAACCACATAATTCTCCACAATAAGGAGATTTGTTTAGAGATAAGTAGTCCATTAAGCTAGAATAACTAAGGAGACTTAGTTTACCTCAAGCTTCCTCAATCAACAAATAAAGATTAGCCAGTTTATAGACCTCTTAGAATATCTCCAGGCCTTTAAGTAGTTAGATTCTCCTCTAAGTAGTTAAGTAAAGGTCCAGGAGATCATCTCAGACATTTCTACTAGAAGAGCAAGCCTTTTGTTCTCCTTCACAGAACCTTAATGATTAACAGACCTTTGAAATTGGGTCTGGAATTATCAAGCGACTATTCTGAGAAGTTCTTAGTTTCCTATTATACTTAGAGGTGCATACAAAACAAAATCTTTTCTCAGGCTATTTGGGAAAAAAATCCTGTCTGCTCCGTTTCATATTTTTTCCTCTATACATACAGGATATACATATCCTGTAATGTTCTCTTCTCTATAATATAATCATTCTCTGGGAGCAGGTTTCTTGGGGGGCTTCTGGGAGTAGCCTTCGTTTCAGTTCTGTGTAATAATCACTTCAAATGTAGCCAGCTGTTAAAGTCCAGATCCTTTATTATTTCCTTCAAAATAGACCAGTTAGCTTTCTTAGAGGCCTCTCTCCTTGGTTCTCAGAGCTCTTGCTGCTAGTCCTTTGTCTCTTGTAGCTTCAGCCTCTAGCTCTCTCTGAATCCAAAGCCTACTGCCAGCACAAAGCGGGAAAATGGAATGAATCTGGCTGCTCCTCCCAGAGAGTGGGCTTGTAGGTTTCTGATTTGTGAATCTCCTGAAGTCAATCCTAGTTGAGGCTCCTAGCTTATATGTGAACTCTAATGTGTGAACTCTCCCAAAAGTGTGAACCAAGTACATATGCATTGTCTCTATCAATTTCAGTGACTTAGCACCTTGTTTCAAGTTCTGACCCATAACAATATCCAAATCATATCAAAGTGGCTTTCATTTGAATTTGAGAAGTACTTAAAATTACCTAGTGATAACATTTGTTATTTTAAAAAAAGGTATTAAATGCTTGTGGAGAGAAATAACTCTTTTCTGAGGTCATGTGGTAGATAACTGCTACTAAATATATATTTACCACAATGCAGATATTATGGAAAAAACCTAAGCTTTGTATATTATATTCAGGCATAGATTCAGGCCTTAGAGAAAATGAACAATTTTTAGAATGCTGACAATACCTCTTAGAGGAAAAATTATGTCAGAGAGGTAGAGAAATAATTCATTTATATCTTATAATCATTTACATTCATCTTAGGCCATAAAAATTAAAGGATAGACCCTTAATTCTATATTTCCTTCAAAGTCATAGAAGTTGAACTGATTTATTTAGACAGTCAATTTCATACATTCCCTGAGGAAACAAACTTGTGAAACAGATTCTATATGTAAACTAAGTCAGGTTACAGATTAAATTTACAAAATTCACAAGTAGACTGATTTAGGAGGATTATTTCTATGTTGACAAGCAGTTAGGGACAGTTGTAATTTTTCCTCTGGCATCTTATCTAAGGAGTGACTAAGGCTCTTAGGTAAATTTTCATATCCCATGGGACAGGTTTTGGTCAGGTGAGGTGAGGTTAAGATTAACCAAAGGATAAAAGGGAATAAAAGGAAATAAATTTCCATAACAAGAATTCTGAGAGTAAAACTCACTCTGGATTTTTTAAGAAACCCCCAAGATAAAAATGTCTTATTGTGAGATGTGATGACCACGTATTTTAAAATCAGCCGGAGTCAGGAATTCAGGTTAAGGGAAACTCTTCTTCTTCTTCTTTTTTTTTTTTTTTATTTTATTTAATAGCCTTTTATTTACAGGATATATGCATAGGTAACTTTACAGCATTAACAATTGCCAAACCTCTTGTTCCAATTTTTCACCTCTTACCCCCCCCACCCCCTCCCCTAGATGGCAGGATGACCAGTAGATGTTAAATATATTAAAATATAAATTAGATACACAATAAGTATACACGACCAAAATATTATTTTGCTGTACAAAAAGAATCAGACTCTGAAATATTGTACAATTAGCTTGTGAAGGAAATCAAAAATGCAGGTGGGCATAAATATAGGGATTGGGAATTCAATGTAATGGTTTTTTCATCTCCCAGAGTTCTTTTTCTGGGTATAGCTAGTTCAGTTCATTACTGCTCCATTAGAAATGATTTGGTTGATCTCGTTGCTGAGGATGGCCTGGTCCATCAGAACTGGTCATCATCTAGTATTGTTGTTGAAGTATATAATGATCTCCTGGTCCTGCTCATTTCACTCAGCATCAGTTCGTGTAAGTCTCTCCAGGCCTTTCTGAAATCATCCTGTTGGTCATTTCTTACGGAACAATAATATTCCATAATATTCATATACCACAATTTATTCAGCCATTCTCCAACTGATGGACATCCATTCAGTTTCCAGTTTTTAGCCACTACAAAAAAAGGGAAACTCTTCAATCTTTATTCTCAGTAGAGGTGAAGAAGGATCGGAGGTGAAGGGGGATTAGCAATGTGAACAGCTGCAACAAGACACCAGCCAGCAGTCTCTTTTCGTTTCTCTCTCCGCTGCTCTGCCTCCATCCACCAAAATCATCATTTCCTATACAACACATCAGGACTTGCACAAAGAGTGGGCGGGGGCCATTCTTTCTCCAAGCATATATATTAATAGAGTATTGTCCAATTACTATTTAGCCTCACGTGCTTGGGACCTCAGTGCATCAACTCGAGCTTCAGCCCATTACAGTGAGGCATCATTTTCTGTAGTAGGTGAATGTTATATTGGTTTGGTATTTGTATGTGTACATTTGCAAGGTCCACTGGTTTCCAATTGAGTTTTCTTTCTAATTCTTCTGGTGGAGGATGAAGGGACAGGTAAATAGGGAAGAGAAGAGGCCAGTGATACCCACCAATTGATGAATTGCTGCCATTGATGGGTCAATCTGAGGGAGCCGGAGGTAGCAAACTACTGCTTCATTACCAAGAACTCCACTCAGACTCTGATGGAGACAGCTCCTGGATATGGTGGCACCTCCTGGACTGCAGGCCCTGCTTCTGGTCCAACCCGTGGCCATTATCTAGGTGAAGGAAGAAAGGCAGCAAGCATTTAATGAGTGCTTGCCATGTGTCAGGCAGGCATTGTGCTCAGCACTTTACAAATGTCCACAAAACATCTCTGGAAAAGAGGAACTTTTATGATCCCCATTTTACAATTGGGGTAACTGATGCAGACAGAGGCTGAGTGAGCTGCTGGGAGTCACAACTAGGAAGTATCTGAGACCAAATTTGAACTCATTCTTCTGGTTCCTGGCCCAGTGCTGTGTGCACTGAAACACCTAATAACTTTTCTGGAGAAGGAACCCAACATCTTTCCCAAACTGCTACCTCTGCCTCCAGCCCAACTCCAATAGTCATCATCTTGGTGGCTGTTTCTGCCTCTTGCCTTCTAAGCAGCTTAGCTGCTGAAGACCTGGAAAAGAAACTTCTCTCTCAAAATTCCTGGCAATGTATGGATATGATATATATCATTGAATATAACATTAAAGAATGTACTCTATTTTTTTGATTTGGGATTTTCTTATCAGAGTGGCAGTTGAAAGTGTGTTCCCTCCACCCCCAATTAGAATGTGAGCTTTTTGAGAGCAATAAATATCTTGTTTTTTTTCCCTCTGTATCCCCAGCTTTTAGCAAGGTATTTGCATGTGGTCTGAATGAAAGCTTTTTCATTCATTTGTGGAATCTAGAACCTTTAAGTTATTATAGTTTTATAAAGTCTAATGGCTTTTATATTAGACAACAAAGTTAATTGCCAGGAGTTCTACCTAATGGAAGATTGAGTCTACTTGTGGTGTATAAAGCCACATTTCTCATGTTGCTTTCCTAAATGGCAGAAACAAACCAGGGGTAACTAAGTCAGAAATAATCTATGTAACTTTAATTCTCATGTGAGAAATAAAGCAAGCAACTTGTGGTTAAACTAGAGATATGACTAATAATAAGATAGTCTTATTATAATAAGACAATGGTATTGAGATTTGATAGAATTCTTGAATAAACAAAATAGGACAATTAACATCTTTTGGAAAAGATCATATGCTAAACCACTGACATTCTGCCTGTGTGTACTATGTAAAAGTAACCAAAACTATCTGGAAAAAAAGAATCCTAGGCAGAATGATGGCCAGTACTCACAGGTGAACCCTAGTTCTATTCTTATCTTATAATTTATAATTTTTCTTTCTGGAACCTCACATCTCCTGAAAGAGACATTTTTTTCTCTATTATATACAAATAAATGATCCTGGGTCAGGACTGAAGCATTACTTATTCACAGTCCTCATAATTGCTTGATAAAATTGAAAAGCATTTGTCAAGAGGAATCCTTTTAGCCTCTCTGAGTTTTAGTTTTTTCTTCTTAAAATCAATTTTGAATCCTAGTTCTCACTATGTTAGAGGGTTGTTATATAGAATTGCTGAGATATATATTGCAATGCTTTATAACCATAAATTGCTATAAAAATGTAAACCAAGGGGGTAGAATAGTTAGAACACTGAATTTGGAATCTTGAACACCTATGTTCAAATTTTGTTTTAGACACAGTGTAGCTCTGGGCAAGTCATTTAATCTTTTGTACATCAGTTTCCTCATTTGTTAAACTGACAAAATAATGGCAGTTATTTGATAGGGTTCTTATAAAGGTAAAATGAGATAATATTTGTAAAGTACTTTATAAACCTTAAAATGATATATAACAGCTATTTTTATTATTATTGTTGTTGTTTTTACTTTTGCTGTTACTGTTACACTACCACTCCCTTTTAGGTAGTCCATAGGTTTTTAGTCTGGACCATTAGGTTCTAGATAGCAAATAAAGCTACTGTCTTTTTTTTTTTTTTTTTTTTAAATTATTATAGCTTTTTATTTACAAAGCATATGCATGGGTAATTTTTCAACACTGACCCTTGCAAACACTTCTGTTCCAACTTTTCTCTTTCTTCCCCCCATCTTCTCCCCTAGATAATCGCAGGTTAAATATATTAAAGTATATGTTAAATCCAATATATGTATACATATTTATACAATTATTTTGCTGCACAAGAAAAAATGGATCTAGGTAGAAAGAAAAAAACCTGAGAAGGAAAAGAAAAATGCAAGCAAACAATAACAGGAAGAATTCAACTGCTATGTTGTGGTCCACACTCATTTCCCATGGTTCTCTCTCTGGGTATAAATGGCTCTCTTCATCACTAAACAAGTGGAACTAGTTTGAATTATCTCATTGTTGAAGAGAGCTACGTCCATCAGAGTTGATCATTGTATAATTTTGTTGTTGATATATATAGGGATCTCCTGGTTCTGCTTATTTCACTCAGCATCAGTTCATATAAGTCTTTCCAGGCCTCTCTGAAATCATCTTGTTAGTCATTTCTTACAGAACAATAATATTCCATAACATTCATATTCCATAACTTATTCAGCCATTCTCCAATTGATGGGTATCCAGTTTCTAGCTACTACAAAAAGGGCTGCCACAAACATTTTTGCACATGTGGGTCCCTTTCCCTTCTTTAAGATCTCATTGGGATATAAGCCCAATAGTAACACTGCTGGATCAAAGGGTATGCACAGTTTGATAACTTCTTGAGCATAGTTCCAAATTGCTGTCCAGAATGGTTGGATTCGTTCATAGTTCCACCAACAATGTATCAGTGTCCTACGTCCCCTCCAATATTTTTTATTATCTTTTCCTGTCATCTTAGCCAATCTGAGAGGTGTGCAGTAGTATCTCAGAGTTGTCTAACTTTGCATTTCTCTGATCGATAATAATTTGGAGCACCTTTTCATATGGCTAGAAATAGTTTTAATTTCTTCTTCTGAGAATTGTCTGTTGATATCCTTTGACCATTTATCAATTGGAGAATGGCTTGATTTCTTATAAATTAGAGTCAATTCTCTATATATTTTGGAAATGAGGCCTTTATCAGAACCTTTGAATGTAAAAATGTTTTCCCAGTTTATTGCTTCTTTTCTAATCTTGTCTGCATTAGTTTTGTTTGTACAAAACCTTTTTCACTTAATATAATCAAAATTTTCTATTTTGTGATCAATAATGATCTCTAGTTCTTCTTTGGTCACAAATTCCTTCCTCCTCCACAGGTCTGAGAAGTAAACTATCCTATGTTCTTCTAATTTATTTATAATCTCATTCTTTATATCTAGATATGAACCCATTTTGATCTTATTTTGGCGTATGGTGTTAAGTGTGGGTCAATGCCTAGTTTCTGCCAAACTGATTTCCAATTTTCCCAGCAGTTTTTGTCAAATAGTGAATTCTTATCCCAAAAGCTGGAATCTTTGGGTTTGTCAAATACTAGATTGCTATAGTTATTAACTATTTTGTCCTATGAACCTAACCTATAACTTAGCCAGTACCAAATGGTTTTGATGACCACTCTAAAGCTACTGTCTTAAAGACATTAACAAATCTATGAAACTGAATCTTATTTTTCAATCATTCTTAGGATAAAAGAAAAAGAAGAGAGATCCATTTGAAAAAGAATTTGTCCTTTTTTGAAGATTTTTCATCCTACCTCTGAAATTTACCCTAGATACTGTTTATCTGAAGTAGAAGGAACTAGAAGTCATGTAGTTCAATGGAATGAGGGCTGAACTGGGAATCACACTCTAGTTCAGTCAGTTCCCTTCTTTGAGCCTTATTTTTGCCAATTGTAGTATTAGGGCATTGGATTAAATAGTATTATTTTTCATCTGTAAATCTATGATCATTGATCTAAGATTCAAATCTTGACTCTAATACTTATTTCCTGTGTGACTTTGGAGAAGTCTGTTCTCTCAGACCCTTAGCTTTCTCATTAGTAAAATGAAATCTCATTCGTAAAATAGACTTGAATTTCTTTAAAATCCCTACCAATTCTAAATCATCAGTTATTCTAAGTCACTTAGCTTTTCTGACACTTAGTTTCCTCATATATAAAATGAGGATAATAGTGTTTTCAATCAGTGTCTACCTTCTCATCTCCTCATAGCCTTTGTGCCCCATCCTCCTTGGCTCTACCTTTCCACTATGCCTTCTTCAAGCCAGACTCCTTTTTCTCCCAGACCTCATCTTCTGGGATTCCTTCCATAATCTGGTGCTCACCTGTACCTTCCAATTGAAGATGCAACTTCTCTTGGCACTCTTTCCAGGATTGCCCATTCCTCATACATTGCTCTCATACAGAATTAAAGTTCAAGGACCACACCAATTCCTTCCCTTATGCACAAAGCAAGGAGAAGGAATTGGTGTGGTCCTTGAACTTTAATTCAACTTTTAAATTGCTTAATAGCCATGTCTTCTCCATTAAATTTCCTTCTCTTCTGTGGAGATCCTAATTGTTATCATCTCTGGACCTCTTGATCACTCTCCTTCCTCCCAGATAGATTTTTATTAGCTCACAATATTATCCAGCATAGATCCTGCCTTTTTCCTTAATCCTTCAGTTCCTCATTTTCCTCACCTCTCATGATCTTTTCTCACCAATTCAGCCATAATTACATACAAGAGAGTGGTTATCAGTCTTAACTTTTCTGATCATTGCCTCAAGTACTGGGATTACCTGTTGCTCCTTTTTCTCTTTTCCTTTCCTTCCCCTCTGGTAACTTTTTGTTTTGTTTGTTTTGAGTAGATATAGCCTTAGTTATTCCTTGTACCTTGCATGAATTGTGAGAGACTGTTCAGAACTAAAATTTTCTAGGTATATTGAGAAGATAGGTTATATGGTCTCCAAGTTATATGACACATGACATAGAACTTTTGTAGGGAAAATGAATATATATAAAAGTATATGCTGATTATTTCTCATTTTACTTTTGTGGCAATCCAAGAACAGAAAAGGGATATCAAGACAGCTTACACAAGCGTCATTTTAGGAGAAGGCCTAAGTGATGGTCACATGTTGATAAATGTTACTGTTTAACCATTATTTACATGGGAAGGGCAGTCCCTGGCATTTTAAAGTTTATTATATTATAAACTCATATGCTTTAAAAACTGAGACTTAAAGAATTTGTGATTTGACTATGGTCACATAGTAAGTGAGCAAATAGTTATTAAGCCCTCAAGGAGTTTACATTCTGGCAGAGCCCATATTTCAAATCCAATTCTTATAACTTCATATCTAGTGTTTTTTTCTTCCATGCTCTGATGATCCCTTTAGTTTGTCCCCTATAGTTCATCCGTTTTCCACCAAAAGAATCACTGTCATGGACTCTCCAGGTAAGCCTTTGTTGGAATGCAGTGTGTTTCCTGGGAAGGGAGACTATAATCTATGATCATATTAACATCTTGGTTTTCTTTGGTTTTATTTTAATTCAAGTTATCCAGGGAACAGTGGGTAAATTTATGTGGGGAGCGAAGGAGATAGGATCCAGAAAATTACCAAGGTTGTTGTTGTTCATCCTGATCTGAAGAAATCCTCAGTAACAAGGGATTAAATAAAGTTACTATGTACTTGGGCAGGGTTGACATTTGAAGTGCCCAAAGGGTGGAGGGGAAACTAAAAAGAAAGATATAAGGGCACCAGAGAAAACTTGTTCTGCCTCTCATTTTGTCTTAGGTCTGCTCAGGTGATATTACTCTTCATTCCCATGAGTCCTGGTTTCTAGAGGTCAACCTGATAGAGGAGAGAAGAAAAGTTAGATGGGCCTTAAATTTTTTTCCATGTTGCTGATGTGTATGGATTTGAAACCACAGCACAGGGAAAATAATTATATTTTGTGAATATTACTATAGCGGAAAGGATTTTAGAGGACAAAATGTGCTAATAAAAACCTAAAGGTAACTGGAAATATAAACCAGGAAGATAATCACACAATATAAATTTCTTTTTCTTATCCATCCATTTCTGTAAGTGGCATTGCTTTCAATTTTGTGTCCGTATGCTTAATATTCTGTAACATTAAAAAAGAGTGAATTAGTAAATTTCTAATATAAAACTATACCATTATTATCTCTGTGTGATTTGTTCATATAATTAAATTTTTGGATTTTTCAGCCCCCCCCCCCCCCCCCCCCCCGCGTTCCCTCTGGTTCTTTCCATGCTTCATTGCAATAGAGAGATGATCCTGGATTTTTGACATCTGTGATAGAGAAACAAAATCTTGGGACAGTTTGTCCAAACAGCTTTCAGTATATAGATCCCCGGAACAAGTTTTTGTGTCTGTCTCCAAGGAACCTTTAAGCTATTATAGAGCTTTTTCCAAAAAATGAAGTTTTGCTAATTCCCTTTTCTCCACAAATATCCAACACAATGTTTTGTATACAATAGTAGAGCCACAATTCTTAAATTTCTTAGAGTTGTATCTTCTAGTCACAGTTGGTTTGACTTTTTTTTTTGTTTTGTTTTTAATTTCAATTTATTATTTTTTATACATTCTTTTCTTTTTAAACTCTCTCTCACCCACTAAGAAGGAAAGCAACATATCAATTGCACACATGAAGTCATATAAAACATATTTACATATTAGCCATATTTCAAAAACAGCAAAAAAAATTTTTAAGTTAGAAAATTATACTTCAATTTGCACTCAGAGCTCATCAGTTATCTCTCTGGAAGTATATAACTTTTTTAAATCATGACTTTTTAATTGTCTAATAAATTAATTGTCTTTAATTTATGGTCTTGATTAGAAAAATCACAGTTGATTATCATTACAACAGTGCTGTTACTGGGCACACAGTTTTCCAGATTCTCTTCATTTCACTTTGCATCAGTTTACATAGGTCTCACCAAATTTTTCATCACAATCATATGCCATAACTTGTTCAGCCATTCTCTAATTGATGAATATCCCCTCAATTTCCAATTCTTTGCCATCTCAAAACAAGTTTCTATAAATATTTTTGCACATATAGATCCCTTTTCTTTTTTCTTTGATCTCTTTGGGATACAGGTCTAATAGTGGTATTGCTGAGTTGTTCGAGTCCAGTTTCTAATCAATTCTCCTGTCTACTTCCATTTTATAGGTGAGCTCAACCCATTCCCATTCACAGTTATGATTATTGTATATTTCCCTCCATCTCATTTTCTTCCATTTCTTCCTTTTTATCTTGTCTCTTCTCAAAAGTCTATTTTGCTTCTAACCACTGCCTCTCTTAATCATCCTTCCTTTTACCATCCTCACCTTCCTATTTGTCTTTTCTCACATATTAACACATACTAACACATAACCTACTGGAACAACCCGTATAAGCTCCTGAGTTATAGTCTTTGGTTGGGGTGACCTCGGAGCATAAAATAACCTCTGAATGAAGATTAACGAATCTAAGTGTAACAATACCAGTAATTGACCCATCTCTTGATCAACGGAACAAGTTACCCCAGGGATAACAGCGCAATCCTATTTGAGATCCCATATCGAAAATTAGGGTTTACGACCTCGATGTTGGATCAGGACACCCAAATGGTGCAACCGCTATTAAAGGTTCATTTGTTCAACGATTAAAGTTCTATGTGATCTGAATTCAGACCGGAGAAATCCAGGTCGGTTTCTATCTGTAAATTCATTTCTCCCAGTACGAAAGGACAAGAGAAATAGGGCCAATGTCCCCAATAAGCCCTAGAACCAACATATGAATAAATCTAAATATACTAAATCAATTTGTGTTTTCCTCCCCAAGAACAGGGTCTTATATGTAAGTTACATTTTTAAAAAATACACAAATATGTATAGTCTTCCCTCTTTAAGCTACTTTTAATGAGAAGATTCAAGCATTGCCCACTCTCTTATTTTCTCCATTGTAAAAACTCTTCCTTGCACATTTCATTTTTATGTTAGAACATTTCCCCCATTCTATTTCCCTTTCTTCCAGTGCATTATTTTTTTTCATCCCTTAATTCTTTTTTTTTTTTGTACATCATTCCATTATAATTAACTCATACCCATACTATCTCTGTAAACTCCTTTTAATTGTCCCAATAATGATAATGTTCTTAGAAGTTACATATATCATTGTCTTATATAGGAATGTAAAAAGTTTAAAGAGTCTTTATCATCACCATTTCTTATTTACCTGTTTATGCTTCTCTTGAGTCTTATGTTTGAATGTCAGATTTTCTATTCAGTTTTGGGTTTTTCATCAGGAATGCTTGAAAGCCTCTATTTGATTAAAGTATTATACTTAATTTTTCTGGATAGGTTACTCTTGATTATAATCCTAGCTCCTTTGCCTTTTAGAATATCTTTTTCCAAGTCATCTGTTCCTTTAACATGGAAGCCAGTGAGTTTTGTGTGACCTAAACTGTGACTCCATCATATTTGAATTGTTTATTTCTTGCTGTTTGAGATATTTCTCTTTCATGTGGGAGCTCTGAGATTTTTCTCATTGGGATCTCTTTTAGTTTCTATTCTACCTTCTGGAACTAAGATATTGGAGCAGTTTTCCTTGAAAATTTCTTGAAATATGATGTCTGGGCTCTTTCTTTCATCATGACTTTCAGATAGTATGATCATTCTTAAGTTATCTCTCTTATCTATTTTCTAAGTCAGTTATTTTTTTCTGATGAGATATTTCACATTTTCTTCCTTTTTTCATTCTTTTGACTTTGTTTGTTGACATCTCATGTAGTCATTAACTTCCACTTGCCCAATTATGATTTTTAAAGAATTATTTTCTTCATTGATATTTTGCTTTTTTAAGAAGTTATTTTCAGTGGTTGTGCTTTTACTATTTGGCCAGTATTATTATTTTTTTTTTTTTATTTTTGTTGTTGTTGTTGAGGCATTTGGGGTTAAGTGACTTGCCCAGGGTCACACAGCTAGGAAGTGTTAAGTGTCTGAGGCTAAATTTGAACTCAGGTCCTCCTGATTTCAGGGCTGGTGCTCTTATCCACTGGGCCACCTAGCTGCCTCTCAGTTCTGTTTTTTAAAGTTATTTTTTTCATTATTTTTTCTGCCTCTTTTACCAAACTGTTAATTCTATTTTCATAACTTTCTTACATCACTCTCATTTCTTTCCCCTATTTTTCTTCTACCACTCTTCTCTCCTTTCCGAATTCTTGTAGACATTATGTCTAATTAGCATTTTTTGAGGCTTTGCTTTTAGCTGTTTTCACATTATGTTCCTTTCTGACTTTGTCTTGGTCTTTTTTGGCCACATAATAATCTTTTCCTGTCAAAATGTTGTTGTCATCCTTGTCGACATCATTATTGTTGTTGTTCTTCTTCTTTCTTCTTCCTCTTCCTTCTCCTCTCTCCCTCCTCCTCTTTTTCTTCCTCTTCCTCCTTCTCCTCTTTCTCTTCTTCCTTCTTCTCCTCTCATTTTTTTAGCCTATTTTTTTGATTTTATACTTTGTGTTATAGTTGGGTTGTGCTCACCAGGTATGAGGAAATACTGTCTCAAGCTTCAGGCTTTTTTTTGTCCTATTTTCAGAGTTCTGATGACCTACAAGTTTTTCGTGTTTCCAAGGTGGGGTTAATCTGGAAGAGCTACATTCATTGCTATTCTTTTTTGGGTTATGGTCTTTACTCAGGAAGAACCTCTGGTTTTCTGCAGGTGCAAGTTCTTGTGTTCCTTGTACTATGGTCAGCACTCCTGCTCCTTTGTGATTGATTTATCAGCACTCTTCTCCATCCTGGAACTGTGATCCAGAATTGCATGTGATTATTAGAGTTGCCAATCATCATTAGCTGTACCCAATGCCAGCAAAGAGTCCCCTGTACTCTCTTTTGTATTAATTATATGACCCCATTGTTTTCCCTGAACTGAGAGCTCCTGAAGCTGCTAGTGGTATTTTTTTGTGTGGGGGCACCAGACAACCCTGGTGTACAGACTTCTTTTGTTGCTCTTTTAAAGTTTTCTTAGCCTAGAAAAATGTCTTGCCTTGACTTTTTTGTTGGCTGTCTTCTCCAAAATTTGATTCGAAGTGTTATTGTAAATTTTTTGGAGGGGAATGTTGGGAGAGTTCAGATAGGTGGCTTTCCCTAATTCACTGTCTTGGTTCTGAAGATCTGATGTTACTTTCCCTTTCTCAATTTTTGTTGACTGGCATATTTTAAAAATAACTTAAATGGATTTTACTTTGAGAATTTTAAAATAATTTAGTGACAGGCTTTTGAAATAATTTGGGCTATAGTGGGTATGGATAATCACTTACTCTGCATTTATTAAATGTTTATTAATTTATCAATTAACTGCATATGGTGGGTCATTTAATTTGCATTGGTGCCAGTCTTTCCCTCAGTATCTTATAGTAGCTTTCTGATGTGCCAATCAGATCTGCTGGTTTTTTTAACTGACTGCTTCTGTCTCTATCCTTGAACTCCCCACTTGTTCACAGGTAAATTTGTCCATGATCCTTTTCTTAATTACTTTGATCTCAGTATAGAACATTGTGGAAGAATTTAATACTTGTCTTATCCTGAGAACAAGTGGACTGAAATAATTTACTGCACTGTCAGGTTTAACACTTGTTTTCACCAACAGCTTTGAGAGAAATGGATAAAGTTCCAAATTCTGGAATGGCAGTGTTATTATTCTCTCACAAAGCATAGACAATTCTTGTGAATACAGTTTTTAATTCAGTAGCCAATCAAAGTCCATGGGTGTAATTCGTTGATTTCTTCCATCTAAATCCATGTGGTGCTCTGGGAAGATGGGTACCTGCTGTCATGCTGTGCTTGATGTGGAAATCTGATGTTTTGGAACCTTTGAGGCATCATACCTGGTGGGATTCTTAATGAGCAGGAAGATTGATTTCCCTATTTTTTGTTTACATCTTCTCTTGGTTCAGTTAAGTCTTTTTTTTTTTTTTTTTTTATTTTGGTCAAGTTAGTCATACACCCCTGTGCACAGCCAAAAGGTGCAAAGCATCATGGGATATTCGCAATACTTTTTTTTTTTGGGGGGGGGAATCAATGTCAAACTAGGTGCTGTTTGTATCTAAAAAAAGCAAGTCATTTTTTGTCCTTGATTCCACAATGATTCTACAAGCACTCCCTTTGCAAATTTTAGACTTTTGTAGTAGAAAGGAACGTTGGTATCTAGTAGATTGAATTGTAGATCCCCTCTGGATTAACCTTGACCTTGTGTAAGACAAGTGGACTTGCCATCTATCTTGATTTTCCTCACTTTAAATCATGGCATCCTTTATGAATGGGTACAGAAAAGTCTGGAGAGATGGAGAAATTCTTTTTATCTGGTAGCCATTTTGGTGACAGTTGGAGCAACAGTGCCACATACCTATCTTTTTCCCATGGAGAACTCCATCAAAGCCCAGCTCTTATCTTTGTTTGGCCTCCAGGGCAAGCAAAGTTCTTTTGTGATTTCTCAAGGATTGAGCCTTCATGGTCAAGGGCAGATTTCAGAGACTTTAAGGAAGATGGATACTGACCATAATAAAGGTGAACTGTAAAAATCGAGCTTGTAAATGAGTAACCAACTGTAATTAAGCTGAGTAATCAACTCAGAGCTTAATGGGGATTTTTGTTCTTATGGTGATCTTTTTGCATTGGGAGTCAGAACAAGGAGCTAGAACTCATCTTATGAAGAACAGGTTGACCATGACTGCTATAATCAAACTATTAGCAATATTCAGTGCTAAGTTCAAAGTGGAAGGTAGACTAGGCAGCATGAACTTAATTTTTCTCTTCTGTTGTCCAGATGCACCTAGAATTGAAGTTGAATGAAATGATTCTACAATACTCCCTCTACAAAAATAAAAATTGTCTCTTCCTTAATGCTATTTCTATGGTTCTTCTATTGAAAAGTGACCCTTTTCCATTCAGTCACTCATGAAGGTTGCTTCACTGGGCAACAATTCAATTTTTGTTGCTAGTATACAAAGGGTATAAATTTTCAAATCTATCCAAGATCTGTTTCATATTTTAATGTTTTTCTCCCTGGAAGCAGAGTTGTTGTATTGAAAGGATCTGGCAATATGGAGCCATAGCTTTTAACGAGGGGTTAGTGTGAATGTGGAGGCTATTATGACAGCCTTTTCTGACTATGGTGCAGTAGGAATCCTGGCTTATATTTTATATTGATATTGGCATATTTCACTTTATTAAGTACTTGGATTTTAATTCCCAAAATTTGTAGAAATTGAATCATTCATTGGAGCTGGGTATTCAGTGGAACACCATACTAAACCTTTTTTATTAAACCCTCCCCCCCCGCCCCCCACAAAAGATATGTTTGTTGCAAATAATGCTTTTGTAGTTTATACATTTTGCACATTTGAATTTTCATCTCAGTCCAAACTTCCGTGGATCTATAATCTCATGGAAATGGGTCTTCCCACTAATGGTGCAGATCACATTCTACTCATGCTTTTTCATCTAGTATAATTCTAACTATAATTATTCCACAAGAGATCCACCCAATATGCTGAGGGCTTTCTTCTAGGTTTCTTCAACATGACTTGGATACCAGTAAAACATGTAGGCTGTCTTTGCCACTTGCTCTTTCTATATGACAGGTTTCCTTCTTTTTCTAGTCATGTATGTCTTTGATATCTTCTATGCTGTTGTGTATGTATGTATGTAGTTTCTTGGTAATGATAAGGTTAGTGACAGTGCAGAGAGTTGTGGAAATCTCCTTTTGGTTGGAGGCTCAGGTTATTCATGAAAGAATTAACGAATCCCAAAATATTAATGGCAAAAATGGAAGTTTATTGTTGGACAGGTCCTATTAGGGAAATGGAAGCTGGCACTGAGAAGAGAATACCTTCTCAGCTGGCAGGGTCCTACTTTGAATATTCCGCAAAGAATGAGTTTAAAAATTGCCCTTTAAAAAGGAATCTTGAGGCTCAGGTTTCAGGTTGAAAAGAAAGCCAAAGTCCTAGTCCCCTGATCTAGATGCTTATCAATATCTTGCCCAGATCTCCAATTGGAATTTAAAAGGGTCTGGCATCCGCAAAAGATTAATGGGATGTTTTTTGATCAAGATTTCTAATTGAATAACGACACTTAATTTATCTGGGGAGACATGCTTTCCCAGAAGGGCCTGAGACTCTAAGATCAAAAGGGAACACAGTTTCAGAGTGATAATTTTAAAGGGAACACAGTCTCACTCACCCTTCAGTAATATGCTGCAACCATTTTCACTATGCATTGCTCCTTTGCCCTTCCATAGCATCTTGAGTTAGATTCATTGAAGGCTGTGGTATTTAATACCCATAAAGCATTATTAGAAGAATAGCCATGTTAAAAAGGTAATTTTTTTTCTTTTACTGAGAAACTTAGTCATTGAAAATTACATGTGTGATTGTTTTTTTTTTTTTCAGTGCAATTTGGTCTGCTTTATCCTTCAGATTTAGAGATTTTCCATCCAATTTCACATCTTATTTTGGACAATAAGCATTATATAGACAATAATAATGACAACAGATGTTTACATGATATTCTCATGATTGCAAAGTACTTTAGTTGCATCTCATTTACCTCAGGAAAATCCTAAAATAGAAGTATATTATTTTGAAATTATAAGAAAGAAAATGGGCTTTCCCCCTTTTTTTCATGTGAGTAATATTCATAGGAATGGAATTTGGCCAAACTCTCTTTGAGTGGCAGATTTTATGTAGAAGACTACAATGCTTCCAGGATTGCTACAGATTATGTATTATATGAAAATGGAAGCATTTGAAATACCTTATCATCCATAGCTTTCCTTCTCCATTAGGATTCTGTGCTAGACATCCACTTGTACAAAAACCTCTGGCACATATTTGTTTCCCATTTTTACTTTGAGTAAAGTAGTCTCTTTTGTTGTGAAGGTAGGAAATCAGGATTTATTAAATGCTTATTTAGTGCTTAGCACTATGCCAAATCCTGGGGATATAGAAAAATATTTAAGGGAACCTCAAGGAACTTAAATTCTAATGGAGAAAGGTTATATGCAAAAGGGAATGGAAAAAAGGGAGGGAGATGAAGATACCTAGAGGCAAAGAGAGGGACATGATTTTGAAATCCAGAAGTCTGGAAAGGATTGAGGGCTGGCTTGAGGCTCCAGGAGTAATTTACCAATGGGAGAAAGGAGGCAGGCCTGGTAGACAGATGTGCCAGGTTGAGAAGGCTATATACTAAGGAGGCCTCCCGGTGCTGAGGAAAATTCCAGTATGCTCCTGGTTTCAAAGCCTAAAAGTGAGGAACAGGGCTTTCAAGAATTTTAACATATATACGGAATATCCATTGGTAAGAAAAAACTATTAAAACTGCATTTTCCTTTACTCAATACATTTTTAAAAAGAGTAAACAACCTGTAAGCATAATTGGAGTTCAGATTTTTTTGTATCTTTTAGTCAGGTTTCTGAATATAAAAATGTTATTTGATATAGAATATCATTTGTAAAAGCCTGTCTGTTCCCTTTGATGTGGCTGATGTAGCACCAAATATTATGTAGGGACCAGATGTTGCTGGTAATGGGAAGAATTCACTGGGGCCATTCTCTTTGGCAAAAGGTAGGTTTATTTAGAAGAGATTACAGACAAAATGAAGGAGAACAATAGATACAAGAAATGGCAAATATGAAATAGAGTGGGAGATCACATAGCAAAAAAGGGGGTTTTAACAATTAATTATGGAAAAGACAAGTTCCCTAGTGGAACTTAAATTAACCAGGAAAAAGGAAACACCCCATGAGACTGAAGTGTGTTCTTAGCTAACAGGCTAACTCCTAAAAGGGATTTAGTGCCCTAAAAGGATTAGTTAGCTATTAGGAGAAGAAGTAGGTCTGAGAGGAGATGGGAGTACTCAATATGCTTTACACATAGGGTGTAGAGGGGTTAGGAGAGATTCCATGGTTCATAGGGATGGATAGGGGGAAAGACACTCCAAGACAAAATGAACTGGTAGACTCAACCAAAAGAGGTTCCTCAAAGATGGAATGGGCTGTAAGCAGATACATAAGAAAAATTTAATGTCAGGGACATGTCTGAGATTTCTGACATAGCAAGGGGATCCTGTCCCTCTCCTCTCTCCCCCCTATCCCCCTCCCACAGAGGGCAGGCCTTGGGGCCCTCACATAACTTGAATTTCTTGGCAAGATGGGGCCACCCACAGGGAAGGAGGAACCCCCACAACTAAGGTAAATTGATCTCTCTCATAATCTTTTCTCTGCCTGGAACAATTCCACTAATGCTCTAGTTTCTCTCTACCAACTGAACCCACCATTCAAGACTTTATCACTTTCTCATTTTTTTCATAAAAAAAAAATTCCCTACATAAATATATGGGATATTTTCCCAAGTAATTTATAAAATCAAAAAGTTTAACATTTGCTTACTTTTGCATTGAAGTATATAAATTAATATGTATTATTTTAATTTTAGAGGATCTTATGATTTCTTAGCAGAATTTTTAAATGTTATCTTCTGTATCTGATGTTGACATATAAGCTGAAATTATTGTCATGGTAGTTGCCATGCTTATACTTGTGAACGTTGCAAAATAAGATGACCTGACATTCCATAAAATGTTTTTTCTTGATGGAACACTCAAATCATCTCTGGCAACTCTCTTATTTGTCTTTTCAAAGAGAACCTCTAAGTCATTCTTCCAGTTGCCTGCAATTTCTTATCTATCTTTTGGTCACATTTATAGTGAAAGTACCAATATTGATATAATTCAATTCACTCAGTAATGTGTTCACTCAGAAAAGGAGTTAACATTTAGAGCATAATTATTTAATGGTTGTAGACATTCCAAAAACTGTGATTCTTATCATCCTGTCCCTTTCCCCACTACTCTACTTCATTGATTATGGTTTGCACAAGATTGAGAATGGTTTTGAAATTTATCACTTAGTAGCCAGCATGTTGTTAGTGAATCTCTCTGTATTTAATTAGCTTGTGCTTGGATAGAGGGCCAGTCTTTGCCAAAAGTGTCTCAAGGCCTTTTCCATTATTACGTAACTCATACAGATCTTTTGTAGTTCATTGCCATAGCTTTCAAGAATCTATGGTCAGTTCTGTGATAAGGTTTTGGAGTTGGACTTTTATGGTGGATCAGTTATTGACTATGAACAGTGGGTGCTCAGCTCTCTGCTGGCCAGTACATTGTGCTAGACATGGTTGAGGGCAGGGGGAACTAAAAACACGTGAAGGATAACATGATGGCCTGAAAATAGCAGAAGACTGGGAGTCAGACTTGGGCTTCCCTTGGGACTATCCCCATTTAGTGTAAATAAGTTTTTATATGTTCGATTTCCCCCCCTTCTCAAATAAACGAAAACCTGGGTTTTCCCCCCAATACCCCAGTCTCCAATGATTGTTTTTCCATCTCCTACTTCACATGGCCAAGAGGAGGAGGAAGCATATTTCTTGTTTCTTATTTCTGGTGTATTTTTTCTGCCACCAATTGCTTCCCACTCTTGCTAGTCATCTGTTGACTTTTAGATATCCTTTCTAATGACTTTAGCCCTTGGCTCCTTTCTACCTTGTTCCCTGCTATTCAGTGACTTTAAAATTCTTTGCATTGATTATTCCAACACTCTTTACCTCATGGCTTCTCAGTCACTATAAATATTTGATGGTATCTTACTTGAGCTACCACCAGGCCGTATCTTAAAAATCACTCTTCTTTCAAATTACCACTTCCACTGTCTTAAACTCAGAAATTTCCTACTTTGTTCACAATTTCCTGTCTTTCCAACTCTCCAATTCTTATTGAATCTCCTCCTCCCTCTTATCATAGAGCTGTTATTTCTTGCCCTCTTTCAATTCATTGTTTTTGTTCTTTTATTATTTGTATGCTTTACTGAAATTAATTCAATTATTTTAATGATATGCTTGCATTGTTTATTTTCATTTTATATGCTCATAAATTTTTCTCCAGGAGCTTAAACAAGTGCCATGGAATATGAATTTTGGTAATGAATCATATATTTGAATTGAATTAAATTCCACATAGTTTGACTTCTTTGAAATGTGAGTTTTACATTAGAGAGAAAAGAAGGGAAAAAAGTAACATATTGAAGTAGGTGTTTCTTAGGCTTTCTTAATTGAAATTGCATTCTTTGTTTTGTTTGCAGGTGACTCCTTCTCACAGTTTCGTTTTGCAGAGGAAAAAGAATGGGATACTGAAGCTTCATCTCCTAAACAGGTAGGTTGGAATTTTTCTTCATGCAATATTAATGTACCCAAGGGTACATACTTGCTTAATCTGGCTCATGATGTGGAAATAATTACTCATACTAATTTCATGCTTTAAGGTATACAGCCCACTTTCTTCACAATAAGGTTACACAAATATTATACCAGGTACGAGAAAACTGAGGCTCATAATAATTGTGACTTGCCTAGGAACATAGTTAATAAGTGGCAGAGCTTGAATTTAAACCCAAGTGACTCAATTCCATTGCCAATTCTTCTGCCCAAGAAATGAAAAAATACAGATTATTTCATTAACCCTGCCACTTCAGGCAAATATAAGCCTTTTAGAAGTACTTGAAACCCTAAGATTTCCTTTATTTGAGTAATTTTAGAAGATGGATCTGATCTCAAAAAAGTTTGGATTGATGAATGTGAATGGCCCCTCTTTCAAATATTTTGATGTCTTTTTTTCCTGTAATATTTTAAAGTGATGCCTGGATGAAATAATTCAGTAGCTTAAAATGCACTCCATCTCTTGTTTTGCCTGTGATCTATAAAGAGACTTATAACACAATGTTAGCACTAAATGCTATTAATACTTTTCATTGAGTGTCCCTAATACTCATTGTATTATAATATTCCTAATAGTATCGTGGTTTTTTTCCTCTACTGAATTTTTCTTTCAAAGAGTTCTGATAAATTGTCAAATAGGATTTTACCAAACCTTTCCACATAGGTTATTAACAAGTATTCTCCCTTCTTTCAAATGAAGACACTAAAAAATGGCTACGTGGAAAATTATCAGGGACTGCTGATCACCTACCTCCTTTTAGGCTTAGAATACAGTTATCTAATAATTAGTCATAGACTTTTCTAAGAGCAGGTAAACTGGTTCACTTAACAGACTGAGCAACAGAGATGAGAGCCCCAGATTCCAGCTTTACCATGCTATTACAATGCTGACCTGCCATATAGGCAAGAAGAAATCAGTCATGGAAACAATCACACAACACTTTGTAGAAAAAATAGCATATTTGGTATAGGGGATGATGATGAATTATTTGGCAATGGCAACACATGAAACAAAGAAAAATGTTCTGTGTAAGAATGTGCTTCTGCAGCTTTAGAGACAGAGAACCACAATAAAGGGCAGAATCTGCTAAAAAAAAAACAAAAAAAAAACCAATCAGTTTTTAAATCATCTATAAACTAAAAAGCCCCAAATGAAATTATGTATTATGTATTTTTAAAATTATATATATTATATTTATTATATGTGTAATATATAATAAATGTAATATATATAATTATAACATAATATATGTAATAAAATATATAAATATTACATATATTTTAAAGCTTTTTCTTTTCTTTTCTTTTTTTTATTTAATAGCCTTTTATTTACAGGTTATATGCATGGGTAACTTTACAGCATTAACAATTGCCAAACTTCTTGTTCCAATTTTTCACCTCTTACCCCCCACCCCCTCCCCCAGATGGCAGGATGACCAGTAGATGTTAAATACATTAAAATATAAATTAGATACACAATAAGTATACATGACCAAAACGTTATTTTGCTGTACAAAAAGAAACAGACTCTGAAATATTGTACAATTAGCTTGTGAAGGAAATCAAAAATGCAGGTGGGCATAAATATAGGGATTGGGAATTCAATGTAATGGTTTTTAGTCATCTCCCAGAGTTCTTTCTCTGGGCGTAAGCTTTTTATTTTCAAAACATATGCATGGATAATTTTTCAGCATCAGGCCTCTGCAAAAACTTTTGTTCCAAATTTCACCCCCTTTCCCCTACCCCCTCTCCTAAATGGCAAATAATCCAATATATATTAAATAAGTTAAAAAATATATGTTAAATCATATACACACACACACACACACACACACACACACACACAGATTTATACAATTATTGCGCTGCACAAGAAAAATCAGATCAAAAGGGAATAAAAATGAGAAAGAAAACAAAATGCCAGCACACAATAACAAAAAGTTGTGATCACACTTAGTTCCCACTGTCCTTTCTCTGGGTGTAGTTGCCCCTCTTCCTCTCAAGACCATTGGAACTGGCATCTCATTGTTGAAAAGAGTCACTGTCCATCAGAATTGATCTTCATATAGTCTTGCTGTTGCCATGTACAATTATCTCCTGGTTCTGCTCATTTCACTCAGCATCAGTTCATATAAGTCTCTCCAGGCCTCTCTGAAGTCAGAAATTGATTATATTGTAACAGATAGAAAAAGACTAGTTACCAATATGTAAGTCATTTTTTATCAAGCACCAGAACTATATAGATCTTGGGTGACTTTCAATTGTGTTTCACTGAGGACTTAATATTATTATGTATTATCAAGTAGCTTAAAAATGGCAAAATTAGCTGCAAGCATTGTTAGACTTTGAGGCTATCAATAATGACTAGATAGTCTTTAAGAAAATTAAGAAAAATCAGAAGATTTTGGGAAGATGGCAGAGTAGGTCAGAAAATTCTAAGCTCTCCAGATTTTCCCCCAAACAAGACAAAATGGTGCTTCCTGGTGAACATAACAGTGGTAAAAATAAACAAGAGTTGGATCAGAAAAGTGGTTCTCCTGGAAACAATCTGAGAAGATCCAAAGACAAATCTTAGGATATTGGTTTGGCCCTGTGAAATATAAACATCTTTAGGATAGCTCATCTGAAAAAGCAAGCTGGGAGCCTGTGGCTAGCTGGGTTGGGAGCCTCAAGTAGCAGAACTTTCACCTCCTAGACTGTGTGGGGAAATGAGCAACTGAGTGAGGGAAGATTGAGAGAATCTCTGCTGGCAGTTCTGGGCAAGAAAGAACTAGCACATGACTAGTAAGTGCAGTGGAACTGGGATGTTGCTAGCTGTCCAGAAGGGAAAACTAAAGAGGAATCTAAGGCTAGAGGCATCATCCCCTATAACAGAAAATTAGAAGTGATTACAATAAGTTCCTGTTTAAAAGAAAGTAAGCAAGCAAAAAAGACAGAACCTAACCACAGAAAGTTATTATGGAAATAAGAGAAGATGGGTTCATTATCAGAGGAGGATGCTGAACCAAAAAAAAAAAAAAAAGCCTCTCCTACCCCAAAGAATAATGTCAAGTGTCACCTGCCCCCCCCCCCACTCAAAAAAAATCAAATGCAAGAGAGTAAGGGAAAAAAAAAATTCAAGAAAAACAAGAAGATTATGAGAAGAAAGTCACCCAATTGGAAAAGGAGATCCAGAATCTTAAGAAAATGATTTCTTGAAAATTAGAATTGGGCCAGTGAAATTATACAACAAAATATAAAGAATGAAAAAAAAATTAGAAGAGAATTTGAAATATCTTGTAAGAAAAACAACTGATTTACCTGAAAGCTCTGATCCAAAAAATATTCTTGATAATACAGAGATAATTAAATTATCCTGAAGTTTTAGAACAAGAAGGGATAATAGAAATAGGAAAAAAATCCACTGAGAACAACCTATAAGGAAACAAAAAAAGATGGACATTTGTGAATATAATTTCTTCTATTGTTATGTATGCTTTATTGAAATAGAAACTTGTTATATATTTGGAATCCTCCCTGATATTCTGCTGAGCACATGACATTTTGTTTTGTTTAATTTCCTTTTTTTTTTTCTTTTTTCTATTTTTTTCTATTTTAAATTTGGTGTAATAAATAAATAAATAAACTAATTCACCATCTGAAAGAAATCCTATAAGGAAAATGTATAGAAATATCATAGTCAAATTCTGAAGCCCCCAATTCAAGGAAAAAGTATTATGAGCAACAAGAAAAAAAAATTTAAACGTAACAGAGTCACAATCAGACTCATACAAGATTTAGCAGTGGCTACATTAAAAGACATCAGGTATTGGAATAATATATATCCAAGAGCAAAAAAGCCGGGATTCCAGTTGAAAATATATCTAGTAACTAAGTTTCATATAATCCTAAAGGAAAAAAATAGATATTCAATGGACTGCCAGAATTTCAGAATTATATTGCAAAAAGATCTGAACATAAAAGAAAATTTGACATAAAACCCAAGTGAAATAGAAAGTAAACCTCAAAAATTAATTATAAGGGATTCAATAAGAACCAACTGTTTAGTTTTTATATGTGAAAATATAAACTGTATTCTAAGATTGTCATTTGTAATTGGGTAGTTCAGAAGAAAAACTAGGGTAGAGCTGAGTATTGTATGATTCTAAAAAAAGCAAAACTGGGTAGGAAGAGATAAAAAGAGTAATTATTTTATAGAAGAGGTGCAAGAAGAACTGACACAGGAATTAGATGGGGGAGGAGGACTGTTAGTTTTGGAACCTTACTCTTATCAGGAATTGGTTAAAGAGGAAACCATACATACATACATACAGATAGATAGATATCTACATCTATTTACATCTATATCTGAATATCTATATTTATATCTAGAAGGGTATAAAAGTCTTCCAAACTCAGAAAGAAATAAGAGGCCAAAGGTATAGGGAGGATGGAGAGGATAAAGGAAGGATTTTTAGAGGGAACTTTACATCAGATCTGGGTTAAAGAGAGAACAACGTATACATTTATAAGAGAATAAAAGTCTTCTAAATTTATAAGAAAATAAGAAATAAGATGGGGAATTATAGAAGGGTGTGTAGATTAATGGGAATAAGATAAAGAGAGAATAAGATAAAATATAAGAAAAAAGGAAGGTTATAAAAGTCTTCTAAATTTAGACAGAAACAAGAGAGCAAGGGGAAAGGGTGGGGAGAATTTAAGGGGTATAGATTAAGTCATAGAAAAGCAAGATAGCAGATAGAAATAAAATAGAGGATTAGGAGAGATAAGAAATAAGAGACATACACAAATGTAATAAATATCTGGAGTAGAATTTATTAGGTTATAAAAAGCAGGAGTAATAATCTTGATCTCAAAGTTAAAACTAAAACAGATTTCATCAAAAAGTGAAAAATAGAGAAACTACACTATCTGTCAACCATATTAATATTATTTTGGACTATTTAAAATAACAAGAATGTATAAGGTTTTTGAATATTGCTGTAGTGTAGAAAATGAGTTGGTAGATTTAGAAAAATATGGAAAGACTTGGTCTTATGAAGGAAGATGTTAGCCACCTTCAGAGAAACAAAGGACAAACAAGAATAATACAATTTTATATGCATGTATATGAATGTATATATGTGTATAAATATGATTATAGATATCTATGTGCATTTATGATATGTGTATATCTGTGCATGTGTGTGTGTGTGCATCACTATATCCACACTTAATTGTAGTCTTTTTGGGAGGTGAGGAGGCAGAAGGCAGAAAAAAAGAATAAAGTAAAAAGTGCACAGCAGAAAACAAAACAAAACCTATAGGCTTTCTTGACAAAAAAAAATTTATTGATTTATATTTTGAATCCTCTCATGTTTCATTGTGCATGTGGCATTTTTTTCTTTTTTCTAAATTAATTAAAAAAAACAAAAAGAAGTTAGTTGAATTAGGTAAATTGATAGAGTATTAATAAACAGATGTAAATGATGACGTATATTCTGTTCACTACCTAACAATCTTGTTCTATTCCATCTTTCTGTCCTTAATTGCCTCATATATCTGTGTCTGCTTGTACTGATCTGTCAGTTCTCTTGCCTCCTGAACCTAGCCCACATTATCCTACTTCTGGATCTTTGCTTATATTATACATGGTGCTTAGAATATCCTCCCTCTCCCTCTTCTCTTGTTAAATTCTTAATACTTCTTTTCAAGTCTAAGTCAGATGCCCCCACTTTCATCATGATCTTTTTGGTTAGCAAAAACCTTTCTCCTTTAGTTCTTACATAGACTTTGTGATGGGTTGTAATGTGTAATATTGTGTATTATAGTTACCATTGTCGACTGTTTCCATATTAGTGTGTAAATTTCATGAGACACAATTGTCTTTATAAACTTTAAACCAATTTCTTTACCACTTAACATAGTGCCCTGCATTTAATAGGTACTTACTGAGCATTTGTGTAATTAGTGTGTACAATAATTCCAGAAAAAAAAAATCTGGATTGTATGTCCAGTGACTCATAAGTACATAGTATGAAACTGAAGGATGTTGGGCACAGTGAAGCCTTATGGCTCTGAAAGAGAAAAGAAGATATGGTATCCATATAGTGTCTGTGTTTATATGTATTCACACACACACATATAGAACATATTTCCATATTAGCCATATTTAAATACAGGTTAACAGATTTGTTTTTATCTTAAACTTTTTCCTTTCTTGTTTCCTTCACCTTCTTGTAATCACTGAAACCTAGCTTATTCCTGGTGCCTAGCCTCCTTAACTAACCTTTCAGCCCTGATTGTACCTTTATCCATTACCCTCTTTCTCCTCCTCACTGACTGTAGTTGTGGAGTGTGAACATTCCTTGCTCTGTATTATTACTTCAGGTTCTCCCTCTACCAGCATTATCAGTAAACTTTCTTTCTTTCAATTTCATTCAATCAATTGTTTCAATCTGTATTTATCACCCAGTCAAGATTCTGATGGCTGTTGTCTAATACCCTCCAAAACATTTTCCTTCTTTCTTCAATGAGTTCAGTGCCTGATTCACAATTTTTTTCTTCTCAATTCCTGCGTTCGTACTAGGGGATTTCACATACTTCTCAATACTGCCTCAAACAGTTTTACTTCTAAAATTACTCTATCCCATCACAGCTACACAGAGATGATTATACTTTTTTTGATCTTGCCGTATCTCACATTTCATTTATATCATCCTTTATCTGATTATAAACTGTTTTCAATCTTTCTCTCTGCTTTGCAACTGCAAACCTAGTCTTTGTCCTTGCCTCTTTATTTTATCAAAGATTTTGTTCTTTAAACTCCATCCTTCAATCACTCCCACCATCTTTTGCCTTTGCTCCTGAGCTGCTGAATGAAGCTGGAGAAAATAAAACAATGCTATGTCCACTACATATTTGTTACATAATCTCTACTGTGCATCTCCATAATGAAGTCAAGATCCCACCTACCGGAGTGGCCTTTCCTTACCTTTTCATTCCTCCTCAAACTTGTTATAGTTCTCCCTTGCTTCATCATACTCGAGAACATTGATTAAGAGATTTTTCATCTCACATCACTCAGAGACTTTCTGAAATTCTTTTCCTAGTCTTCCTTGTCAAGGCAAACCTCAATCACATTCTATTCCTTCTCCAACTGATTGTCTCCTCCATCATCCTAATTCTCTTATCGTTTCTTACTGTGATCTCTTCCTGTGTATTGGCTGCTCTGTCCAAAGATATCAGTGATCTCTTAATTACCAAAGCAAGTGGCCTTTTTTTCCTAATTCTTCTTCTTTTTGACTGCTCTGTAGCCTTTGAAACTGTGCTCTTCTCTTTGATACTGTCTTCTCTGGCCCTACCCCAGTTTCTCTGCCTGACTATTGCTTTTCACTTTCCTTTGCTGAATTTCCTACTGAATCATATCTCCTAACTTTGGCCATATTGCCTAACTCTTTTGTTTTGTGCCCTCTTTTCTCCTTTTACATTATTTTTCTTGGCAATCTTAGCACCTTTTATGGATTCAATTATCATCTCTCTTCAGATGATTCTCAGATCTATTTGTCCAATCTTAACTTCTCTCTTGACCTCTGAGATACTTTTGTCTTTAAATACAGCTCCCCACCCTTCCTAACTTTAAAAAAAATATTGTTATTAAAAATATTACTATTCTTCCAGACACCCAGGCTGCAGTCATCTTCAGCTCTTTAGTCTCTCTTACCTCCATATCCAATCAGTTGTCAAGACCTGAACATACCCTTCTCTCCATTGACCCTACCACCATTCTCTGGTCCTGACCCTTATTACTTCATGCTTGGTCTATTGAAAGAACTTTTTTATTGATGCCACCCATTACCCCCAAGGCTCTCATCCCTCTCATTTATTTTCCACTCAGCTATCATATTGCTCTTCCTAAGTACAGATGTAACCATATCACTTCCCCTTACAGTCCCTATTTAGTAACCTGTATTGAATCCCTATTATCTTCAGGACAAAATTTTTAAACAATACTCCCTTTCAGTTTTAAAATCCACATTTGTGTTTTAAAGCCCTTCATAACCTGGATCCTTCCTAACTTTTTAGTCTTTTTACAACTTACTTCACCTCCACAAATTTGGTCAAGTGATTCTGGCTTCCTTGCTGTTCTTTGTCCCATGACAGTCTGTCTAGATTCTGAGCATTTCACTGGCTATCCCATAAGTCTGGAACTCTCCCCTTCCTCATCTCTGCTTTTGACTTCCTGGGCTTCCTTCAAGTCTCAGGTAAGGCTTCAGTAAAAAGTCTTTTTCAGTCCTCCTTAATCTTAGTGCCCTCTTTCTGAGGTCGTCTGCAAATTTTTCTGTACATATTTTGTTTATACATATTTTGTTGCATCTTTTATCCTCATTGTGACTACAAACTCTTTGATATTAGTTGTTGTTGTTTGGGGGGGAGGCTTTTCTTTGCATTCGCCAGCACTTAGCATCATACCTGGAACATAGTTGCTACATAAATGCTTGTTATTTAACAATAAGGCTTTAAACTGAAATTTCAGCAAAGGAAGAAAATGCACAGAAAATAGTGGGTAGTGTTTTATATAGCACTTTAAATTTGCAAACTCCTTTACATATGTCATATCATTTGCAATCTCATAGCCATCTTTGAAGTATGTTATCTCACTAATGATGAAGTGGAGGATAAGAGAGCTTAATAATTTGTCCAAGATCTCAAATATTTACCTACTAAATGGATATTCCATTTAGTAGGTAAATATTTGAGGCAGTATTTTAATCCCAGCCTCCAGGATTCCAGGTCTAGTATTCTGTTCACTACATCACCTAGTTGCTTTTGGCTCTAAGAAAAAGATACTATGGAAGGTATTAGACACAGAAAGAAGAATTATAATGAAGTGGTCACCAAGTAATATGGAGTTGTGACCTACAGTTTAAGAAGCTTGGTCTAAGACACATGAATGTATTGGTAAAGAAGGGTATAACTTTATTCAAAAGGAACAGATCTCATAGGAAATTGGGAAGGTAGCATTGTTTCAAAGAATATACTGTTATGGAACTTTGGGAAATCAGAAGAATGAAGAGTGGTAGAAAGAGTTCCAGTAAAGATGACAGAAAGAGAACCAGGAGTGATAGTATTATAGAAATATCCTCTGTAGGTCAAGGATTCTCTTTTTTTTCCTTTTCTGCGCTCTCCCTCTCCTCTGCCCTCTCCCCTTTCTTCTCCTTCCCTCCCCCCCTTCCTTGCCTCTCCCTCCTCACCTCCCCTTGTACCCTATTGGGGAAAAAAAAGACCAAAAAAAACCAAAACACTTTTTATAAATATGCTTAGTAAAGCAAATTCCCTCATTGGCTATTTAAACATACACGTATGTATTTTTATATGTGGATGTTTTATTCTGCACCCTAAATCAATTATAGCTGTCAGTTTTGTTTGCCTTTAAGGTTATATTGGTATGTAAAATTTTCTCCTGCTTCTCTGCTCATTTTATTCTTCATCATCATTTTATGTCTTCAAAATTCTGTGTTTCTATAATATTGATGTTTTAGAATAAATCATTCTTCAGGTTCTGTTTGCTTTTCTCTCCATCAGTTTTTATAAATCTTTCCATGCTTCTTGGAACATGGAACTCATCTATTCAAAGTAAGAAGTACCATTATTTCCTCCCAATACTAGGAGGGGAGATTGTCTCCTATCTCACCTTTTGTCCCTGAAGAGAATGGGCTCAAACTTAAACAATTCCTATATACTACTTGGTTCCACTGGGTTCATGTCCAAATGAAGCATTGATGATCAATGGGCCTGTGTCTCGACTACACATGGACTTGATTCTTTGACTTTTTGAATTAAGGTCATAGACTCCAACATTTTCATTTAAACTGAACAAACAGATGCTGACACCAAGAATTGAGGTTTGTTTCATGGGCTCCATGCTGGCTTGGGGTAGGGAGGGTTTGAAGGCTCTTCCTGCTGCAGTCTTTCCTTGCTTTCTTCACCTGCACCATCAGTGAGAAGGACAAGGTTACCGGGTGCCTTCTGACTACCCTTCAGCCTGCGGCTCTGCCCTGCAGGGCATCCAGAAAGCCCCACTCGCCCTGTGTTAGCAGAGTCTGGATGTGCTTCAGAACACTCATGCTGCCCCTCTTGGCTTCCAGCCGCTTGGGGGGGGGGGGGTGAGCGTCCCATTTGTTTTGTTGTTCAGTTATTTGGAGTCACGTCCAACTCTTTGTGATAAAACCATAGGAGATTAACAAGCATCTAAGTGTAAACTCTACCTTGGCCTTGGCTCTGGCCTACAAAACAAAACCAAAAACCAGCCCTTGCCTTCAAGGAGTTTCCTTCCTCTTAGGGATATAAAACACAGAAGATGATTTGTAGATGAAGATAGTGCTCATCGCTGAGGGAATAAGGAAATGCTCTGAGTAGGAACTTGGCTCATGGCTGGACCTTGAAGCCATCCAAACCCAGCTAGTTAAAGTATACGCTTGACTTGCGCAACAAGGGAGTGACCGCTGTCTGTCTCCCACAGTCTCCAGATGGAGTGACTTTTTTTAAATTTAATTTAATTTAATTTTTTTATTTAATAGCCTTTTATTTACAGGTTATATGTATGGGTAATTTTATAGTATTGACAATTGCCAAACCTCTTGTTCCAATTTTTCACCTCTTACCCCCCACCCCCTCCCCCAGATGGCAGGATGACCAGTAGAAGTTAAATATATTAAAATATAAATTAGATACAATAAGTATACATGACCAAAACGTTATTTTGCTGTACAAAAAGAAACAGACTCTGAAATATTGTACAATTAGCTTGTGAAGGAAATCAAAAATGCAGGTGGGCATAAATATAGGGATTGGGAATTCAATGTAATGGTTTTTAGTCATCTCCCAGAGTTCTTTTTCTGGGCATAGCTAGTTCAGTTCATTACTGCTCCATTGGAAATGATTTGGTTGATCTCATTGCTGAGGATGGCCAGGTCCATCAGAACTGATCATCATATAGTATTGTTGTTGAAGTATATAATGATCTCCTGGCCCTGCTCGTTTCATTCAGCATCAGTTTGTGTAAGTCTCTCCAGGCCTTTATGAAATCATCCTGATGGTCATTTCTTACAGAACAATAATATTCATATACCACAATTTATTCAGCCATTCTCCAATTGATAGGCATCCACTCAGTTTCCAGTTTCTAGCCACTACAAACAGGGCTGCCACAAACATTCATGCACATATAGGTCCTTTTCCCTTCTTTATGATCTCTTTGGGATATAAGCCCAGTAGAAACAATGCTGATCAAAGGGTATGCACAGTTTGATAACTTTTTGAGCATAGTTCCAAACTGCTCTCAGATGGAGTGACTTGTAATGAGCGCCTCTGTGACCTGGGTGTCTCTGAGGCTTATGTACTACAAGATGTCCTGGATGACAGAGAGTGTCCAGTTGACTTGATGAAGTTACCTGGATTATGATTTAGCCAGTGATGCTAGGAGGTTCCTATATAGCCAGGGACTTTTGCTAGGATTTCCCTGGCTGATAGAAACTGATTTCTTTTTAATATATTTTTTTTCCTCATTACCTTTAATGAAAGTTCCCCCCACATAGCAGTTTTTGGTATTCCTTATCTTGATCCTGTCATAATATAAACACAGCTCCTGCAAGGTGACAATCATAAATCTTTGAGTATGGTAGAAAATAAGCAAGAATCCAAAACAAAATCACTCATGAGTGATTTAACTTATATAGTTTCTTCCTGTTACATCCTTTCCTTTTATTTTCAGAAGGTTATAATTTAATCCTCATCTTCATTCTATTTTATGCTACAGATCTCAGCCCTTTATGTGGACTGTGAGTCACTGGTCCGAGCACTTCAAGAACTGCCTCTGTCCCTCCGACTGAACGTGGCTGCTGAATTAGTCCAGGTGATATTTATATTATTTACATGTTTAGGTTTGAGGACAGAAGCACAGGAGAGAGGAGGCCCTATTCTTCCCAACCCTCCTGCTAAGAGCAAATGTCTTGTGACCATTGTTTTAAGTCTATTCTTGCCATCAATGATGCTTAAAATGTTTCATGAACAAGTTATTGAATTGCATTGTAACTTATATTATCCCAAGACTAAGGGCACAAGTGGTTATGACCCTTCCTGCTACTCTTTTTTTTAACCTTACCATTGAGACTTTGCAGGGAATATCATCTGTGCCATATATAATGGTGTTTTAGGAATAGGGGGAAGAAGGACCACAAGTTAGGAAGGAAAGAGTCACAGACTATTAGACCTAAAAAGGCCTTAGAGGTCACTTTTGTTCAGAGAAACTATTAACAGCTGGGATGACAAAAGCTGAGCTCATAGTAGTTGGAGATTGGCAAAGAAGAGGATGAAAAGGCAGGGAGGACTGTGCTACAGCAGATCTGCTTTCATTTACAAAGGACCACATTTGTTACACATTGAAGTACAACTAAATGGCAAAGATAAAGATGTTCCCTGAGACATAAATGTTCTTTGAAAACATAGGCTGTTGCAATGGGGAAGGTATTAGAATAAATGTATAGCTGTGAGAATAGAACTTTGGAAATTTGGTCAAAACTCTCAAAATAAATCCCATGACCTTGAAGGGGTTTTTGAATAGTGATCACTGTGTTTAGTATAGTGTCAATGTGGTAACCATTATGACATATGAAAAATCAAAACAAGGAAAATGGAAGCTGATTATGGCTTCTGTTTGGAACTTTGGCCAACTTATCTTTGTACTATACATTGAATGTCCTGTATTCATTTTACTCATGACTTATTATGGGTACCATTCAATTTTTTAATGACATAAGATTTGTGCATAAAGATATTATTAAGCAAATACAAACATAATAGAACTATTGTATTACCAAAGTTAGATATGGCTCTTCTTATGGAAATCTTGCAGAATACAAGCTGTAATCCCTTTTGCTTTTTCTATAAGTTATTTATAGAACCCTACTTAACCTGAGTCAGTAGTTGAGGTGGGAGGAATGTTTTATGTATTATGCAGGTTAGTATGGAAAGCTTTCACTTGAGGGGAATGTTCAGTTCATATGAAAAAGATTTGGGAGTTTTAATTTTTTTTTTGTTTTTGTTTTACTGTATATGAGCCAGAAATATGAAGTAGCTGCTGAAAAAGGAAAAACTGAATGCTATCTTAGGCAACATTACTTAAAGTGTAATGTCTAGGAAAAGGGAAAAAGTAAGTCTTGTGGAGTATTATATTAAATTTTGGGCACCCAATCTGAGGAAAATACTGGAGCTCCTCCAGCCAAGAGTGACTAGGAATGATGAACTGTTTTCTTAAATGATATAATTTTCAAATTCTGGTTATATGGGGATACTTAACTTCAAGAAGAGAAGATTTAGATGAGGCATGATAATTATCTTCAAACATTTGAAGTTTGGGGTCCAAAGGGACCATTATTAGTCTTATTCTTGTGGATTCAAAGGGCTAATACCAGTTACAGGAAAATAGACTGGCTCAATTTGGGAAGAATTTTGTTAATTGTCTAAAAGTTCTAACTGTCCAAAAGTTGCCTTAAAGTACAATAGGCTGTTTTCTGAAATATTGAACACTTAACAGTGATAAGAACTCAGGTCATGGCTATCTCATCATGAGATGGGGAGGAAAACTTTGGTATTAGCTAGAGTTTTATTAGACTAGCTTTCAGATCTCATACTTTCTAATAAGATACCATAGATATTAACTGACTCTTAAAACATTTTTGCATATGGATTTGCATTTGATTCCATTTTTAACATGTGAATAATCACAGCCAATTTTAAAAAGAACCAAACTGTGTAGAAAAGTTAGATGATGGATTCACAAAACTAGAGAAAGCACGACTCCCCTTAATTGCCTTTTCTACTATACCTTTTAGCCTGGGCTTGGCAGAACCCCTTTAGTTGTGTTTCTACTTACACATGTTTAGGCTGGTTTTTGGTGGTATTTATTGCCAGTTCTCTTGGGCAGCTCAGTTTTGTTCTTGGTTCCTAAGGCTACAGCTCCTCTAGAGCTTCCCCAGATGAAACCAAAGAAAATGGAAGATGGCAAGGGGCTAGGTATGCAGATGAGATGGCCCTTGGGGCCAGGCTCTGATGTGATCTCAGATGCTGCCAATCGCCCGGGGCCCACAGGGAAGGATGGACCCAGGCCGTGCTCTTCGGAAGCTTTTCAGAAAATCACTCCACCGCTACAGCAGACTATAGACCACCTAGATGAAGAACTTGATCTGCTGCTAAATTTAGATGCTCCAGTCAAAGAAGAAGATAACACTCTAACAGCTCAGACATATCAAGATCCTAGAGCCAAGAAGGATGGAAAGATGGTCCAAGAGGAAAATGGTATGCCTTTGATTTTGGTTTTTCCTTCCTCTAATCTATTCTTATTACTTTGTTTTTATTAGTGCAAACAGGTAGGCTCAATCCTGATTTCATCTTGCATACGTAGTCTCAGTGGCGTTTGACATTGATCCAGGACTGTATCCTGGCATCTTTCTTTGTGCTTATTTATAGCTTTGCTTCACTCTGAGCCAACCTTTCTGAGAGCATCCCTCTCACTAGGAGATAATCCAAATACTGTTGCAGATTTTAAATTAAAGTCCTCCGTGCTTTAAAGTGTAGTAGGATACATATAGCCCCAAATCTGTCCCTTCTGTAGCTAGTCTTTTTCAACATCAGGTCTATTAGATATTTACCTGAACAGGCCCACATTTCTCCATTACAAAATGCTACCAGTATCTTCTGGAAACTTTCCTTTTGCATTGGATTTTTTTATTTTGTGCATAAATAATTTGTTTTGGCTATAAGGTAAATAAATTGAACAGACTCCTAATACAGTTTCCTCTTTTCCCATTGAATATCAAACACTTCATTAACTTCTAGGATTGCTGCAAAGGAAAGGAATAATTATTTGGATATTAATTCAATAAGAGGAACTTGTGAACCTGTTTCAGAATTAGCCTTTTTAGTCATTATTTACTTAGATGTTTTTGCATCTCTTTGGGGAGGGCAAGAATGATTTGCATCAGTAATCAAGTTTTTATGGCACAAAAGGAACTTAAAGAAGGCCAATTTGTATCCTGGAACAAACTCTAGGGAAGCCTTATCAGTTCTCAGATAGAGATTGGTGACATGTTTTATTATTTTTATTTCCCTAGTTCCTAAAGAACTCTCTGTGACTGAAGAAAAGAGTTTGGAAGCTGAGCAACCACCATGTACATCCAAAAATGTTACTGAGGAAGAGCTTGAAGATTGGCTGGACAGCATGATTTCTTAGAGAAAAAAATTTTTTTTGCAGAGCTGGAGCTGCCCTGTTACTTATGGGTGGATTAAAGGGAGACATGAATGAGGCAATCCTTGAGGAAGAGCTATTTATAGCACACCCCAAATCAGTGGTCCAGCATGGTTATGGTAGTATGACTCCCACTTATATTTCAGATAACAGTTGGCATAATAAATTACAGAGGCTCATTCCAGTTATTCTTTCTGGCATAGAATTCTAATAACCCAACTTCCTTAAGCAAGTGGAATGCTGTTACCCATCCCATGGGCTTCCCATCTGCTGATAGTAAAATCCAGGTTCCACCTAGCCCCCAATATTTGTTTAAGCAAATTAGATGCTGCTGAATAATATGATGTGACAAGAACAAGGTATGATTGGTGCCTATATGCATTTGGGAAAAATAAATTATAAATGCTGGTAAAACTATTTTTCCCTCTCATTTTTGGTGTTGGTTCTTTTCTGTCTCATGTCATTTCTTTCAATTTTCATGTTATGTATGGCCAGCGGCAGAATATGTGGTAAATTAGATGAGGTCATACTGGACTTTGGTTTGTAATGTTTTATTGCAGGGGGAACTTCGTTTTATTTCAGGAGAAACGTCTAAATGTAGCAGATTCACTACTTACAAAGGACCATGAAGCCTTATTTGATTTTGGCATAAAATTCAGATTTCCAGTTTCTGATACAGTACATTTCTTCTAATAACAGCTACTGTCTAGCTGCTATAGACAGAATCATATAGAATGGATAACCTTCAAGTGCAGTTTCATACATTAAAATAGAAGAGCAGTACAACTAATTAATGAAACTTTCCATCTAAAACACTAACATAAAAAACTTGCATAGCTATGTCTACAGAAGTTTTAAGGCACTTAATCGATATTTCAGTGTCGATAAAGTGTTGAATTTTGTCTATTTCTTTAATTGCTTAAAGCTTTTCAAGCTGTGTCTGGATACATTCACTAGCAAGTATCATGGGAAAAGTTGACTGTAGTTAAAACATTTCTTAAGTTCAGACCATGAGTAACAAATGGAGACATTATCACTTGATGTTCAAAAGTTTTCTTTTTAAAGTTTCAGGTTATTGTGCATTTAAGACTAAAAAACTTTTTTAGCCCTTCTGACTTTTACCAAATTCATAAAGAGTGATGGGATTCAAAACCATGCCAGTAACCTAACTCTGTTTACAACTGGAAAGTAATTAAGTTTTTTGACACAGATTCCTTTTTCCTTAAAATATAGATGATGTTAAGTCCCACAGCATGGGTCTATTAGGCACAAAAAGGCCTAATCAGTTTTAGAAGTCACAGTTTATGAGAGGTTCTTGATGAAGAAGTGTTTGTTTCTCAGACACGGCTGCTGAAGTAGTAGTATGCATGGGCTCATGCTACAGAGTTCCTTTGTAGAGTTGGCTGGTTATATGGTATCTCCTTTTATCTTATCACAGAGTTATCCGAGCTGATCTTCATATTGTTTACGAAAGCAGTCACCAGCTGGAAAGAAATCCCAACATCTTTCTTGGTACATCTTCCAGACATAAGATTCCTGAAATAATTGAAGAAAGGATATATATTTTACATTCTTGTTCCACATATTTGCATTCCATTATCCTCATTTTTCTTTCAGTTTTACAGTCTGTTTTCCCTGTGGATTAGACTTAGACATAGAAAAAGTTTTGCTGGAACCTGACATTTCATAATGGGCAAAGGGGGGGTCCCTTCTACCTGTAACAGTCCTTGGCAGTACATTTTCATGACACAAAAAGCTATACTGGCCACTTTACACTCTATCCCCATTCCATATCCACTTTGATGACTCTCATAATCTTCTTAAATGTCTGTTATTAAGACAAGCATCTTACGTTTTGGGGCATCCATATCACTCCATGTTTTAGTTCCAGAACTATAATCAAATCAGTATTGTCATTAGTACTGGGTATGTTAATTTGCTCCCCTATGTATGGTTCCACTCACCAAAATAGATAGCTTTCTTTTTTTCTTAATTTTAATTATATTAAATAAAATTTTATTTATTTCAGTTCCAAACTCTATTCCACTCTCTTCACCACCCATTGAGAACTGAAGAAAAATCCATTACAAATATGTATAGTCATGTAAAACATTTTCACATTATCCATAGCCAAAGAAAAAGTTGCTTCAAATCGTACTGAATCTATCAATTCTCCCTCAGGAGGGGGGAATAGCATGTTTCATCACGAGTCCTTTGGAATTGTGGGTTGCACATTGTATTGATCAGGATTATGAGCCTTTCAGAGTTGATTATCCTTACAATATTTACTGAACAACTAACTCTCCAAATCAATACTCCTCTGTATATAGATTGCCTCCCTTAATGTAAGCTTTTTGAGGGTAGTCTATGCTACAACAAACCCTATTTGTTTTTTGAATCCTTGCATCTTAGTGCAATGATTAGCATGTTAGAATCACTTTTGTAAATATTTTCTCATTCATTCAATACTTTGTCTCTCTCATAGTTTTGCTCTGATTCTTTATTATGTGATCTACCTATTTGCCTATTTGCTTTTCTCACTCCCGACTGTGGGGGACAGTTCTACCCAACTCTAGTTCCACTGCTGCGCCTTGCCGTGGAGGGAACCGATGGAGCTATTGAATATTGAAATAAATCTTGCATTCCTTGCTTGAAGAAAACATGGGGGCAAGATAAGAGATTAAGACAGTGGGGATTAGGAAGTTAAAAATGAGTGATACTTCTTAATTTTAAGACTTTCATGGATCTAGTATACAGACTCAATCACTTAAAAATCAAGAGAGATACATTCACAAAGAGGAGGCCATGATTCAAAGATGAGCTTAAACCAGAGAGATAGATAAATGATCAATGAAGAGTCGACCTTCATTTGTGCTTTAATAGAACTGGGTAGTCCTTTCCCATTTCCAGGGAAGTGTATGTGTATGTGTGCAGACAATGTAATTGATATTTAAAAATATAATTTCTCTCACCTGACCTGTGTGCTCTGTTTCATCTTTATTAATCAGATACATCAGAAAGAACCTGAAATGAGGATGAGAGAAGTAGAAAAAAGGAAATAAATGTCAGTAGAAATTCATGTTACCATGAAATCAAAGTTGGCTTAAAACACTGAGAAGCAAGAGCAGGCTATGTGCTCATGTATGTATTTCAACATCAACCCAAAGTCTTCTTTACATTCTCTCTAATTCTTTTCCTAATTAGGATAAAAGACAGAAAGAGGCCACAGAATCTAAGAACTCAAGAATTTATTTTCAAATGAAAAAAATTAAGCCTCAAAAATCAGAGTATTCAACTTTCTTTAGAACAGCTGCTTTCCATTTTCTCAAAAGTTAGGGACAATATGTGAAGTGGGAGATGGAAGCTCAGGATAAGAGAGGGATCATATTAACCAAACGTCAAGATAATATAAAGATATTTCTTTCACAAAGCCTTTCTAAAAGGAGGACTTGGTCATCTTGAGATCTCAGGCCTGAAGGCATCAATACTAAGAAGGGCAGGAGCTTATAATTTTGTTCTTACATATCAGATACCTATATGAGAGTGCTTCAGTCCTCTCCATCCTGGAATGCAGTTACAAAGTACAAGTTTAGTCTAGCTCTCAGAGAGTCTGTTCTTTTACATTTCCATTTGAAAGCATAATAAGAACAATGACCATTGAAAAGCCTATGCTTTGGGGAAATCAGAAATTGGAAGGTGCAGATTTGTTCCATGGGGGAGATGACTTCTGGTTTTGTCTCATTATCCATTATCTTGGAATGAAGCTGGCATCAAGATATGAGTTTGGTTCTGAAGATCTGAACATCAGTTATTTACTGACCCAGATGCTTAGAACCACTTGCTACTATCATCGGGCTGTGAGTATCAGGCCTTGGAAGTGGAGGCCATCATGCCCTATTTCCAGAACCAGAGTCCCAGCTCCTGCTCTCCCCTAGACCCTATATCTCCTCACCTCCCACTGTGTCCCATTTTCTGGCCCTGAAGAAAATTACTTTCTTAGGAAGGCCCTGCAGACCTCACCGCCTTCTCCAGTGCTGTCTGCTCATTTCCTCTGAATGGTCATTCCAACAACCCTTTTTCCTCTTCCAGCTCAATCTCAGCATATTATCTTGTACTTTGCGAAGAACATATAGGACATTTGCCATTAGTTCCTCTTTCCATACTCTGCCTCAAAACAAGATCTACATTGACCCAATTTGCTTTCCTTTGAATGGCCCTTGTCTTTGGCAAAGTGAGTTCTTCTAGTTGGCTGCTTGATCCCCTCTCCTCCTCCTTTCCTTTGAGATCTGGCCTTTTTATCATTCCCTTTTTTAGGTATGGGGTGCTTTCCAGCTACCAGCAGATTTTCCCAGGTCCCCTACACTTAAAACTTTGATTCGGCCCTATTATTCCCTTAAATTACCTCACATACAAACTCCTTGTTGGTAGCAAGCCCCATTTAGGCAAATTGGCAGGACATCCTGAGCCCCATGGTAGTGGGGTGGTGACGGCAGCACCAGCACCCTCAGGTGCTTTGGCACACATAGCCTGGGGAGCCAGAGGTCTCTAGCTCCAGGAGCCTCCGGGTGAGTCAGTGGAGTCTTGGGGCAGGCGGGCATCTCCCCAGCACTGGCTGGCACAGTTTGGACCAGCAGGAGGGTGTCCCCAATTGCCAGACACCACACGTTTCAGTGTAGCTCCTGAGAAATGTAGTGCTAGTCACTACCAACCGCTAAGACCCCAGCTCAACAGCAGGTAAGGTATCAGTCATACAATCTCCAGCAGTGCCAGCACCCCATGCCCTCAGCCAGCAACAGACATGAGGGGCTGCCAGGGGCCTAAAGGCAACATCAGTGTAGCATCAAGTAAATAATGAGGGTTTTGAGTTACCAGCATAAGAAGCTCGAGACAATATTTGTTCCATCCTGGGAACAGAGTTCAAATTTTTAAAAGGCCAAAAAAATGAGCAAAAGACAAGGAAAAAGGAATTTGACCATAGAAAATTGTGGTGAGGGAAAAAAAGACAAGACATAAATTCAAAAGAAGACAAAAGTGTCAAAACACTTATGGCCAAAACTCCAAAGAAAAGTGGGAAGTGGTCTCAATCCCAAAACAAATTCATAGAATAGTGCAAAAAAAAAATCTTTAAAAACTATATGAAATATAGAAGAAAAATTGGGAAAAGAAATAAGTGATGCAAGAGAATGATGGGAAAAAAGTCAGCATCTTGTACTGCTTAAAAAGTAGAATTGACCAAATGGAAAAGAAAATACAAAAGTTAAATGAAAACACTTTAAAAGTTAGAATTAGACAAGTGGTAGCTAATGACTCCATGAGAAATCAAGAATGTATTAAACAAATTCAAAAGAATGGAAAAAAATGTAAGAAAACATAAATTACCTCATGGGAAAAAAAATGACATGGAAAATACATCTAGGAGAGATAATGTCAAAATCCCTGGACTACCTGAAAGACATAAGGGACCTGGACAACAGCATTCAAAAAATTGTCAAGAAAAACTCCTTCCGATAACCAGGCCACTGATCCACCTCAGGAAAGAGATTCCAAAATAAACATTATAGCCAAATTTCAGAATATCAGATAAAGAAAAAATGCTACAAGTGGAAAGAAACAATTTAAATATGGGGGAGTTATAATCAGAATTACACAGGATTTGGCAGATACAATATTCCGGAAGTCAAAGAAGCTAGGACTACAAGAATCACTTATTTGGGAAAATTATAATATGACAAGGGGAAAAATGGTCATTCAATGAAATAGAGGGATTTCAAACTTTCATAAGGTGAAGACCATAATTAAACCAAAAATCTGAACTCCAACATCAAGACCAAGAGGAGCAAAAATAAGTAAAAAGGGGAAATGTAAGGTATCCAATAGGGCTAAATTGTTTACATTCCATACACAGAAGATGATATTGGTAATTCTTAAAAATTATATCACTAAGAGTATAGCCAGAAGAAATATATACATAGAAAGAGGGTATAGGTAAAAGATGAATTTGAGGGGATGATATTAAAAAAATTAAGGGATGAAAAAGAGGAGTACTACACTACTGGGTGCAGAAGGAAGGGTTAGATGGAATAGGGTGAATTAATTCACATGAAAAGACACAAAATACCTATTACAGTGGAAGGGAAGATGGAAAAGTGGGCAATGAACATCATTGGAACCTTACTCTCATCAGTATTGGCTCAAAAAGGGAATGATATACATACATACACAATCATTTGAATATAGAAATCTGTCTTACCTGACAGGGAAGTAGGAGGACAGGAAATTGAGGGGAAATGGGTTTTAGATACTGATAGAAGGGAGAGCAGATTAGGGGAGGTGGTAGGGAAAGAGTGAAAAGGGAGAGGACAAACAGGAGGAAGAAGAGGATGGAGAGAAATATACAGGTTGTAATCATTATTGTGTATGAGACAAACTCTCCCATAAAACAGAAGTGGAAAGCATAATGAATCAAAAACAGAATCCTACAATATGTTGTCTATAAGAAATACACAAAGCAAAGATGGCTTGAGCAGAATTTATTTTGTTTCAGCTGAATTAAAAAAAAGCAGGGGTAGCAATCTTATTCTCAAAGTACAATCAAAATAGACATAATAAAAAGAGATTTGGAAGGGAACTGCACATTGCCGAAAGGTACCTTAACACCAAAGCTTCTTAAAACTGTGAGTTGCTATTGGGATTTATCCCAAAGGAATCTTAAAGGAGGGAAAGGGACCCACATGTGCAAAGAAGTTTGTGGCAGCCCTTTTTGTAGTGGCCAGAAACTGGAAACTGAATCGATGCCCATCAGTTGGAGAATGGCTGAGTAAGTTGTGATATGAATGTAATGGAATATTATTGTTCTGTAATAAATGACCAGAAGAAAGATTTCAGAGAGGACTGGAGGGACTTACATGAGTGAAATGGGCAGAACCAGGAGATCATTATACATGGCAACAACAACATTATATGACAATCAAATTCTGATGGGCATGGCTTTCTTCAACAGTGACATGATTCAAACCAGTTCCAATTGTTCAGTGATGAAGAGCCATCTACACCCAGAGACAGAACTGTGGGAACAGAGTGTGGAACACAACATAGCATTCTCACTCTTTCTGCTGTTGTTTGCTTACATTTTGTTTTCCTTCTCAGGTTTTTTTTCTTTCTAGATCTGATTTTTCTTGTGCAGCAAGACAACTGCTGCACAAATATGTATACATATGTATGCATATATTGGATTTAACATAAACTTTAATATATTTAACATGTTTTGGACTACCTGCCATCTAGGGGAGGGAGTGGGGGAAAGAAGGGAAAAAATTGGAAGAGAAGATTTTGCAAGGGTCAATGTTGAAAAAATTACCCATGCATGTTTTGTAAATAAAAAAGCTATAAAAATTATTATCTGTAATTATTTGCTTTGTGTATCTGTTTTGTATATTTATATACCCAGGGTCATATAAAAATTTCTTGGGGAAAAAGGGGTCCCAAATAAAGAAAGTTTAAGAAGCCATGTCATAAACAATGAAGCAATATCAATACTAAATATTGATAAATATATATATTCACCAAGTGGTGTAGCATCCAAACTCTTACAGGCAAAATTAAGTTATAGGAAGAAATAGCAAAACTTTACTAATGGGAGACCTCAACTGTTTCTTCTCAGAATTTGATAAATTTAACCAAAAAAATAAACAAAGGAGACAAATAGCATATTAGATACCATAAGCAGACTAGAAAAGCAAGGAATAGTCTACCTGTCAGATCTATGGGAAGAAAAAAAAATCCCGATCAAATAAGAGATAGCATTTTCAAATGCAAAATATATAATTTTGATAAATTATAAAAGCTTTTGTACAAACAAAAGTAATGCAACTAATATTAGAATGAGAAAGCTGGGAAGTAATCTTTACAGCAAATGTCTGGTAAAGGCCTCTTTTCTCAAATATGTAGAGAAATCAGTCAGATTTATAAGAACACAAGTCCTTCCCCAGTTGACAAATGGTCAAAGGATATGAATTTTCAGATGAAGAAATCAAGGTATGTATAGGCATATGAAGAAATGCTATAAATCACTTTTGATTAGAGAAATGCAAATGAAGACAAATCGAAGATACCACCTATCAGATTGGTGATATTTGTAATTCTGATATCAGATATCAGAATATGACATCAAATTGACAAATGTTGAAGTAAATGTGGGAAGATTGAGACACTAATGTACTGTTGGTGGAATTGTGGACTGATCCAACAATTCTGGAGAGCAATTTGAAGTGAGAGGGTCTTGGTCACAGCAGATCAGGAACTGAGACCCCCAGTCCTGGTCGGTAATGGTGCAGACCAGTAGGGAAACCTCCAGAACCAGCTCAGAAGGCAAACTGCCAAGGCTCAGAGCTGCATGGGAAGCTTGGGACAGTGCCCACTTTGGTCAGAGCTTGACCACAAAAGGGGAAAAAAAAGAGATAGAAAGAAAATGATCAAGAAACAGAAAAGACTGATCACTGTAAAAACCTACTATAATGACAGGGAAGACCAAAACACCAACTCAGAGGAGGACAAAATGCCCATGGGGAAATCTCAAAGAGTGATATGAATTGGTCTCAAGCCAAAGAGGCTTCTTGGAAGAAGTCATAAAAGATTTTAAAAGGCAAATAAGAGAGGTAGAAGAAAAATAAAAGAAATGAGAGGCATTTAAGAGAGAGTCAACAACTTGGAACAGAAAGGGGAAAAATTGAAAAAAAAAACCCTAATTCCTTAAAAAATACAATTGGCCAAATGCAAAAAAAAAAAAAAAAAATCCATTGAAGAAAACAACATCCTGAGAAGTAGAATTAATTAAATGGAAAAAGAGATGAAAAAGTTAATTGAAAAAATTACATTAAAGTACTAGAATGAAATAGAAGCTAATAACTCTATGAGACATCAAGAATCAGTCAAACAAACTAAAAAAGGAATGAAAAAGTGGAAGAAAATATAAAATACTTCATTGGAAAAATAGCTGATTTGGAAAATAGATCCAGTAGAGACTAAAAAAATAAAATAAAATAAAAAAAAAGAACCTGGATAGCATTTTAAAAGAGATCAGCAAGGAAAACTGCCCTGATATTCTAGAACCAGAGGGGGAAATAGTCATTGAAAGTATCCATCAATCACTTCTAGAAAGAGGTCCCACAAGGAAAACTGTAGAGAGCCACAGATAGTGGGGGAACTCTGGGTAAGGTATAAGACCCTGTAGCCCAGAGGAAACCAGCTGACAATATCTGGTTTGGCTTCCCATTTCCCTTGGTGTTCACACCTTTTCTTGAGAAATCAAGGAGGGCGTGACCACCTGTGTTCTCTTTGAAGCAAGAATACTTACATCAGAGGATTTACTCAGTGTGATTAATGAGATAATGGTTCTCTAGTTTGCAAGTACCTAGTATGATATGATGATGTAATGGTTCTACAGTTGACACATGCTCAGTGTGTTGTGGTGATGTAATCTTACTAAGGTATTTAGGGGCTGGGAGGACTTGAAATAAGCAGACTCCAGTGTGTGTGAGCTTGAGCTCAGACTATGGACTACAGAGAGATCCTCCAGAAAGCTAGCCTGGACACTATGGAAAACCCCAAGGAACATCGTTGCAAAACCCCAGAACTATAATCTCACGGAAAAAATGCAAGCTGCCAGACAAAACAATTCAAATATCAAGGTGCAACAATCAGAATTACCCAGGATATGACAGCTTCTACAATAAAGAGGGCCTGAAATTCCATATTCCAGAAGGCAAGACTTAGGGTTACAATCAAAAAAGAACTATCCAGCAAGAATGAACATCATCTTCAGGGGAAGAGATGGAACTCTTCAGTGAAGTAAGATTAAAAGTAAGAAGCTTTTAATCATTTCTTTTGAAAAAAAAAAACCCAGAATTAAATTGAAAATTTATTCTACAAACACAGGACTCAAAAGAATCATAGAAAGGTAAACAGGGGAAAATATATATTTAAAGGTTAAACTGTTTACATCCCTAGATGGGAAAATAATACTGTAACTCTTAAAAAATATCTGACATCAGGGTAGACAGAGGGGGCATCACATGGACTGAGAGTGTGATTGTGAATGGACTCTGATGTGATGACATCGAAGAAAAAGACATTAAGGGATGGGAAACAATCTGATCTGGAAAAAAGAGAAAAGAAGTATAATGGGATAATTAGTTCACACCAAGAGGCTCAAAAGACCTATTACAATCTAGAGGAAAAAGAGAAAGGGATGAGCATTGTCTGAAGCTTGATCTCATCAGTTTGGGCTCTTAAGAAAGATTGACTTAATCATTCAATTGGGTATAGAAATTTATCTAACCCTATAAAGAAGTAGAAGGAGAAAGGAAATAAAAGTGCAGGCTAGAAGGGAGGACAGAAAAACACTAGGGGAAAAAAGTCAGAGAAGGAGAGAGGGAAGGTAGGAGATAAGGTAATGAGTGGGGGTAGGTAAAAAACTAGTAAGGACTGGGTGGAAAGAGGGAACAAAAGTATATAGGGAGAGAAAATAGGATGGAGGGAAATGCAGAGCTGATAATTATAATTGTTATTGTGAATGGGATGAGCTTTCCAATAAAATGGTAACAAATAGCAGAGTGGATTAGAAACTAGAACTCTACAATATGTTTACAAGAAACACATTTGACACAGAGAGACAAGACAGAGTAAAGGTAAAAAGCTGGAACAGAATTTATTATGCTTCAACTGAAGTAAAAAATAAAAGCAGGAGAAAGAGAGATGAAGAGAGGGAGGGAAGAAGAGATAAGAGACAGAGACAGACAGAGACAGAAACAGAAATACTGAGACAGAGAGAGAAGGTAGAGAAAAAGAGACAGGGACAGAGAGACAGAGAGAGGAAAGAGAAGTGGGGCAGAGGGAGACAGAGAGAGAGAGAATCTATTGTCCCTTTTTCCTATTCTCCTCTACTCCATTGGGGGAAAAAAAGAAAAAAAAATAATATAAGAAACATATTATACTATAATAAAACAAATTCCTCCAAAGGGCAGTACATAAAAATCTATATTTCTTGTTACCCTAAATCCTATCATATTCCATCTTCAGTTCTGACAAAGTGACTTATGCAAGGTCATATAGTGAAGGGGGAGAGTAAAGATTCAAACTGTCTCTCTCATATTCTTTGTTTGCAGACACAGTGGTTTCTCCAATATCTGCTCTTTCACATTTCAATGCTTTTGTTCACAATATCTTATTACTTGAAGTCAAGAATGTATTCCCCATATCTTCCCATTTCAAGGTATTCTCACAGCCAAAAACAATGTGCACTAAGAATCTCAAAAGTACTTGCTTGTTCCTCTCCTATACACATATTTTATTCTTCTTTTTCTGTATTTCTGTCTTACATCATGAATTAGACAGTAAGTTTCTCAAAAGTCTGCAAAATCTTTTATTTATTTGATAGATGCCCAGTGCCAATTATACTACCTCACACATAATAGGTGTTTTATACAAAATTCTTTTCACACCTAAAAATAATTAATCAAATTTTACTTTAGTCATTAATTTCATATTGCCCTTCTGACCTAATCTTTTAATTTGTGAAACATTTTATTGACATATTTTGTCACCTTTTTTTTTTTTTTACAATATATCTTTTATTTTGAAAGAATAAAGAGAGAGAAAAAATGATTCAGCAAACTAGACAACACATCAATCATATATGACAGGCCTAAGCCATGTTCCATTACTAGAGTCAATACTCTTTGCAAAGAAGCGCCTTGTGACATCTTTTTTTTGAGGCCAAATTTGGGAGTTAAAATTTCACAGCATTCAGTTCTAATTGTTTTGATGTTAATTTTCTTCCCATTTACATTGCTGAGCTGACCTAACCTTTCCCTGAGGACTTCCAACTGACAACAAACCCTGCATGTTCAATATTCATCTCCTTTCTTATCTGTACCAATGTTACAGAGAACCTTTCAGAAACACAATAGCTGGAAGATGAGTGATACCAATGAAAACTAAACAAAGCCCATTCTGCTCCAGAAATTGGGCCATTTTCTGCTAAATATCTTGGATATTTCAATCTTTGCAACCTGATGGTCATATTGCAGAGGAATTAGAGGATGCTATTTTCTTTGGTGATTCACATCAATCCTTCTGATTAAGGATTAGTAATGAAAAAAGAATAATCCTATGTGGGGTGAAAGGAAGTAGGGAAGAGAAGTTTCATGTGTGAGACTAGAAAAGCCCCATTTTTCATCTGTATTGAAAAGATTGTCATTTTCTAACCACTGTCTATACAATTCTACAATGACATTTTTCTACCGTGCTATTTCCTGGGCTTTTAAGATATTCATTTGTGATATAAAAAATCTGTACCATTAAAAATAGAATTATTAAATAACCTGCATAAAACACACACACACACACACACACACACACAAAATGAATGTGAAGAATTTTCTCATCATGTAACTGGGAAAGAAAGAAAAATTTTATTTAATTAAAAAGAATTTTTAAAAAATTTATTCAGGCTACTTTATACCAAAAAAAGAAAAGAAAAAAGTATGTACATTTTTATAGTCCTTGGAGTATGGTTCTAAATTGTTTTCCAGAATGGATGAATCAGTTCACAGCTCTACCAACAGTGCATTAGTTTTCCTACACCCCTGTCAGAATTTCTCATTTTTCTCTTCTGTTATGTTAGCCAACTTGATAGTGAATTGTTTTAATTTGCATTTTTTCTGATTTAGAGCATTTTTTACAAGATTAATGATAGCTTTGATTTAGTTTTTTCATAGAACTGCCTGTTCATATTCTTTGACTGTTTATCAATGGAGAACATTTATTTTCATAAATTTGGCTCACTTCTCTATATATGTGCACACATACACCTGCATATACACGAAATGAGAGCTTTATCAGAAAAACTTGGTATAAATCCCTCCACACAAATTCTGTTTTCCTTTTAATTGTGACTGTATTGATTTTGTTTGTGCAAAACCTTTTTAATTTTATGTAATCAAAATTATCCATTTTACCTCCTATGTTCCTCTCCATCTTTTGTTTGGTCATGAATTCTTCCCCTATTCAAAGATCTAATAAGTAATGTTTTCTGTGCCTTCCCAATCTACTTGTGATATCACCCTATCTGTCTAATTCATAAATCCATTTTGAGCTTATTTTGGTATATGTTGTGAGATGTTTTCCTAGTTTTTACCAGACCACTTTCTAGTTTTCCCAGAAGTTTCTGTTTTCCCAGAAGTAACTGTTTTGTTTCAGTTACTGGAATCTTTAGGCTTATCAAACACTAGGTTTACTGTGCTCATTTGTATGAGTATATTGTATATTTAATATGTTTCATTGATCATTCTATTTCTTATTTAGAACCACAGTGTTTTGATGATTATCACTTTGTAGAATAGTTTGAGATCTGACACTATTACACTTTTGAATTGTGATGTTAGAAATGACTTTTAAGAGTCCCTTGAACAGCAAAAAGATCAAATCAGTCAATACTTTAAAGATATTAATTCAGGCTATTCTACAATGAGCTCTTTATCATAATACTTGATACCAGAATGTCCCATTAGAAAATAACCTGATTGTTTGATTCTTTCTACTTCTATCTCCAGAGCCTAGTACATAAATGCTCAATAATATTTACTGAATAATTACTATTCTTGTCCAGGTTCACCTCTCTAAAAATGCTACATTTAAAAACAAGTACTCACAAGTAGTTGGCTAGATTGTGCTCTTGTAATGTATGGGTTTCAAAACCATGGGGAGTCGTATCAAAATAGTCATTGCCAATCCCACAGATGAAACATTTAGTCTATAAAAAAAGGAGGAGGATATAAAAATATTAGCAACCTGGACCTACTTATAAGTGGTCACTAGACAAAATTTCTAGGAGCCCCTAGAATATCTCTTACAAATTTTCATGATTAGATGTTTATTACATCCAGTTTAATAAACTGTTCTTAAAATATAAATACCTTCTGGAGAATTTTAAAGTAGATGGAAGGAGAAAGTACTTTGGAGTATGGGGAAGCTATTAGGGAAGATAGACCTGGGTGGAACACTGCTGGCATCCAGAGAGTAACACAAAGGCTTAGAGTCAGGAGACCTAAGTTCAGCTCTTTAGCACTTATTTCTGTATAATTTTGGGTAAGTCATTAACTCTTCTAAAACTTAATTTTCTCATCTGTAAAATGAGAAAGGTTGAATACTATATGACTTCCAGGGCTCCTCTGTGCTCTAATATTATGAGGATACTAGGAAGATACTAGGAGAGGGCCACTTATAAGGGCCTTAAAAAAAAAGCTTTTATCCAATTCATAATTGTGTAGAGAGTTGGCCCTGGAAAGACCAAAAAGTATAGCTGGACTTGAAGGAGATAGCATAAGGAAATGGGAAGTTTATGAACTTTGAAGTAAGTCAGAGACCAGGGTTCTAGTCCTGTTCTGCTTTTAGTTCACCTTTGTTACTCTAGGTTGGTCATTTCAGCCTCTGTCACTTACATATTTTTGTGATCCTTTTCAGCTCTGAAACTCTATACTCTAAAACTGTGTATATAAAGCATACCTCCATATCTTCTCTCACTTGTTCTTGCTGGTCCCTCAATTCTCCAAAGGCATCAATGATCAAACCTGGGATTTTAAATACAAAAAATTAAATTCCTCCAAATGATGAAATGCATAAAGTTATACTAGAGCTAGAGAAATCGCAAAGTTCTAGGTTCCTTTTCATCTCAGAATCACTACCATAGATGGATATATATGAAAATTTAAACACAAAAACACCTGTCCATATTTAAAGAAAAAAAACAAAACAAAAATAAAACCTTGTTACTTTATAGATGAACCCTATCTATGATTCTCATTCACTTGTACATATCATGTAATATGAATTTATATATAGAAAAATGTCTTATAAAATACTGTCATATAAATCAAGCTAGAGGGAAGGGATGACAGGAGTTACTATACTGGAGCAGAAAAAGAAGGTTGTGAAACCCAAGTTCTTTATTGTTAAAGTTTTGATGAAGAACTTGATTGTTTTTACTTTTCTTGGTCTTAGCTGTCTCATCATTTAGGTTAGAATAGTCAGTAATCACCATCCTTAAGAATGTAGTCAGGATGTTTATAAGTGACCAAACAATGACACGGACTGTGTGCCAAGCCTTCAGTGATTTAACTGCAAATTATAATACATTCATGAGTTAACTTCTAACAATTTAGATGTATCTGCATCTTTGGACACATATGGAGAACGAGTTTTATGAGATCTTTCATGTATTCACAATCATTGGCGATCATACCTTGAATGATGGCCAGCAGGATAACAATAACAAAGAAGAAGAATGTGATATCAAAGACAATCCGATACATTTCGTAAGGATCCCCAGCGGGGTCTTCGATTTCATCTCCAATGCCACCCCCAGCTCTTACTCCCACATACATATGGAACAGGTAGCACTGGAAAAAGGAGGGAGTTGGACAATATAAGCTATGACAAAAAAGGAGTAGTTTAAGAATCAAAATAGGTGATGTGCATGATTAGACTAGAAGAAGACAATATTAAGGATGAGAACATTCAAATAAAATTCATTATTTGGGATTAAAGTAACCTAGTGAAGACACACAAAAGAATTGAGTTTTAATTGTGTCTTAATTAAGGGGCGAGTAACTTAGGTTGTGTGCCAATGATGATGCCCTGAATAAAATTATTGTGGCCACCTCCTCCCCTTCCTTGCCATTAGGACTGGGAAAATTGAATCAGAAAAAACCTTGAGGTTTTTTCACATAACATTATGACACAATGAAGGATAGAAAAGAAAAACAATGATCCAGGTGCCTGCCACTCTGACTCCTCCTTGCCCCAAACTACTCTGGAGTAGAATTATGTTATCTTGCTTCCTGCCTATGCCCTCTTTAGAAGTCCCTATCTATCCAAGAGTGGTGGTTCTCCCTTCTCTGACAGGAAATAATGAGCCATGATCCAAGCTGTAGACTGTAGATACCAGGTTAACTCCTCTCCTCTCCTCTCCTCTTCTCTCTCTCTCTCTCTCTCTCTCTCTCTCTCTCTCTCTCACTCTCTCTCTCTCTCTCTCTCTCTCCTAAAGACAACAGCTGTAAAATGTTAGACTAATTGCCTTCTCGGTTTCTGTAGCCTGCTTACACACGCTAATATAAATTCCTGCCCCAGTTCCTCACTTCCGAATGATTTTGAACATGAGTTCCATTCGGTTGGCTAGTCTAAACTCTTCACATTAAAAGATTAAAAACCAATCTCTGTCTTGCCTCAGTTTCTCTGGCATGAATGGATATTGTCTAAAAAGACTTTTATTAATTGAGTGATCCATGCAGGGGTGCACAATAATCTCATGTTTCATTTTGAGGTCATAGAGAATCTGAAAAAAATTATGATGTATCAGTCTCATGAATACTTTGAATTAGGCCTTTTAAAAACATTCGTTTACTGATTGTAATCTTCCTATTCTGTGATACTCTTTTTTTTTTCTGGAGAAAACAACTCCCTCTGCTTAAAAAGGTTGGGTTAAGAGATGTCAGTGAGGCTTTTGGAATGAAGATGGGTCTGTGGCTTCATATTTACTTTCTAACAAGCAGCTGGTGTTACAGGAGTTGGAACCTAGAATTCTGTGTGCTACAAGAAAGGATCTTTCCTCTGACCCCACTGTCAACTGACAGATGGGAAACCCTGAAGTCCAGAAAGGTCAAATGATTTGTCCAAGAATAACATGGCAGTAAGATGGAGCCAAGACCAAGAAATCCTATTGCTATTCCATTAGGAAAGATTATATTTCAGAGGTGAGTGAAAATAAACATGTGATGATTTTTCTCATTTAAATTGATATTCCCTTTCCCTAATAAATCTATTTAAGAACCTCTTGGGGGACTCTAACTTAAAACCCCCAGAAATCAGATCAAGCTTAGGTTTTCTAAAACTACTTACAAATAGAACACTATTTCATTTAGAATACAGACCCATCATATCGACAAGCTATACTGTACATCCCTGTTCCTTGTATTTGGCCTGAGAATTCCAATGTTTTACTACCTCCCTGCTCAACCACAGTCTTGCCTTTTATCTTTTTACTTTTCTCCCTATGGGGAATATACCCTGAAATCATAACAGTCTTTCATGAACTTTGCTTTTGTCATGCAAAAGACATATGAAACTTCTTTACAATATCTCACTCAGCAAAAAATACTAAATATAAAATATTAAATAGCAAAAGGCTATGCCTCCAGCACTTGTAGACCAAGGACTAAAGATTCCTTGGTTAAAATGTTCCATTTCCAAAGTTGTTTTTTGCAGATATATTTGTATTAAGAACTCATCAATCTGCTATGAATTTCTCAGTTTCAATAAGAATTTGATTAGTGGTCAAAAAAAGTTATCTATAAAATTTATGTTCCCAAAATGTCTTGTCTTAGTTAAGATATAATGTCTAACTCTGAGCTCCCCAGTTGACTTCTTCAAGACATCCACCCACAGATCTTTATCTCCCAGGGGGAGGCAGTGTAACAAGGCAGAACCTAAGACAGTTTTGTTACCGTCATCATGTCATCACATTTCATATCTGGTTCATCTTCATCTTCACTCTTGTTGTAGAACTTTCGGAAGAAGTTGAAAGCCACCACAGTGTAGAGATAAACAACAACAGCCAGAAGTCCCACAGTCAGTACCAGCTAGACATGGGAGGAGAAAGGAGGAAAAGGAACTAGAAGCTTTTTTGTTTTCATGGTTTTTCTTATGTCTTCTTTGACTTATTCAAAGTTCAAAGACAAGTAACTGTTTCTGTCCTCTAAAAAGAGGTCAAGGAAAGACCAAAAAAAGGAAGAAGACATTAAAATACAGAGTATTGATTTGAGTATTTTGTCCTAAGGATAGTCAGAGAGTTTGGGAAGCAGAAAAAAAGAAGAAAGACCCCAAAATGTGGGGGAAAAGTAAAGAGGCAGGTGAAGAAAAAGAATCGGTATGAAGGCACCTGCTGCCTACCAAACAAAATAAATAAATGAAATAAAATTAGAAACATTTTTTCTGAAAGAATTAGGAATTTTCATGCAATATCCAAAGTTCCATGGTCACCACTGAACCTTCATTCTGTGGAGAGTGAGAGGATTTCACTGATGATTAGAACTGGAAGGAATTGTAGAAATCATCAAGTTAACCAATCCCACCACTCCCATTTTACAGACGAAATGTCTGAGGATCTAAAAGATGATATAAATTGCCTAAAGTCACATTGGAGATGAGTGGCAAAACTGAGACTTGAAACTTGAAGCCTCATTTTTCTGAATTCAAATCTGGCTTTGTGATCCTGAACAAATCACTTAACGTTTACCTCAGTTTTCTCATCTGTAAAATGAGCTGGAGAAGGAAATGGCAAACTGGTTGGGCACTACTGAAACTAATGAACAACTACAACAAAACCTCCCAGGGCTATTGTGAAGAAGGAATGAGATAATATTTGCAAAGAACTTTGCAAATCTTCAAGTGCTATATTCTACTTAGCTATTTATTATTATTACTCCATTGAATCATACATGATGTTTCCTTCTATTGTCTATCTGAAACACCTTAAACAAATGCAAAGTCTGCTGAAATTTAGTGTGGCTGAGCCTCCTTGTCTTCCCTTCCAGGGAAGCCCCTCCAAACAAATGAATTGGACACTTAGTTAATGTTATGGAGTTGATGGAAGTAAACAGGTGAGGTGGGTAGTTGGATTGACAAATTCTCCAAATTGGCCTTTTTTAGATTTCAGAAATAAAAACCATCCTCATGGTTATGGGGAAATAGCTATTGAGAAGCTTCATTAGCAGAAAGTGGCTGTTGTCTGAATTCAGCTACTTCAAGAATTCAGTAAGAAGGAAGGAAAAAGAAAGAAAGGATCTAAGTGGTACAGTGGATAAAGTTTGGGAACCAGCAGGACTTGAGTTCAAATCTTGCCTCAGATATTTAGCAGCTATGTAATCCTGGGTAAGTCACTTAATCTAGACTGCCTCCTAAAAACTCTTTGAATAAATTATTTTCTATTTTCTTTAGATAATTTATGAGTGATACAAATGTTTTGTTAGATTGCTTATTACATCATCCCATCATCTATTCCTCTCATTTGTGGGTATCATATCCTTTTCTTTGCACCCCACCCTTATGCCCTTCACTTTTCTTTCTGTTCTATATCATTATAAATGTAATCCCTTAGTATCTCCTACCTGTTTCCCATTGTGAGTTACAGAAGATAAAATTGTCCTCAGTGTCTTGAAACCCATTGCAATGTCCAGTAAATGAGCAGCAAAGAAGAAGTTGTTGTAGTGACCAAGGATAGACATAGTTGTGTACCAAGCCAGGTATAAGAAGGACTGTGAAAAATGTCCAATTGGAGAAAAGTTCAGCAATACTTAAAACCATGTAATAATTTTTCCATGTCCTTTAATAACTTTCTGGACTAAAATGTTTGAATATTATAATATTTAAACTTTGGAGAGGTGATGGCAATTGTCTCATCATTAAGATAAAGAATTTCATGACTACAGATGTGGAGCTTTGTGTGAGTTACCAAAAGGAATGCGAAATAAGGTGAAATTTAGGGGATTACCATTGGTCCTATTCCATATAAATGGAGGGGAGAGTTTCTGTGGATAGTTTTTGGGTCCACATTCTCTGATGAGAAATTCATCCAATGTTTCCAAATATCCTTTGTTCAGTATTTGGATGCCCATTACTCCAAAGGCCTCCTTGGGCTTCTGACTCAGACTTTTTTAAAAGGATGATTTATAAATATGTACCCATTGGAATAATGAATAGAATCTTATTTTTTTAAGCAATTAAAACTTACATTGTCAGTAAAAACAACTCCCAGCTTCCAGATGTGGTACTTCATATCGATAGAGCTCAGCCTAAAGAGGACCAAATAATTTCAAACTCATAAATGTCAAGAGTTAAGTGTTTAATAAAGAGGAAATTAACCTCTTTCTCCCATGTCTAATAACTAAAACATAGCTCAGAGCTTTATCAAGTTGTGTATTTTCCTCTGGAGATGTTGAATCGTTCAGTTAGAAATCTTGCACTTTGCATTGGACTTTTAAAAACTGTAACTCCTAAACAGAAAGAACCTGAGATTGTTAACTTTTTCGAAGCTTTTTATCATGGATTTACCCCATTCCCACCTTTATATACTTACAGATATAATCAAAGCCTAAATGGGACATCTCAAATCCAGAAGGGGAGTGAAAGGGTACATAAAATAGATTAAATTACTTGTTAAACATTTTCCCTGTTGGCTGTCCTTTCAGGGAAAATAATTACTGGCCACATACTAAAGAAAGCATGACTCAACTTTGTTGGATTGGGAGAAAAAATGATTCAGCTTTAAACAAACTTCTTTAGTTACAGATGGTCATCTAAGTACCATGACACAAGAGAGGCTTCCTCTGGTTCTGTCTGTTCAACTGGGCTAAAGTCAAGGGCATTTTTATCCAAACCCAGAAGTTCAGCTATACGCTCAGCTCCATAGAGGTCACCATACTTGTTGATGACCTGAAAAAGAAAGGAAGACAAAATAAGCTTGATAGTCAAACATTTAAACCTCCCCTCTCTACCCCCCACTATTTTCTACTTTAAATGAAGCAGTAGGACTGGATGACTGTGTTTCAACATCTTTTGGGACTCTATAAAACAGGGATGAACTTTCCATGGAGTCAGTTAGGAAAGGACTCAAAATGAAAAGGAATGAAGAGGAAAAGCAGCATGATGGAACAATCAAGCTTTCACAACTAATAGATTAAAAATTGTCATGTGTCAAGCTGGAATGTTCCTTTTTTTGAAGAGAGATGAGGTTGTTTTTCAAAATATGACAATGATTGTAAATTAAAATCTATCAGTATAAGCACCAAGTTCTTCAGAATTGGTTATCTAAAAATAAAGTCAACATGTTGCACATGGAGATCCACAAAGACAGTTTCTTTCATGGATTACTTTTCTCAGGAGTAATGAGATCACACACAATTCTTATATTGTCTTAGATTTCCATTATGGCAAGAGAGTCTGTCCATATAAATAGAGCATACCTTTCTCTTTACAAATTTGTCCCAGTAGTTGTTAGGAAAAGATCTGTAGCAGAAAAAGAAAGAGAAAGGGATGTTTTCAACATTAGGGAAATCATGTAGATTGATAAAGTCATCTTAATGACCTTTCAGGGATCTTGATCTTGGATTTCAATTCTGGAACTTTTTGCTTTGGAGACCAGAGGATTGGTTTGGGAAGGCTGGTGATTTGACTGAGTTTTTAGGGTTCAACACTGTTATATTCATTTCTGCTCTGGTAAGTGAATGGGTTGCTGATTGTTTTTCTTCATTAACTCAATGGTTAAGAATAAATTTGTACAACTTGGGTTAAGAATGTGCTAAAGGCCTGAAAGAACTCTCGAGGATTTCCTTGAGGTACTGCAGTATGCTGGTATGTATAGGATAGATATTCCAGCGAGTATTCTAGACTTGAAAAACAGCTAGGTTCAAATCTCAGTTCTGACAAACTGCATGATTTTGAGCAAAAAGACTTTATATCTCCACAGCTCAGTTTTTATAGATATTTATTAGAACCAACCTCAAAAGGGTGTTGAGAAGAGAGTGCTTTTTAAACCTTACAGTAAAATGTAAATGTGTGTTGTTATCTTTTTCCCCATAGTAGCACATGTGTACTCTGTTGGCTTAATGGAATGGGAACTCCATATTTAAGTGGTACTTCTTTGAGATGCTGATGCTATTTTGTCTCTTCCATGAAAGAGAAGATACTAACCTAATCCTCACTGAAGATGAATTTTTTTCCCCTTTAAGCTCAAAGAGCCGCTGTTTCTTTTCTTTTTTCTTTTGTTAATTATTTTCCATTTACATGTAAAATTTAAAAAATAATCATTAAAAAAATTTGAGTTTAAACATTTCTCCCTTCCTTCAGAGGAAAGGCATACATGTCATATATATATTTTATATACGTGAAGTTATATTATACATAACTTCATGTTATGTACATACATGTGAAGTCATGTAAAACATTTCTGTTTTATGGGAATTCATCTCATTCATGTTATTACCTGTGTATTTCCCTTCATCCTATTCTTCCTCCCGTTTGTCCTCTCCCTTTTCACTCTTTCCCTCCTCACTAGGTTTTGCTTCTATCACCTTCCCTGTTGTGCCCTTCCTTCTATCAGTCTCCAAAACCCTTTTCTCCTTTATTTAATTTCCTTCCCTCCTACTTCCCTGTCAGGTAAGACAGATTTCAATATTCAACTGATTGTGAATATTATTTCCTCTTTAAGCCAATACTGATGAGAGTAAGGTTCAAGTGATGTTCACTGCCCCCTTTTCCATGTTCTCTTCCACTGAAATAGATTTTTTGTGCTTCTTCATGTGAATTAATTTACTCCTGAATTAATTTACTCCTTAAATTTAATTTATTCCTTAAATTTACTCCTTAATTTACTCCTTAAATTTAATTTATTCCTTAAATTTATCTTATATCCATAGCCTCTTCCTATGTGTAATCTTTCTGGCTATACTATTAGGGATATATTTTTTAAGAAATAGAAGTATCATTTTCTTATGTGTGGATATAAACAGTTTAACTCTATTGAATCCCTTATGCCTTCTTTTCCCTTTTTACTTATTTCTCTTGAGTCTTGATATTGAAGGTCAACTTTTTTGACTTAGTTATGGTCTTGTTGTGAAAACTTAAAATTCTTCTATTTCATTGAATGACCATTTTCTCCCCTTAATGTATTATGTTTAATTATATTGGGTAAGTGATCCTTGGTTGCAGTCCTAGCTCCTTTGAATTCTGAAATATCATATTCCATTACCTCTGATCCTTTATTCTTGAATCTTCTAAGTCCTGTGTAATTCTGTGACTCCTCGATATTTGAATTATTTCTTTTCCTGAAGTCATAAGTGGATTCTTTCGATGCCTATTTTGCCCTTTGGTTCCAGGTCATCAGTTTTTCTTGAAAATTTCTTGAATGATGTTGTCTAGTTCCTCCTTTTGATTATGACTTTCAGGTAGTCCAGTGATTCTGATATTATCTTTTCTGGATGTATTTTCTAGGTCAATTTTTCCCCATAAGGTAATTTATATTTTCTTTCATGTTTTCATTCTTTTGAATTTGTTTTATTGAGTCTTGATTTCTCATAGAGTCATTAGCTTCCACTTGTCCAGTTCTAACTTTTAAGGTGTTGTTTTTCTCAATTAGCTTTCTTCTCCACTTGACCAGTTGTACTCTTTAAAGAGTTGTTTTCTTCAGTGGATTTTTGCATCTCCTTTTCCATTTGACCAATTCTACTTTTTAAGCAGTTTTCCAAGCTGTTGATTTCTTTTTTTTTTTTTTTATAATTCTCTTGCATTACTCTGATTTTCCCCTCAATTTTTCTTCTGTCTTCTCTTACATGATTTTTAGAATCTTTTTTTGAGCTTTTCCATCAGTTCTTTTGGGGCTTGTGACTACTTCCTGATTATCTTTGGGATTTTTCCCACTGGTGTTTTGACATGATCATCCTCTTCTGAGTTTGTGTTTTGGTCTTCTCTGTCGCTTTAATAACTTCCTATGCTCAGATAGATTCTTTTTGTTTTTGTTTTTCTCCTCTTTCCTTTTCCTCTCCCTCTGCCCTACCCCCTCCACTTTCCTTTATCCTTTCTTTTAAATCTGAGCTCTGGTTGGGGCAGCTAGGTGGTGCAGTGGATAGAGCACCAGCCCTGAAGTCAGGAGGACTTGAGTTCAAATCTAGCCTCTGACACTTAATACTTCTTAGCTGTGTGACCCTGAGCAAGTCACTTAACCCCAATTGCCTCAGAAAAAAAGATCCCAAATTTGAGATCCCAAATTTGAGCCCTGCTCCTAGGGTGAAAGGAGTACCATCTTGGGTTTCTTGTGCCAGTCACTGTTGTCCTAAGGTCCATGAGGGAATCTTCATGTCTGCTGCTGGCTGAGAGTCTATGATGGGAGGTGGCTGAGGTTGCGGGAGGCTATGCATCTGGCAGCTTACTTGGTGTAGGCTGAGGACCTGGGGTGATGTCTGGCACGTGCTGAATCCCTGTGGGGTGTTTCTGGATTTCCCTGGAGCTACACTGAAGTATGTGATGCTTTGGCCCCTGGAGGAGGTCTGTTTGCCCTGAGCTGTGCCAAAGCACATGGAGGTTTGTCCACGGCTACACTGAAGCACCTAGTGATTCCCAGAGCTGGAGTCTGCCAGTCCCTGGCTTTGACAAAGCATTTGGGAGTCCTGGTATTGGTGTTTGCCCATTCCACCACATTGGGGCTCAGTCTCCTGCAGATTTGCTAAGGTGGGGTTTGCTGCTGGCTCTCTGAGGAGCTTTTTGTCTTGGACTGTGCCCTCCCAACCCTCTTACTAGAGTGAGATTGACCCCTTATGTAGAACCTCCAAGATTCCCTAGTTAAAAAATTTCTTGTTCTGCTTCTCTAAGACCTTAGTGTGTTATTTTATGATTGCTTGGAGGGGAACACAAGAGAGTTACAGTGATTTATTTTTTACTCTGCCATCTTGGCTTCCAGGAGAGATCAAATGTCTACAGCTTTATTAAATTGGAATTTCTCTATCACTTGTTGGTATCTTTATCTTCTTTGTTGGTAGTTTGTAAGAATTCTGATGATTCACTTAGATTTATTTTGTATTATGCAATTTTGCTGAAATTGTTAATTGTTTCAACTAGTTTTTAATAAATTCTCTAGGATTCTTTAATCATACTGTCATACCTTTAGCAAAAAGTCATGGTTTTGTTTCCTTATTGCATATATTTATTCCTTCAATTTCCTTTTTTTTTTTTTTTTTTTGTCTTATTGCTATAGTTAGTATTTCTTGCACAATACTGAGTAATAGTGGTGATGATGGACAGTTTAAACTTCAGGTTTATTACCATTGCAGATAATGCTTTTGATTTTAGACAGGCCTACTTAAAATTTTTAAAAAGGCTCCAATGAGTCAAATGATTTTTAGTATTTTAATAGGAATGGGTGTTATATTTCTCAAAGGTTTTTTTTCTACATTTATTGATATAACTATAGGAATTTTGTTATTAATGATGATGTAGTCATTTATGCTCATAATTTTCTGAATGTTGAATTAGCCCTGCATTCTTGTATAAATCCCATCTGGTAGTCTTATGTGAGCTTTGTAATATATTGCTATAATCTTCTTGCTAGCATTTTATTTAAAATTTTTATACTGATCTTCATTAAGGGAAATTAAGAATCTATAGTTTTTTTCTCTGTTTTTGTTCTCACTCTGTTTTTTGGTTTAGGTATCAAAACAATGTTTTAAAAGGAATTTGATACAACTATATCTTTACCCATTTTTTCAAATAGATTATATAGTACTGGGATTAATTGTTCCTAAATGTTTAGTAGAATTTACTTGTAAATCCATTTGGTCTTTAGATTTTTCTTAGGGAGCTCATTGATGGCTTGTTCAATTTTTTCCCCTAGATTGGGGTTATTTAAATATTCTATTTCTCTTCTATAAATCTGGGAAGTTTATATTTTTGTATATATTCTTCCATTTCACCTAGGTTGTTAGTCTTACTGGCATATAATGAGTAAAATAACTACTAATAATTGTTTTAATTTCATCTTCCTTTGTGATACATTCAATCTTTTTATTTTTGATGCTCATAATTTTTTTTTGTTAAAGTAAATTAATGATTGGTTGATCTACTTTTTTCATAAAATCAACTCCAAATTTTATTAGTTCAATTATTTTACTTTTAATTTTATTAATCTTTCATCTAATTTTCAGGATTTCCACTTTGGTGTTTAATTGGGGATTTTTAATTTGTTCTTGACCCCTAATATTTCTAGCTTCATGTTTAATTCATTAATCTTCTTCTGTCATTTACTAATGTATGCATTAAGAGATAACAATTTTCCCATAAGTACTGCTTTGGCTACATCACATAGATTTTGGAATGTTATCTCATTGTTGTCATTCTCTTTAATGAAATTTTTTATTTTCTCTTTGATTTGTTCTTTGACCTATCTGTTCTTTAGGATTACATTATTTAATGGAATTTTAACCCATGCTTCCATGGTTCTTATTACATTATGGTTTGGAAAAAGGTTCATTTAGTATTTCTCCTTTTTTGCATTTGGTATTGAGGCTTTTATGCCCTAATAATTCAAGTTTTTTGGTGAAGGTGGCATGGACAACTGAGAAAAAGGAATATGCCTTTCTATTATAATTCAATTTCCCCCAGATGTGTAGCATAGCTAATTTTTCTAAGATTCTATTAATCTGATTTTTTTTCTTATTTTGTGTTTAGATTCATCTATCTTTGAGAATGAAAAATTGGATTTCCCTACTAATATAGTCCTATTGTCTATTTCCTTCTGTAATACATTTATACTTTTCTTTAAGAATTTAAATGCAATTCCATTTGATGCATATATGTTTAGTTTTCATACTACTTCATTGTCTATGATATTTTATTTATTTATTTATTTTTTAACAAAGTGAAGTTTCCCTGCTTATTTCTTTTAGTTAGGCATATTTTTTCTTTGTCTGAAGTCATGTTTGCTACCCCTGACTTTTTTTAAAACTTCAATTGAAGCACAATAGATTCTTCTCTAGCTCCTTATTTTAACTGTTTGTTTCTTTTGAAGTGTGTTTCTCATATACAATGTGTTGTTTTTTAATCCATTTTGTTATTTGCTTCTATTTAATGGGTGAGTTCATCCCATTCACAGTTAGGATTAGTCTCTCCATTTTATTTTGTGCTGTTTATCCTACTTTTTAATACTGTTCTTTCTATAAAGTCTGTTTTGCTTCTGAACATTGCATTTCTTTATCTGCCCTCTCTTTTACCACCCTTCTCCCTAATTCTTTTTCTTCCTGCCTCCTGTTGGATAATAATAGATTTCTATTACCAAATGAGCATGTATACATCCATCCATTCATACATACATATTTTTATCCCTCTATAAACCAATCTGAATGTGAGGTTCAAGCATTGCTTCCTCTCCCCCACTATTTTCCTCTTAAGTATAAAAACTCTTCCTTGCATGTCTCTTTTAATTGAGATAAATTTTTTCATTCTTCCTCTTCCTTTTCCCAGGGCATCCCTCTTTTTCATCTATTCATTTGTTTTACATCATCCCAACATAATCAACTCACCCTTTCACACTCTTTCTATGTAGAATTCTTCTGAGAACTAATTTCTAATGAGAAAGTTCTCAGGAAATACATGTATCATATTCCCATAAAGAAAGATAAACAGACACCTGTCAGATTGGCTAGAATGACAGGGAAAGATAATGCGGAATGTTGGAGGGGATGTGGGAAAACAGGGACACTGATACATTGTTGGTTACTGATACATTGTGAATACATCCAGCTATTCTGGAGGGCATTTGGAACTATGCTCAAAAAGTTATCAAACTGTGCATACCCTTTGATCCAGTAGTTTTATTACTGGGCTTATACCTCAAAAAGATCATAAAGAAGGGAAAGGGACCTGTTTGTGCAAGAATGCAGCCCTCTTTGTAGTGGCCAGAAACTGGAAACTGAGTGGATGCCCATCAACTGGAGAATGGCTGAATAAACTGTGGTATATGAATATTATGGAATATTATTGTTTTATAAAAAATGACCAACAGGATGATTTCAGAAAGGCCTGGAGAGACTTACATAAACGGATGCTGAATGAAATGAGTAGGACCAGGAGATCATTATCTACTTCAACAACAATACTATATGATAATCAATTCTGATGGATGTGGCTCTCTTCAACAATGAGATGAACCAAATCAGTTCCAATAGAGCATTAATGAACTGAACCAGCTACACCCAGCGAAAGAACTCTGGGAGATGACTATGAACCACTCCATAGAATTCCCAATCCCTCTATTTATGTCCACCTGCATTTTGATTTCTTTCACAGGCTAATTGTACACTATTTCAAAGTCCGATTCTTTTTGTACAGCAAAATAACTGTTTGGACATACACACACACATACACACACACACACACACACACACATACACACACACATACACACACACACACACACACACACACACACACATATATATATATATATAAAATATTTAACTTATACTTTAACATGTATTGGTCAACCTGCCATCTGGGGGCAAGGGTGGGGGGAAGGAGAGGAAAAGTTGCCACAAAAGGTTTTGCAATTGTCAATGCTGAAAAATTACCCATGCATATATCTTGTAAATTAAAAGTTATAATAAAAAAAAGAAAGGTAAATAGTTTAGTCTTATTGAGTCCTTTACAATTTCCCTCGCCAAGCTATTAATGTTCTTTTTTTTATCCCATAAATTTTTATTTTATTTTAATAACATTTTATTGACAGAACCCATGCCAGGGTAATTTTTTACAACATTATCCCTTGCACTCACTTCTGTTCTGATTTTTCCCCTCCCTCCCTCCACCCCCTCCCCCAGATGGCAAGCAGTTTTATACATGTTAAATAGGTTACAGTATATCTTAGATACAATATAGGTGTGCAGAACTGAACAGTTCTCTTGTTGCACAGGGAGAATTGGATTCAGAAGCTAGAAATAACCCGGGAAGAAAAACAAAAATGCAAGCAGTTTACATTCAATTCCCAGTGTTCTTTCTTTGGGTGTAGCTGCTTCTGTCCATCCTTGATCAATTGAAACTTAGTTAGATCTTCTCTTTGTTGAAGAAATCCACTTCCATCAGACTACATCCTCAAATAGTATTGTTGTTGAGGTATAATGATCTCCTGGTTCTGCTCATTTCACTTAGCATCAGTTCATGTAAGTCCCGCCAATCCTCTCTGTATTCATCCTACTGGTCATTTCTTACAGAACAATAATATTCCATAACATTCATATACCACAATTTACTCATCCATTCTCCAATTGATGGGCATCCACTCATTTTCCAGCTTCTAGCCACTACAAAGAGGGCTGCCACAAACATTTTGGCACATACAGGTCCCTTTCCCTTCTTTAGTATCTCTTTGGGGTATAAGCCCAGTAGAAACATTGCTGGATCAAAGGGTATGCACAGTTTGATAACTTTTTGAGCATAGTTCCAAATCGCTCTCCAGAATGGCTGGATGTGTTCACAATTCCACCAACAATGTATCAGTGTCCCTGTTTCCCCACATCCCCTCCAACATTCCACATTATCTTTTCCTGTCATCTAGCCAATCTGACAGATGTGTAGTGGTATCTCAGAATTGCCTTAATTTGCATTTCTCTGATTAATAATGATTTGGAGCATATTTTCATATGGCTAGAAATAGTTTTAATTTCTTTGAGAATTGTCTGTTCATATCTTTTGACCATTTATCAATTGGAGAATGGCTTGATTTCTTATAAATGGGTCAATTCTCTCTATATTTTGGAAATGAGGCCTTTATCAGAACCTTTGACTGTAAAAATGTTTTCCCAGTTTATTGTTTCCCTTCTAATCTTGCCTGCATTAGTTTTGTTTGTACAAAAACTTTTCAATTTGATATAATCAAAATTTTCTATTTTGTAGTCAATAGTGATCTCTAGTTCTTCTTTGGTCATAAATTCCTTCCTCTTCCACAGGTCTGAGAGGTAAACTATCCTATGCTCTTCCAATTTATTTATAATCTCATTCTTTATGCCTAGGTCATGAACCCATTTTGACCTTATCTTGGTGTATGGTGTTAAATGTGGGTCAATGCCTAGTTTCTGCCATACTAATTTCCAATTTTCCCAGCAATTTTTGTCAAATAATGCATTCTTATCCCCAAAACTGGGGTCTTTGTTTTGTCAAACACTAGATTATTAAAGTTATTGGCTGTTTTGTCCTTTGAACCTAACCTATTCCATTGATCAACTTGTCTATTTCTTAGCCAATACCAAATGGTTTTAGTAACCGCTGCTTTATAATATAATTTTAGATCTGGTACAGCTAGGCCACCTTCATTTGATTTTTTTTTCATTAATTCTCTTGAAATTCTTGACCTTTTGTTTTTCCATATGAACTTTATTATTATTTTTTCTATGTCATTAAAATAGTTTTTTGGGAGTCTGATTGGTATAGCACTAAATAAATAGATTAGTTTAGGAAATATTGTCATCATTATTATATTTGCTTGCCCAATCCAAGAGCATTTAATCTTTTGCCAGTTGGTTAGATCAGACTTAATTTGTATGGAAAGTGTTTTGTAGTTTTTGCTCATAAAGTTTCTGATTTTCACTTGGCAGGCAGATTCCTAAATATTTTATACAATTAGTAGTTACTTTAAATGGAATTTCTCTTTGTAACTCTAACTGTTGGGTTTTGTTAGTGACATATAAGAATGCTGATGACTTTTGTGGGTTTATTTTGTACCCTGCAACTTTGCTAAAGGTGTAGATTGTTTCTAATAACTTTTTAGTAGACTCTCTGGGGTTCTCCAAGTATACCATCATATCATCAGCAAAGAGTGATAATTTGGTTTCCTCATTGCCTATTCTTATTCCTTTAATCTCTTTCTCAGCTCTTATTGCCAAAGCTAGCATTTCTAATACAATATTGAATAGTAACGGTGATAGTAGGCAACCTTGTTTCACTCCTGATCTTATTGGGAATGGTTGCAGTTTGTCCCCATTACATATGATGCTTACTGCTGGTTTTAAATAGATGCTACTGATTATTTTAAGGAAAAGTCCATTTATTCCTATACTCTCAAGTGTTTTTTTAAATAGGAATGGATGTTGGATTTTATCAAATGCTTTTTCTGCATCTGTTGAGATGATCATATGGTTTTTTGTTAATTTGGTTATTAATATGGCCAATTATAATGATAATTTTCCTAATATTGAACCAGCCCTGCATTCCTGGTATAAATCCTACTTGATCGTGGTGTATTATCCTGGGGATGATTTTCTGTAGTCTTTTTACTAATATCTTATTCAAGATTTTAGCATCAATATTCATTAGGGAGATTGGTCTATAATTTTCTTTCTCTGTTTTCAACCTACCTGGTTTAGGTATCAGTACCATGTCTGTGTCATAAAAGAATTTGGTAAGACTCCTTCATTCCCTATTTTTTCAAATAGTTTATAAAGCATTGAGGCTAATTGTTCTTTGAATGTTTGATAGAATTCACATGTAAATCCATCTGGTCCTGGGGATTTTTTTTTAGGGAGGTGATTAATAGCTTGTTCTATTTCTTTTTCTGAAATGGGACTATTTAAGCAATTTACTTCCTCCTCTGATAATCTGGGAAGCCTATATTTTTGGAGGTAGTCATTCATTTTGCTTAGATTATCAAATTTATTGGCATAAAGTTGAGCAAAGTAACCCCTTATTATTTTTTTAATTTCCTCTTCATTGGTGGAAAGGATTCTCCCTTTTCATTTTTAAGACTACTAATTTGATTTTCCTTCTCCTTTTTCTAATCAGATTTACCAAAGGTTTATCAATTTTATTGGTTTTTTCATAAAACCAACTCTTAGTTTTATTTATTAGTTCAATAGTTTTTTTACTTTCTATATTATTAATTTCTCCTTTTAATTTTAGAATTTCCAATTTAGTATTTGATTGGGGGTTTTTAATTTGGTCTTTTTTTAGTTTTTTTAGTTGCAAGCCCAATTCATTAATCTTTTCTTTCTCTGTTTTATTCAAGTAAGCCTCTAAGGATATAAAATTGTCCCTTATTACCGCTTTGGCTGCATCCCACAAATTTTGGTATGATGTCTCACTGTTGTCATTATCTTGAGTGAAATTATTAATTGTGTCTATAATTTGCTGTTTCACCCAATCATTCTTTAAGATGAGATTATTTAGTTTCCAATTACTTTTTGGTCTATTTACACCTAAATTTTTGTTGAATGTAGTTTTTATTGCATTGTGATCTAAAAAGAAAGCATTACTGCATTTAATTTTGAGGTCTTTATGTCCTAATATATGGTCAATTTTTGTGTAGGTTCCATGAACTGCTGAGAAGAAAGTATACTCCTTTCTATCTCCATTCAATTTTCTCCAAAGATCCAACATACCTAATTTTTCTAATATTCTATTTACCTCTTTAATTTCTTTCTTATTTTCTGATTTGATTTATCTAAATCTGAGAGTGCAAGATTGAGATCTCCCACTATTATAGTTTTGCTGTCTATTTCTTCTCGCAAGTCTCAACTTCTCCTTTAGGAAGTTAGATGCTATACCACTTGGTGCATATATGTTTAATATTGATATTGCTTCGTTGTTTATGCTACCCTTTAGCAGGATGTAGTTACCTTCCTTATCTCTTTTAATTATATCAATTTTTGCTTTTGCTTGATCTGAGATAAGGATGGCTACCCCTGCTTTTTTGATTTTACCTGAAGCATAGTAGATTCTGCTCCAGCCTTTTACCTTTACTTTGTATGTATCTCCCTGTTTTAAGTGTGTTTCCTGTAAACAACATATTGTAGGGTTCTGACTTTTGATCCAGTCTGCTATCCGCCTCCTCTTTATGGGAGAGTTCATCCCATTTATGGTTAAAATTACTAATTATGTATTTCCTGCCATCCTAATATCCCCAGATTATGCTTTTCTTTTTCTTGCCCTCCTTCCCCCCTTCCCTAGTATTAAACTTATTGGTCCCACTTGCGTCACCCAGCTCTCCCTCTTTAGTATCCCTCCCTCCTCCCTTTGAATCCCTTCCCCTTTTTTGTACCTTTCCCTTATTACTCTTTTTCCTTTTCCCTTTTCCTCTCCCACTTTTTAATGAGGTGAGAGAAGATTCTCTGTAAAATAAATATGTCAATTATTTCCTCTTTGAGCCAACTCTGATGAGAGTAGGATTCACACAATGTTCCTCCCCCTCTCTACATTCCCTCAGATATGATAGGTTTCCTTTGTCTCATTGTCACATGTAGTTTCCCTCTTTTTATATACCCTTTTCCCTTTTTTTGACCTTTCTATTTCTTTTCTTTCTGACCTTTCCCCTTTCTATTTCTACTTCCCTTTTTTTATGTTATATCAGTAAAATCAAATTATACATGTGGTTTTTATGTATATCCGCAACAGAAATACAGTTCTCAAGAGTTCCTTTTACCTTTTTCTACATCTCTTGAGTCCTGTTGTTGGAGATCAAATTTTTTGTTTAAGTCTGGTTTTTTCCTTAGAAACAGATGGAATTCCTCTGTTTCATTAAATGTCCATCTTCTTCCATGGGAAAAAATGCTCAGCTTAGCTGGGTAGTTTATTCTTGGCTGCATTCCAAGTACTTTTGCCTTTTGGAATATCAGATTCCAAGCCCTTCGATCCTTTAATGTTGAGGCAGCCAGATCTTGTGTGACCCTTATTGTGGCACTTCGGTATTTGAACTCTTTTTTCCTGGCTGCTTGTAAAATTTTTTCTTTAGTCTGAAAATTCTGAAGTTTGGACACAATATTCCTTGGAGTCTTTATTTTAGGGTCTTTTTCAGAAGGAGTTCAATGGATTCTTTCAACACCTATTTTACCTTCCGGTTCCTATTGCTTCTGGGCAGTTCTCTTTGATGATTTCCTGTAAAATAGTATCTAGGCTCTTTTTTTCATTATAATTTTCAGGTAGTCCAATGATCCTCAGGTTATCTCTCCTAGGTCTATTTTCCAAGTCTGTTGTTTTTCCAAGTAAATATTTGACATTTTTTCCCAATCTTTCATTTTTTTTGGTTTTGCTTGACTGATTCTTCCTGTCTCAATGAATCAGTCATTTCTATTTGTTCAGTTCTGATTTTTAGCGAGTTATCTTCTTCATTAGCTTTTTTTTTTTTTTTTTACTTCTTTTTGTATATTCCAATTGAGTTTTTAAATGAGTTGTTTTGCTCTATGGAATTTTTTTCCATTTCACTAATTTTTTTTTTTTTTTTTTTTTTTTAGTGAGTTATTTTCTTTTTCCAATTCACAAATTCTGTTTCCCTGTACTTCTTGGGAGTTTTTTTTATCTTTTCCAATTCACATTTCAGGAAGTTGTTTTCTTTTTCCACTTTATCAAATTTTTCTTTTAATGAGTTATATGTCTTTTCTGTACTCTCTTGCATAGCTTCTCTTTCCTTTCTCCATTTTTCTTCTAGTTCTCTTTTAAAGTTTTTAATAGTCTCTTCTAGGAGAGCCTTTTGTATTGAGGACCAACAATTGTCTGGAGACTGTCTGCTTAGTCTCTTCAGGGTTGAAAAGCTGTTCTCTTTCTGTGTAGAAACTATCAATCATTCTTTTGATTTTTTTACTCATTTTGTTAAAGCCTGTAGGGGCTGCCTTCAGGGCCAGCAGGTTACTAGCTTCCTCTGAAGAGCAGTGAAAGATGGATTGATGGGTAGCTGTCCTGCTAGCCGGCTGCAAAAAGCAGGGAGGTTCTGGAGTGTTCTGGGCAAGAGTTCCCCACTGGGAAGTAACTCAGGCCTGCAGAGCAGAGCTGGGAATGTGCCCTGCAAAGAATCCCCGCTGTGTGAGATAACAACTGCCCTGGGGTTGGATGCTGAGCAGTGAGAGTTTCACTACCCCAAGCCAAATCCCACCCTGGGGCTGTGGATATTAGCAGTTGAGCAGTGAATGGATTTGCATGGACCAGAAGTGTCTCTGCCCCAGGAAGCATAGTTCTGCTGGGGAAGTTCTATTGCCCCAGGCCGAGCCCCCCACTGTGCTGATTAGAGGTTGCCCAGGTTATGCCCCCCTGCCGTGAGGGTTTGTAACTGCTCCCCCCCCTCCCCCCCAGCAAAAGCCCCAAACTACAGGATGTAGCTGCAGGGCTGCATTACAGTCTGCCTGAGTCACTTCTGGGTTTAAGTAGTTACAGCCAGATCTTGTTAGGTTCTGGTGTTTTTTAGAGTACCCTCTGTTTTAGGTTTTAATTTCTCTACCAGTTTACTGCTTTGTAATCAAGGCAGAGCAGTTAGCCTAGAGCAGAGTCGTCTCTATAACTTCTCTAGCCACAGAGATCACCCCTGCCCCTGGTCTGCTCAGGACCCTAATCTCGAGATGCCTGCGCTAGTCTGTTGCTGGCCCCTCAGGGCAAACCTTTCCTGGCAATCTTCCAGATTGACTTTGGCTGGTAAATTTTATGCTTCTGATCTTCATGAATTTAAGCAGTGAAGAGCTATTTTTGAAGCTGAATTAAATAGTTGGTTATGAGGGAAATGAGAGGAGCTTAGAAAGTCGAGCGTGCCTTCTCCGCCATCTTGGCTCCACCTGACCTATTAATGTTCTTTCCATAATTTTCTTCCTTTGCTTTACTTTCCTGAATTTTTCTTCTACCATTCCTATTTGGCTTTGAAAAATCATTTTTAAGGTTTTCTAGAAATTCTTGTTAGGCTTGTGTCCAAATTTACTTTTTTTTTCCTTTGAGGTTTCTTTCTTGCTGTTTTGATTTCATTGTCTTCTTCTAAATTTGTATATTGATCTTCCCTGTAATCATGCAAAGTATAGTTAAATTAGGCCAAAGGAAATGCAAAATATGCAAAATTAGAGAAGCTACCCCAAATGTTCATATGGACTATTTGTGTCATTCCTCAGCAGATCATTTTGAGCTCATGTTGGTCTAATCAGCCAGTCAGACACACTGTAACTTGATTCTAACATAGTGATGTCATTTTGGTCCTCTTCCAAACCAAAGGAAAACAACATACACATTCATAGTAGCTTTTTATGGCCTGTTCTTTTTGTTGTTGCTTGTTTATTTTCCTATCCTATTTCTTGATTTGAAGCTTTCTATTACTATTGTGTTCTGTTCCTGGTGTGGGAAAGGGAAGAATCACTTCTTTAAGCTTCAGGCTTTTTTGCACTGCTCTTTTCAGAGCTAGTTTGGGAGTTTGGAAGTTTTTGGTGCTTTAAAAGTGGTGTAATTTCTGGAGAGGTGTGATCACTGCTTTCTCAGTCTGCATCCAGTCTCTTACCAATTCTTCTTTGAGACTGGGAGTGATACCATTCTTTAGGGTTTCCACTCCCTCTCTCAAGTGAAACTGCTTTCCTCTTTTCTTGAACTTTAACCCAGGAGTATAGGCAATGTATAGCCAAACAGTGGCTGGCCCTGCATTCATTAACAGAGAGGTCCCTTTAATTTCTGGCATGAGAGCTCCCAGAGTTGCTGTTGTTCTGTCTCCAACCCCTTCTCTCATTACTGATGTTTCATCCACATGGGCTCCAGGTCAGTCTTCTCTTCCATGATACAGATCTCTCCAACCTCCTATGTTATTTTGGCCTGGAGTAATAATTTCCACTCTGAACTTTTGTTTGTTCTGTCCTTCCAGAATATGATTTAAGGTGTTAATTTAAAGTTTTTTTTGGAAGGGACTGTTGGGAAAGATCAGCTTTCTCTACTTTGTTCTCTTGACTTTGCCTCCAGAAGTCCTCAGAATCACTTCTTCTAGGAGATAACTGGATCTCTTAAATATACCTCTCAATTTTTACATGATTCAATGAACTGGCACTTACTTATCTATTTGGTAAATGATAGTTTAAAATATTTGACTTTACTCTGGAACTTTCCTTTTGTAGCCCAGGCTTTCTGGGAGGATTCCTTGAGAGGGCAGATTACAATTCAGAAGTGTTCAGGCAGTCAGTCACCCTTTCTTCCATGTACTTGGTATAAATGACAGTGATTTTTTTCTTTGGAAATACATTCCAGGTCTTTGGAACTTTCCCCAAAGGGTGTTGATCCCAGACTAAATTCAGGATTTCCAAGTTGACCTTTTTTTTTTTACCGTGGCACATCTGAAAATCTCAACTCCCTTTGCTTCTACTAATTACATATTAATTATATTAATTGAAGACATTAATGCAGAATTAGGCTGTTAAAGAGTAATTATCTGCTGACAAAAGTAATTCCTAAACCAAAAGAAAAATTAATTGGTTCAATTATTTTCCCCTCTTTTTTTCTGTTCTATCCCTGACTTTTTGAAGATTGGCATCTTTGCTAATGGAGTAAGTGATAATGAGAATGATGTGTGTCTATGTAACTACTGTTCTTGAAGATTAGGCTAGGATTCACTTTATAATGATTGCTAACATTTATATTGTGCTTTAAGGTTATTTTAAGATATCTCATTAAATTTTCATTGCAGTGCTATATGGTAATAGCTAATAACATGACTGGGAGGATGGTAGTAACTCTCAATAGGAAAAAAAACCCTCAAAGATTTTTGAGAAAAGAGCTTGTTTTAGTTTTGCTATTAGTAACCCCATTTTGCACATGAGGAAAAGTCTGGAAGATTCAACGACTAGCCACAAAGTTATTAAGTAGATGATGTAGGATTTTAATTCAGGTGTCTTTTGTACTAAATCCAGAACACCATACACTACATCCCTATGCTACTTCAACAATTTAGCAATGTATTATGGAAACTCTTGATTTCTCAGCTGAAAAAGTATATTGCAGCCATTAAATTAAAAAGGACGTTCAAAACTGTAAGAAAACACACTGGTAACTTAGCTCATTATATATAACTCAGGAGACTTAATATCTTCTCACCACAAGGAGAGAGGATTACACATACTTTGGGGCTCATTGGATTCTCACTTATTCTCCAAAGGATCTAGGATCAGTCAACAAATTTTTACTAAATACATATGTTGTGTGAGGCACAACAATGGAAGTGATGCATGTCTATACCTTCCAGGTTTTGACAATCCAGCTGAAGTTATAAGACTTAGACACGGTTGCAGGTCGAGAACACACTGATAAGTTTAGTCTTTCTTCCTGAGTCTCTGACTTTGGTGGAAGGCCATCTAATTCATGCTTGGAGTGCTAAGGAGAAGCTGTTACTGGACTTGATCCCACCAAATTAGATTTGCTCGGCCACTTTATGATAATATTCTTCCAATTATTCATACAGATTACCTTGGGTTCCAGCTGCTTTATTAAAGAAGTTGAAGTGGGAGTTTGTCTCAAAAGTCAAAAGGAGATTTCTTACCATCAGTTCTCAGATATTATGCTACATCCACCAAAGCTAGAGCTTAGATGCTAATGATTTTGTCAGGGATAAAGGTTTTTTTTTTTTTTTTTTTTTTTTTTTTTTAGCTATCTGTGAGTGTTTGTGTGTAAAGAGAAGAGCAGTCTTAATCATTCCTTTCCCTCTTTTCTTAACTCTATAGTCTGATTTCTAACCTCATCTTTCAACTGAAAAAGCCCTTTCCAAAGTTACCAATGACATCACTTGATTGGCCTAACTCCCATTTTCCATAGCCTGTCTTATAGCCTTTGACATTTTTAATCACTTTCTTATTGATACTTTCTTCTCTCTAGGTTTTGTTGACACTGCTTTTTCCTTGTTCCCCTTGATGTTGACCTATTTGATCATTCCTCCTCAGTCTCCTTTGCTGGATTTTCATCCAAGTTTCACCCATAACTATGGGTACTGCCCAAGGAAAGAGGAATGAGGGAAATTTTAATGAAACTGATAGTACTGCATTTCATAAATTATGTGAAGTAGAAGGCTTTCCCTAATCATTGATAAGTGCTAATACCAAATGTCTGAAAAATGTCCTATTCTTAATACAAAATACATTGTATTCTTAATACAACAAACAATAACAAATTAGAATCAGAATAATAACTATAATTTATTTAGATATATAGTTTTTGCTCATTAAAGAGAGGTTGATGTGGTAGACATAATACTAGACTTGAAATCAAGAGAAATTTGACTTTAGATTTTCCTTGTTTTATTCTTAGTGCTTCCTTAAAAGTTACTTATTGTACAAACATGAATTACAAAATAGGCAGTCTTATTCTAACACAGAAAATAAATGTTAAACAATGAAGACTCATAGAATAATTAAATCAGTTGAAAGACTATTAGCTTAGAACATTTGCAAAATTTTTTTTTTAGAGTTTGCCTTCAGACTCATCTCCAGTTACTTACTAGACATGTCAAACTTGAAATCTTATAGGCTTCTTAAACTTAATGTCTCAAAATGAATACAAGATCTTTTCTCCATCTTAAAGTTTAGGTCTGCTCATATCAACTTCCTATTCAAATAACTCCTTTAACACAGTTTCTGACACATAGTAAGTACTTAAGAAATGATTATTGAGTTATCTCAGTATCAGCTTAGGCTACTTTAAGGAAGAGAAACTTTACAAAATTTGTATTTATATTCCAAAATTTGATAAAAAGTAGAGCTAAAGACCTTTTTTGGGAGGCTTTCTCCCTTTTACAGAAGATACTCACGGTGTATTAATGACTAGGCGATCCCACTGTCCCTTGATGTCATCTTCTGAAGGCTGCTCAGTGATATACAAACCATCAAATTCCAATTTTCTGGCTATTTCTTTTTCCCTTTTGAATACCACCAAAGGGACCTTAGAAATATAAGAAGATGGGACTCATGGAAAGAATTTCTGATCAAAGCTACTTCTCCATTCATTTATTTCCACAGTAATCCCTCAAATATCTGGAGCAGAAACTCTTCTTTTGGAATATCAATATGTATGGAAATTTATGATCTGCTTATATTGCAGAAATTAGTTGTTAGAAACAGGCCATCCATGTGGGATTAAAGTCCCTTAAATATTCTTTTTCATTCCTCCCGCCATACTGTTCTCAAGATCCTTATCTGATTCTAGTCTATTTTACATTAGTTCCAATAGTTTCAGTCAATCAGCAAGCATTTATTAAGTATCTATTATGTATTAGAGATACAAAAATAAAGGTGAAATGTAAATCTCAGGCCAAATTGGATCCTTTAGCCTTGTTGCCTGGACTACTGCAAGAGTCTACCAAATGACTTTCTGTCCTGCATTCTTACTCCTCCTCTATACAATTGCCAAACTGACTTCTCTAGAAATCCAGGTCTGATTGTGTACTTTCTTATTCAGTAAATTTCAGTGGCTTTTTATTATTTCTAGGAGTAACTATAAACTTAATGATTTAGCTCTTAAGGTCTTTCAAGACTCAAGTTACTTTTCTAGCCTTATTACACATTACACTTTTTCCCCCCCAAACACAGCTATTTAGTATAATAAGCCTGTTTATTGTTCTTTATATCTATCATTACATTTTTCTATCTTCAATATCTAGTATTCATTCTCTCCTCACCCTTGTCTCTTAGAATCCCTAGTTTCCTTCAAGACTCAGTGAAATGCCACCTTCTACATGAAATCTTTCTTGATTCACCTCACCACCTCAGTTAGTTCTCTCCATATTTCCAATAAATTGTGTATCTGTTTTGTAGACCTGTTTGTTTAAGCTCAGGGACAGTTTCACTTTTGTCTTAGAACCCTGTGCTTAGCACTATGCCTGGCACATACTAGTTACTTAATAAATGCCTGAAGATTAATTACTTGAAACTTGTCAGATGTTTTAAGGGTAGAAGGAAAGTAATAGACTGTACCTATAGTGTGAAAATTTCTGTTTGCCACTTTATAGGGCAAAGAGTTTACATCTCCCATACAAAAAGAAGAGGCTCAGAGAAAAAAAGTGGGAAGGCGCTCACCTTTAAGCAGTAATAGCCCACAACACACACAAAGGAGATGATGGTGTGGATGATGGCCAGAGCCCTCAGCGCTGGTGCCATGTACCCAGTGCTCTCCTGCAGGACAAAGAACACCATCCCTTCTTCTTCCTCCTCCTCTTCTTTGAAGGGAGTCCACAGGTTGGAATCCTCTGTATCATCCTCAAAGGGCTCCTCAGTTACCTAATCCAAGAAACCCCCACCACAAAGACAAGGACATACACACATACACACACACACACACACACACACACACACACACACACACACACTTTTGAAAGGTGCAAGGAGTCTGTGGCAATTAGTCTTCCTAAGTAATTCCTTCTTTTTTCTGCATTGCAAACTAATGTGAGGACATAGTTGTAATAATGAATTAAAGTTGATTTTGTATTAACAGGTAAGAAGAAGATTAAAATCTGATTACATTGTACTAAAATAAACATAAATGTATTAGACTATGTGAATTGTATATATTTTTTTTCTGATTGTCAGTCTGTATAAAAACTATGTTTGTAACCAAAGAACACAGGTTGAAAATTGTGAATGCCTTTTGCTGGGACCAGCCTTAATATCAGGACCAATAATGCATTCTATTCATACCATGACCTAACAGAATCTGGGTTGACATACAAGGCAGATTCACAGACTTAAGCCAAGACCAGATGTATCAGGTACAATAGCTCCAAGAAATCAAAGAAGAAATAATTTTCATTTTGGAGAGATTATAGAAGGCCCATTTGACTAGCTGTATGAAGATGTAGGGCAATGAACCTCAAACTATAGGAGTCCTTGTCTAAACAAGTATTTCCCATATTCCTCATCTCCATGTCACTGGCATGTTCACTGATTCTCATTCTATTCTATCTGAGGATGAGAATGTAAGCAGAGGAGCAATGTGACATAAGGAATACTCTGCTTCCCCAATCCCTATATTATCTGGCATAGTTCTAGAAAAGCTAGCTTTAGCAAAAAAGAATGAGGGAGAAGTAAAATGCATAAATATTGGCAAAAAAGGAGAAAAATTAGCTTTCTTTGCAGATGATAAAATAATTTACTTAAAAAACCCTAAAGAATCATTCATCACTAATTATTAATAGTTTCCATAATGTAGCAAGTTACAAAATAAATATGTAAAAATAATCAGAATTTATTTTTTAAAAAGCACCAACAAAAAAAAGCCAAGAAAAAATAATGGAAAGAAAAATTCTATTCAAAATAACTACAAATGTTTTGTATAAGTACTGTTATTAAACACTCAGAAATAAAGACAATGGGAGGGATTTATCAGTCATGATTAGGTTGGGCTATATTGATAAATAAAAATACTATCTAAATTAATTTATATTTTAAGACCACAACAGTCAGAATACCAAAAGATTTCCTTATAGAACCAAACAAATGAATAACAAAATGTTTTTGCAGGAACAAAAAAATCTAGAACATAAAGGGAACTTTTTGAAAGAGCAGAAATGATAAGAGAAGAATTAATTACTAAAACTATTTGGTAATCATAAAATAGAAAGTAGATAAGTGGTACAGATGGGATAACCTAAGCAGGAATTAGCCAAAATTGAGTGCAAAGTTCAATAATTCTAAGAACAAATATAATAGATGATTATCTGATAAGAATCATGAAAACTGCAAAGTTTTGGGGGAAATTAAGTTTAGACCACCATCTAACATGATAAATTCCAATGGTATTTAGAGAGATATGGGACTTATATGAAAAAGATATTTTTGTAAAATTAAAGAAAAAGGAAGAAACTTTCATAAACCTTTAGAATGAATAGTCTTAACCAAAAAAAGAAGAAAAATAAAGGAGAGAAGTGATCCTAAAAGATAAAACAAGCAATTTTGATGGCATAAAATGAAAAAGCTTGGGCAGGTTTATGCAGATAGTATAAGAAGAGAAATATTTAACTAGGAAAAAAACCTTTGCATCACGCATCTCTGATAAAAGTCAGATGTAAGTGGTTGACAACATATATAACATAAAGAACTACTCTAATTTAGACAAATAATTAAAGAATATTGGATTTTAAAAAGTGATGCAAATAAAAACAACTCTAAGCTTTTATCTTGTATTCCTAAAAGTGGCAAAGAAAGATGATTAAAAAAACAGAAAAAGTCAGTTATTTATTGGTGTTATTGGATGATGAATACATGATTCACCATTGTTGAGCTAAGAAGTGGCATAATCATTATGGGAAACAATTTGGAATTATATGAGAAAAATCATTAAACTATTTACATTCTTTGACCAAATTAACTTATCACTGGACATATACTCCAAAGAGATTTTAAAAAACCAAGCAAACACATTCCATGTATGCTACAATATTCATAGCAGCACTTTTTATGGTAGAAAAAAAGACTATTATAAACAAAATGGGAACTACTGATTAGGGATTAGATGAATAAATTGTGATGTGTGAATATATGAAATATCGTTGTGCCATTAGAAATGAAGAATTCAGAGAAATGTGGGAAGACTAATGCAGAGTAAAATAAGTAAAATCAGAAGAATAATACATATAATGACTCATTTATATGAATGAAAACAACACAGAAAAGAAAATGGATTTTCACTATAATGACTAATATTGGTTATGAAGAACAGATGAAGAGGCACTTCCTTTCTGTTGGAAAAGAAGTGGGAGACTACAGTAACAGAATGTTGCCTATATTGTCCAATACATTTGTTGTGTCCATTGGTTTTACTTAACTTATTTCAGAGGTTTCCAGTAAAGATGTGTATCAGGAAATGAATATGTGGCATAAAACAAAAGGCATCAATAAAACTGAAACAAAGGGAAGGGGAAGGGAGTAAATTGTCTATGTATATTTCTCAAGTGACCTGCCATTGAGAATTATTAAAACATAATTAGAACAGCAATTGAAAAACCTAGAAATTCACAGGAGACATAAGGAAGAAGCCAGCAATAAAACTCAAATTGCCTGTACACAAATGCCTAAAGTATGATTAATAAGAAAAATAAACCAGAAATTCCAAGAGCAGGTAAGAGAATGAATACAAAAGCATTATATCATCCTATAAAAACAATATAAAATAATGCTAAAACTCAGAATCACTTAAAGCTGGGGAAAAAGAACACATAAAGCTCATAAAAAAGGGCTTTATTTTTGTTATTTGTGGGAAAAGAAGGGGGGAAAAGTAAAAAAAAAGATATAACTACTAAGTTTGGTGAATGAGATAAAGATATTTTGTCTTTGTTTTCTACACCAAAGAGAATGATATTTGGATTGGAAAACAAAATAAATGTGGGTAATAAAGAATTAATACCTAAGCTAATTAAGAAGATGGTAAGAATATTTGGACAGCCAGGTGGCACAATGGAGAGATTGCTGAGTCTGGAGTCTGGAAGATTGCTTTCTAAGTTCAAACTTGGCCTCAGAAACCAACTAGCTGTTTGATCCTGGGCACTTAACCCTATTTGCCTTAGTTTCTTTATCTGTAAAATGAGCTGGACAAGAAAATAGCAAACCACTCCGGGATCTTTGCTAAGAAAAACCAAAATCTAAGAATTGAACATGACTGAAAATACTGAACAATATAGCACTTAACTATTTTAGATGAAAAGTCACTTTGTTCAAATAAATTACATCTTTCATTATAGAAGTTGTGGCCGATATGACTATTGAGTTACAGTAAGTATTATCCAAATAAAATCATGAAAGAATATTAGTGCAACTATAGGACTGGAAAAATTAAAATATCACCATTTTTTTTAAAGAAGAGAATGGGATCTGAAATCAATATGCCAATGAACTAGACTTGAATTTTGGATAATATTCTAGAACAAGATAGTGAACATAAAAGAAAAGAAGTGATGATCATTAAAACCCAGTATGGCTTCAACAAGAACAGGACATACAAGACTAATATTATTTCTTTTGTTGGCAAAATTATTAAACTTGTGTATCAGGAGAATGTGTTAGTTTTTTTGTTTGTTGTTTGTTTTGTTTTTGAGACTAATTGCCCTATCTTTCCTTGGCTGGAAGTACAGCAGTCTCTCAAGGGCTCAATCTCATTATTGATTTACTGATTGGCACAAGATGTTTCCCCGGGCCAGTTCAACCAACCTGAGGCAGCCTCATGGCTCCTGATCCCAGGGCTCAGCATCTGGGTGTGAGATTTAATGTAGACTTGATTGACTACATTCAATTGGGTTTACCTGCTGTAGGTTACTACTTGTGGATTCAAGTAATCTCCACCCTCAGTCTTCCCAGTGGTAGGGATTATAGATGTCTACTACCATTTCTGGACTAAGGGAATGTTTAGAAACAGTTTATTTAGGTTTTTGCAAACGATCGGATAAAAGTCTCTCATTCTATTCTTGCAAAAAAAAAAGATAGAAATGTGGGCTAGATCATAGTAAAGCAAGATTAATCTACAACTTATTAAACTGCCAGACCCATAGAGTAATCAATAGATTGATTAAAGAGGTCTTCAGGGAAGTTCCAAAGAATTTGCATTTGACTCTAAAATGTATTGACATCAGCCCTTCATGCTTTAGATAAAGTCATCTATGATGTGTATCAAATTTTCGTTGGGAAGAAAGCAAACACTGAGTTAGGATTCAAAAATATCTGGATAGGCTAAAACAATGGGTTATATCAAATAAAATGAAAATAATAGCCAAGGCGAAGTTTAAAGCTTGGTTCAAAAATCCAACATGAGGGAACTTTGGATAGAAAAAAATTCAACTGAAAAAAAATATCAGGGGTTTTAGCAGATATAACTTCACTTAAAGTAAATAGGATGATATAATATCCAAACAAATAATGATACAGGGTGAATAAAGGTTCCAGGAATGAGGCAGTGAGACTTGTGTTCTGTTCTAGGTACCACATTTTAGTAAGCATACATTGATAAGCTAGAGGGTCTTCAAAAGAAGGGCAGCCAAGGTTGTAAAAATCTTCAAATTAATGTTATTTGAAGTTCACCTAATGGAGCTGAGGATGTTTAGTTTGGAGAAAAGAACATTTGGGGATATATATCTATCTCATGCATATGAAGGGCTATCATATGGAAGAAGGATTAGAATTATTTTTCTTGGTCACAGAAGGCTGAACTCAGAGCAATGGACAGAAGCTGAAAAGAAACACACTCAGACTTAATGTGGCGAAACAAATTTCCAGTAATTAGGTAATTAAGAGGTAATGGGTTCTGAAGATGTTATTCAAGGGTTTGGGCAAAATTAGATGTTGTGGAATGTTATGGAAGGTATTCTTTTGAATCTCATGGTCACTAAAGCCTTCCACTTTCAAAATCTAAGATTCTTTAAAATCACTGATCAGGCCCTTTGGCAAATGGCAGTTTTTATTATTTATTTATTTATTTGTTTTTGGTGAAAGCTATTCAAGAAGTGTAGTGCCTGGAGGAAGACCCCTGGTATGGCTTCACATATCCCATGGACATATAGTAAATAAATAACCCCTGAATGAATAAAGGAAGCTTTACCTTGTAGAAGAGTAGGATGAAATTAATGGCAAAGGCCACAAACAAAGCAAGGAATCTCAGGTTGTAGAAATTCCTGGCCAGGTAATGCTGGATAGAAAAGAAAAAATATGGGAACAGGGGATGGGAGGAGACATTTTATTCTATATATCCATTTTCTTTCCCCAAGTCATTTAAAACTCACTAGGTTAAAATCTTGTCTAATAACACCTGCACTGGCAATCACTCTTCTGGGATTATCCTGGGCTTTCTATTCCAAGTATGTCCTACTGTGGAGCAGCCAGAAAGTGATTTTAAACACAGTGTTTGAAGAAACCCTGCTCTGGACTTGTTCTTTTACAGGTAAGCTAAGTGTCTAAGGTTGCTGGCAGATAGTGGGTAAACATTCTGTTATAAAGTGGTCATTGTTAATGATGGCTAAATATAAAAAGCAGGGACACTTTGCTTATGAACAAATAATTCTTACTTATGATAAGAAGGTTGGAGCTGCTATCCAGGGGAGCTAACCAGGGGAGAAACCCTCTGCTCCGTTTCCAGTGGAAATTATAATTGCCAGAGTCAATTCTTCATTTTCCTTCTCAATTTAAACCCTGGTGGAAACATTCCCTACTGGAACTGCCACAGCTGAAGTGTGGAATAGTGGTAGCTCAGAACCAAAGAAATCTCTGCTTTCTTTAGGGTAATAGACATTGTTATTGGAAGCATGGGCAAGGAAAATATACTCTCCAAAACCTCCAATCAAAGCTCAAAAGCACTTTCCTATCATAACAATATTGTAAAGGTTACTTGGATTGTAGAGGACTCTATAGACCAGATATATTATCATCAAAATTGGTGTTAATAGGCTAGTCTGTAGGCTTCATAATATTTTTGTGTAACAAAATCTATCATTCTGAGTATCAATTTCCAAATGGAATACAACCTACCAGAGATTTCTTTTAAGGTTTCCTAAATATAAGGGAAAGTATTACATATGTGAAAATCTCTTGACCTCCTGGAGAAAAATTAAGCCAAAAAAGGCCTGGAGTTCCAAAGACAAAAATCACTAACAAGTATTTATTAAATGATGATTATGTGCATGGAAGATAGTTACTTGTTATTTTTCCCTTTTCTTTCTTCTCTTTCTTCTTTCCTCATTGCAAAAAAGGGAAAGAGATATATAAAATGGGAGGAATCAAAAGAGAATGAATGGGAATAGAAGGAGTAAAGGGTAACAAAATGGTGAAAATGAACTAGAAGGTAAGTACTATATGTTCTATTGGGCACTTCTCCAAGAGGAATGAGGAATTCAACTGGAATTGGTTTCTGAATCAGACGTATTAGGTAAAGTGCTTACCAACATTTTGGTCTGATAGATTTCTAGGCCTTTGAAAAAATTAGCCATGAAGGCTTCAGGCCTATCCTCCTTTTGGCCATGACGACGCTTCTTCTTGGTCCTTTCTCCACCCAAGTTTTCTTCTTCTTGTTCCTCCTCCTTAATTTTGTCCCCCTTTTCTCCATCTTCCACACTAAAAAAAAAAGAATAAGAAGCCCACTTAGCTCAGATTAACTAGGAAATATCAGACCCAGAAAGATCACAAATGAGAGAAAGACTGTACAGAAAAGGAATTTAGTTAGATAGGAAGGAGACATACAGGCAAGATCCTTAAGGACATAATCCCTATTTTATACATCATTTTATCCCACACAGACCCATCCATAATAGATGTTCAATAAATATTCATTGGGTGAATGATTAATAAATGGTGGGTGATATTTTGGTACAGTTTATTATTTACTCTCCTTTTTTGTTATTCATTTTTTGGTGAGGTAATTGGGGTTAAGTAACTTACCCAGGATTGCACAATTAGATTTGAACTCAGGTTCTCCTGACTTTAGGACCAGTGGTCTATTCACTGCACCATCTAGCTGCCCCTTATTATCTACTCTTAATTTTAGATACTTCTTCATTTATGAATTTATGGATCATAAGTTATGCAGTCTGTTCTCAGGATTATTGGCTCAAAAATAACCATTTTCTTTTAAGTTGTCATTTTCTCATATACTTCATCTTTTTTTTTTAAACTATCATTTTCTCTCATTTACTTTGCACTTAATATAGTATTTGGTTTTCTCAAACATTTTTCTGAAATTGGTTAAGTGCTGTGCACAAGGTTGGGCCAAACCACTGGGAGTTAGAAAGTTAAGAGATATAATGAGAAGGTAAAGCCTTTATATTCCATGCAATAGGATGATTACAGCTAATACAGAGGAAAATGTGTCCCAGGTTTGAATATCCACTTTCTGAGACATCATAAAAGCATGAATAGCCACAGTGATGTTCATTTAGGTATATTAGAAACTTCCAAACTATGATTTTCAAAGCACTTGTGGAAGGAGAGGGGAAAAGTTATCTAAGTATTAAGGGACAGCAAGGTAAAAAGAGATTGCAGGAAAGAGGAGGGTGGTGTGTGTGTGTGTGTGTGTGTGTGTGTGTGTGTGTGTGTGTGTGTTAAACCAACTAGGAAGATAAAGGAGGAAGTTGTGGAACAGGAGGAAATGATCAAGAAGAGAGCAAAGCCAGAGAGGTTCTCACTTAATATTAGGAAAAAATGCTAGTTGATTTTTCACCACTGAGGTTTGGATTTGGGATGTATTTCTTGGTTATCAACCATGACAACTAGAACAGGAAACACCAAGAAAACATCAACCAGAACTTACTCTGCCTTCTCAGATTCCACTTTTCCTTCTCTTTCACTTTCAGTTTTCATTTCTGCTGCCTAGAGAAAAAGTAACAGTCAAACAGGATACCTTATTTTCTCTTCTCTTCTCTGGCTGAGTGGTTTCCCATACAATTAGGAGTGTAATATTAATAATGATAGCAATTGTTCACATATAAGAAAAGCCTATATGATTTACAAAGCATTTAACCTATATTATCTCATCTGAAAGATATTAGCAGCATCACAAAGGAAAGAAATTAATCATCTTCTGATGAGGATGTGGTTCTGGATATGTTAATATATTTTGAAAGCCTAAGTCAACTATAGTAATCATGGCTTTTTAAACCTTCTAAGACACTACAGATGTACTATCTCATGACAATAAGCCTCCTTTTGTGTCTGCTTCATTCCAAAATTCATTCTATCTAAACTTTCACATTCAATTAAAAATAAATGTGTTTTCCTACCAAAGATAAGGAGGCTGGGATAGGGTTAGGGAATATAGTAGATGCACCATGGATCATACAAGATGAGAGCTCTCTGGTCAGTGGAAACTCTTTAGTTTTAGGTTCTCAGGATTTTAGTATCCCCAAATCGGTGTAATCTAAAATAATGCTGATTTATTTAGTTACTGGCTTTACTAGCGATAGTTTACAGCAGCTACTAGAAGGCACATTCACACTTCTGAGGGTGAAGAAAGGTAGACAAGCAGATTCTGCTTACCTGTGCTTTCCTTTTCTTCCGAACTGTGCTCTCTAGGGTGGGGGGCCCATCATTTCCAATGATCTCAGAGAGATCCCCAAGGCCAGGGTCAGGGCCATGCTTTGGGCCACCTTCTTTCTTTGGGTGGAGCCCAAGAACATCCGACATGATATCTGCCTCTCCCTTCTCACCCTTCACAAAGTGCACCAGTTCGGCTGTGATGCTCTGCTCAGTCACTTCTGCCCTTTCTGCTTCTATAACATCATCATGGATGCCAAACTGTGTAGGATCAGGCATGTCACCAAGGATCTTGGTTACTCTGATGTTCTTTGCTCCTTCTACCAAGCCCCCCCCAAACACAGTATTCCAGAGAATCTGAAAGATTCCCCACACAATGGTGAAGAACAATTGGAACAATCCCACAAAAAACATCCAGAAGAAAGAAAAAAACACTTTGACCAGTTCTTTGATAGTCATTTTCTTCACCTTCCTGTATTGCTTCTTGAGGTTTCTAAGACTGGACATTTTCAGAAAACTTGTCACATTTCTCTTCACTGAGACACAGGCTGTGGCAAAAGCAGAAGCAGACTCCAGTGTTTTGTTTTCTTCTTCATCCTCCTTAGTTTCTACTACACAGGAAGACTCTTCTTCATCCTCTTCCTCTTCAGGTCTTTCAGCTGAGTCAGATTCTGAGATTTGGGATGCCAGCTGCATTTCAAAGATTGTGTCTTCACAGAAGTTTACAAATAATTCCATCTTTTCCTGTTCCCCACCTTCATTGACAACATCGAAGATAAACTGTCGTTTGGATTCTTTAACCTGAGGTTTCTCCCACTGTGTTCGGCTAGACTCACTGATCTCAAAGTAAACACGTTCAATTTTCTTGGCTCCACCCATTATCTCAATGCGCCCCAGATATGGTTCAAAGTAATTCAGGACACTTTCAGCGGGATCCAGTAAACACTGCAGGCGGGAATCATTGGGCATGTGTTCTGAAAGATTGGTTAGTAACACAGCTACGTTAAACCCAATGTCTTTGGCTGGCTCATGGAACCTGTCCACAAAATCAATGTAATTAAACATGTCATTCTCATCAGCCTCTGCACAGGAGAGGAGAAACTCAATCTCTGACTGGGGATACTGTTTCTGCCCTTCCATGGCTTTCTGGAATTCCTTCTTAGAGATAATTCCTTTGCCATCTGGGTCATATTCTTTGAAGGCATCTGAGTTGGTCAAGTCCTTCAGTTTCAGGAACATGTCAAAGAATTTCAATATCATTTCTACATTGGTAGATGATTCCACAAGGGTGTCAACCATCTGCTTGCCAATGGTTCCATTTACAACATTCCCTATGAGGCAAGATAAGCAGATACACAAAACATGTTATTATTGTTCTTGAATCATGATGGAACTGGGCAGGTAAAAACAATTATTCACATGGTACCATAAAATTTTTCTCTATACTGAAATTTTAAAAATCAGCTCTCATAAGTCAGTATAAGCCAGCTCCAATAAAATGGTTTCTTTCCAAAATGCTACACTGCCTTCTCTAGGGAGATGTGTGTGTGTGTGTGTGTGTGTGTGTGTGTGTGTATGTCAAAGCCAGAAAAGATGATCCACTAAGAAACAAAGGAGAAAGCAGCAATAAAGGAAAGAATAAATGAAATGAAATAGCATGATATCTGTTCCACTCCCTCTCCTTTGGCATGCTAGGGCAACTGTATCAGAGAACTACAAAGGGGTAAGTGATATTATTGCCATCCCTTTGAAATTTAAAACAGTTCCCTATTAGATGGCACAGATATAAAGTTTATAGCAGTCTGGTTGAAAACAATAAGAAAGGAAAGCAAACAAAGAAAGCAAACAAAGGCTAGTGTTTTTTTTTCTCCTGTAAATGATTCTGTATTTCCATTCATAGAAATCAATTGGTTTTATTCTTCTTTCCCTTCCCTCCCACTTATTCACTTGCTCCCACTCATTGTTTTATTAAGTTTGATCTAAAAGACCTGCCAGAAGAGAAATTAATTAGACTAGTATAACATCTCAATCAAAAAAAAAAAAAGAATCTGTGAATTTATAATTATACCAAATAGCCTCACCTTCCAGGAGGGAAAGTAGCATTACCACCATGTCCTGTAAGAGATCTAAGAGTTCTTTCAGCAACTTAATCTGACTGGAATCCTAGAACAATAATAAGAGATAGCCATGAATTAAGTGCATGCTTAACAAAATAGAGAGCAATGGGGAAGCATACTATGCTTTGAGGAAATGGGCTGAAGGCTATCCAGGACCTAGGAATGAACTAGTGTAAGGAAGGATAAAAGTATTACTTGACATAGTATGGTGGAACTAACCAGAATATGGCATATTTAAATATATCAAATTATGGACATCATACAAATAGCTTCCTACCTTCCCTTTTTCAGAGAATGTCAAAGTTCATGTAAAATATTAAGCCTACTTATTCCAACACCTGACTTGAATAGGAGGAAGGTCACTGGTGTCCTCTTGCAATTTACGACCCCTATAAGTTACAAATTTTCCCCAGTTCGTTTACTTCTAATCCATGAATGATGTATTTCCTGTTTTTAATCCCAACTTTCCAATGTCTGATCCCCATTCAGTTAAACATTTTTCCTCCATTCCAGCTCTACCTGCCCTTTCCACTGTGCCATTTGGAACTCCCATTATATAGTTTACAAAATTCTCTTCCTTTTGTCAACCTGAACTTAGAGATGTCTCCCCCATAGTGACAAAGCAGCCCTAATATCAAATCCCAATATTGTTCCTATGCAGGGTGTTGGAATACTCATTACTCCTCTCTTGTTACTTAGAAACTTTCTGATTCTTTGAGCTTCACTCCATTCAAATTGATCAACTTTGCCAATCACAATTAGAGAAGCAATTATTTATCAGTCCTCAAAGAAAGGTATTCTTCCTTCTTTCTTAAGAAGACTAGTACGTGGGCTCACAGTTTTCCTCTTCATTTCAACTTCTGCTCTTATTCTTTTTGTTTGCATGTTTTTTGTTCAGTCGTGTCTGACTCTTCATGACTCTATTTGGGTTTTTTTTGGCAAAGATACTGGAGTGGTTTGCCATTTCCTCATCCAGATGAGGAAATTGAAACAAACCAGATTAAGTGATTTACCATAAGTGTTTGAAGCCACATTTGAATTCAAGTCTTTCTGTCTCCAAGCCCTGTATCTATTCACTGTTTCAATTAGTTGCCCTGCACTTATTTGAGAGAATTTTGATGTACTGGTTGATGTCTCCTCAAACACTGTTTCCATGTTTTCAATCTCTTCAACTCCCATCACTTATTCTTCCATTCCACTTCACCTACATAGGGATAGATATAGCTTGCCCTTGCCAGCATCCACAATAAATTTCCTTTTGAGAATCAAAAGGTAAAATCCTCTTCTATTATCATAAACTTGTATTGCTCTCTTTAAACCTCAACTTTCCTAAGAAAGAGTACTCATCCTTATTAAGCCTTTCTATCCTTCATTACTAGACTACTATTATACATTTAACTTTCTTCCTGATTTCAAATCTATACTTAACTGGTTTAACTTCGTATCTTCTTCTGCTCTTGAATCCTTTGTTCAAGTTTACATGCTGTTGAACAGACCTGAAGGAAATCATAAAGTAGAACTAGGTTCACTACACATTTATGATACCAATCTTAACTAGGTGCTCATTATAATACAATTCTTTTACTCATCTCTAATTGACTATCCTATTTTCCACAGAGGCTATTCAAAACCTTCTTTTCTTTCCTTAAGCTTACCATGCTATTTCTTCCTCATTCTTTCTCAGCTGAGAACTTTCTCTCATTCTGTATGAGAAAATAAAGACCATTTGCCATAAGCCCCTTCTTCTTTTCATTTCTTTACATCTCAAAATCCTTTAACATCTCATTCTTTCCTTTATTTAATCTCTAAAAAGTTGACCATTTAAGACCAAATCCTCTAATATACCCTTGATCTAGTCATCCTATATTATCTAACAGATAATCTTTAATTCCTTACTTATACACACTCAATAAACTCCATTGGACCTCTATCAATTTCAGGATCAAACATAGAATTCTTTGTTTTGCTTTAAAAGCCCTTTCTAACCTTTAGATTTCCAGTCTTCTTACACCTTATACTTAGGTACTTTACAATCCAGTGACTGGCCTTTTTACTGTTCCTTGAACAAGATACTTCATCTCTCAACTCAAGATATTTTCAGTATCTTTCCCTTATGTCTTGAGTGTTCTCTCTCCTTCTGCTATCTCTGGGCTTTCTAGGCTTCGAGACCTAGCTAAAATCCTCCCTTCTACAGAAAGTATTTCCAGATCTCCCTTAAATCTAGTACCTTCCTTTGAATATTTTAAATTTATCCTGAATATATCTTAACTGTACAGTTATTTAGGGTAGCTTGGTGGTGCAGTCAGGAAAACTCTTCTTTCTGAATTTAAATCCAGCCTCAGGCATGTACTAGCTGTGTCAGTGACCCTGAGCAAGTCACTCAGCCCTGTTTGCCTCAGTTTTCTCCTCTGTAAAATGAACTTGGGAAGGAAATGGTAAACTATTTTAGTATCTTTATCAAGAAAAACCCAAATGGGTCATGAAGAGTACAATATGACTGACACATGACTAATCAGGAACATGTATTTACACGTTGTCTTCCTTACTGGACTCAGAGTTTGAAACAAGAACTATTTTAACCTTTCTTTTATCACCAATATTTAACATGGTGTCTGTCCTTCAATAGGTGCTAAATAAATGTTTATTGCTTATTGGCTCCCGAGAGTTCTTTTTTTTCTCTCTGATAAGACAATTATTTACTTAGGAGAATTCATTTCTGAAATGTGAAATGTTTCCTGGACTACATTTCCTTCAAATACATTTCTCTTTAAGTCATTTGTTCAGCACAATTCTGATTATTTAAAAAATAATTACTGCTATAGGTGATACAGCAATAGGGGGCTTCCCTAATTGTTCTCTAAGCAAGATGCAAATAGATAATATAGTAACTAATACCAACTAGCCAATTCAGTGTTTTCCCAGTTAATCTTTTCTTTCACAAACTCAAAGTCAAAAAGTGAAAAATAAGGGGGGTAATAGAGAACATTCCAGGTAGATATGCCAGCCCTGTACATTTTTGACACATTATTTAAAGTAATTCTGCAAATGATCCTCTAATCAACTTGAAAGATCCTCAGATTCTGTTACGTGTTGCCGTGAAGAGAGGAAGTCTATTCCTACATATGCCACATTTATTTAAAACAATAAACACTTTGAGCTATCTTGATTCATCTTGATAGAGAGGTGAGTATTGATTGACATACATAAGAGAGGAAGGGAATGGTGAGAGATTAAGTGAGAAATGCAAAGTCAAAAAGATCTGATATTGGATGGGATTTATTTAAAGTGCTTATAAGTCAAAATGAGCAGTTAGTTACTAGGAAGTAAGAAGGACTAAGATTAGGGAAATAAAGCACTAAAACAATAAAGAATCATGGTTTCATTGGTTGCTTAAGGTAATTCAAAAGTGTTATCCCATTCAAAAAGATTTAATGACACTAATGATTTTTGCAAAGCATTTGTACTTTAATCCTTAGTTTCAGGATGATATTCAAGAGTGCTCCACAGTACCATCCCATCCATCTGCCTATCTCACTCATTCACTCATCTACAGAGGAAAAAAGTTTCTGGCCTGGACCTGTATATGACACCATTTCACACACTATGATTCGCTGTGGTGATGGCTGTCTGTACCTGAGAGAGTTTCATCTGCATGTTAGCAAACACATGAAGGAAGCCAACAACTGCATCCCACAATCTGCTATGAGCCAGGCTCTGCTGGTTTCCAATGCAAGGGCCCTATGGAAACAAGAACAACTATCACATAAAAATCAAGTCATATTCTGAATATCTATTCTTTGCCTCTAAAAATCACTCAAAAAAGTAGTACTAGTCTCATGTATAGATTGTCATTCAGTAATTAAAATTATTTTTCGTATCTTAGGTGGTTTTCCTCAAATATATTTTCTGAACATAGAATTGTTTGACTAAAAGAAACTACAAAGGCAATCTAGTCTATTCTCTCTCTTTTGTATGTTATATAATTGCCTCTATATTTTCTCCCTAAATTGTTCTTGAAATGCCCTCTTTTTTCATGCTGATCCTATACTTCTGAATTTAAAATTTAACTTAAGGATTGTTTCCTTGATGAAGCCTTCATTGTCCATTTCAGTTCATGGTGATCTCTCTCTCCTCTGAATTAAAACAAACAAATGTATGCTGTTTATGACACTGATTTAGAACTTGATTACAGACTGCTTTGTGTTACTGTTATTCATATTTTCACATATCTTCTCTATTTGAGTCTACTTGACTTGGCAGGTATATTATACTGATTTATAAGCCTAACAAAATGCTATATATACATACATGGTTTGTATTCTGTAATTATTTGTTGAATGAATGATATTGATGAGTCTTACTCTAAGATATCACCTGGCAATGATAATTAGGAAGTTGAAAATTCAATTTTGTTTTAGGAAAAGCTCATTTGTTATATAGCACAGATGTTTTAAAGACCCACTTAAAAAACCATAAATACCAAATATTACCAAATTGAAGCTTCTCTACCTTTATACATTTTGCTAGGCTTCTTTAGGAAAAGTCAGATTCTCTACATATGGCATGATTCTCTACAAAATGCAGGCACTAATCCCAGAATCTGCATTGTAGTTTTAATATTTTCTTCATACAATTTATGTGATTTAACAGAACTTTTATAAAAATATAAAAAAATTATAAAAAATGCAAGGTAAGGATCAGAAAGGATTTCTTATATATGGTAAACTCCATGACCTTCTTTTATAAATTATTTTATAAATTCAAAAGTCTTAAGCATGTTAATTTTAATCTTATGATTCTGGGCAACAATATTAAGATTTAAGGTTGAATTGTGAGAGATTTATTTTTTCATCGACGAGAATTAGAAGGTTCAGAGTAGCTCAATGGCTTGCTCCAAGTCTAAGACACACAGTGAGGGAATAAACTGAACCAAACCTTGGATTACTTAGTGATTTATTCTGCACATCATAAAAATCAATATGCCCATCCTCTATGCATATGTTTATAAGTATGGGCTCAGCAATATGTTACCTGAATGTACTCTGTAAGGGAATTGAAAATCTGTTTGGTCACAGCCAAAGCTTTAGAGAAGTTTCGCTGCCCAGATTCATCAATGATGTCCTTCCCTGAATAGTACCAATAGAAGTCACTGATTGATTCCTAAGAACAAACAAGATAAATTAATTTTTCAGCCCTTACATCCAAACTAAGTGTTACAAAATGGTGCAGGGGAATTTTGTATCTTCCTATTCCTGTTTAACTCTGTTACCACCTTGGAACCCAATGAAAAAATATAGAAACTCTAGAAAATTAGCATCTCCCAAGCTTAAATGTTCTTCTTTAAGAGACAGCAGAGGCTCTAACCAGAACTAAGCAACTATGAATGGCTCTTTTTAGAAACAATTTAGTCATAATGAAAAATGGGAGCGAAGAATCAAAGAAAGATTGTCTGTTCTTAATTTATGAAATTTTACTTATACATGGTAAACTCCATGACCTTCACTAAAATCTTTTTCATTCATTTCATTCTCAAAACTCTACTCACCTTTCTGTACTCTTCTAAAAACTTTTCCTCATCACTATTCCTTAAACCCACTTTGTCTCATTTACTTTGCAACTGTTGTTCATTCAGGCTAGATTAATGTGAATGAGGAAAAATGAAGAATGGAAAAGAAATGGACATTTGTATGTAAAATGGATAATTTGGATTTTGGCCTTCTCCTAGAGTTTATGCTTAAGAAGTCTGATTCACCAGGAAATTGTCTCAGTCTCTGTATTCATTATACCTATATCATTATGGATTAAACCTTGCCTTTTTATATATTTCTATTGAATTCTGTCACATCTCTAATATCTGGATGTTTAAGCCTTGGCCTAAACTTCTGGGGAAAATGGCTACAAACTCTAGAGCTCTGGCCAAGAATCTCTTTGCTTACCTGAAGGCGTAGGAGGTAGTCAACAGTACTGATGATGATATTCACAGTGGTGGTATTGCCCATTTGAGTACGAAGAAAGTTCTGAAAGTCTGAAAGAATCATCCCTGGGAATGAGGGCTGCTCATTCTTGTTACTATCATCGTTTCCTAGCTCGACTAAGTGAAAATATATTATCTACACAATCTTAAAAGCACTGGCTTTTTTTTTTTTTAAAGACATCAGGAAGCTTATGAGTTGATTTATTACTTAAGCATCTACTTAATCCTGAAGCTGGCTCTTTCCATTAAGAAAGGAAAAATAAAAATAAAGGGCACTAAGAAGAGTTTGCGTTACATAGTTTGAATATTGGAAACATCCCTAACAGGTGTTAATCAATTCCTTTAAACTATGGACCACTTATACTTGCTTTCCCTTTATAGGATTTCTTAGGAACAGATCCTTATGAATTCATATATTCACAATGGGAAGTTTTAAATAAATAGTGCTGGATTTGTCTCTGTTCTCTGTTTTTCCCACAAGAATTTAATCTATTGACTTACCACTGTTATGACCTTCACAAAGCAGCTGCAGGAATCTGAAGAGATCACAGGTAAACTCATGATTCTGGAGTACCTTTTCACCTTGAAAATATATGAGATCATCTGTGAGCACTGTTTGACAGCCAAAGAAGAGGTTCTTCCAATGCAGATAGTTATAAGAAAAAAACAGAGACCTACAAAATATGTTACTCCCTAAACATTCTGATGTTAGGGTAAATCCAATTAAATTAAAATGAAGATGACACCAAGGAACAAATCCCTCCCCCAAGAAAATCCAAAAGATTTAGGTAACATGAAGCATGTTTTATAACAAAAACAAGTAGCAGTAAATGTTTCAGTGTGTAACCTATATCTCATAGATGGAATATATTTATTGACCTGACAAGCAAGCCTTCCCATCCAACTCCTGCAACTAAACTGAATCAGGAAAGATGTAATTAAAGATGATCTCTTTCAGCATTAACATATGATAGCTACTCAAGCCAAAAACTAAAACTTACCACGCTCCCGAACGATAACTGGGGATGAGGGGAAAAAAAAAAGAATACAAGATAAGAAAACCCAAAGCAACAAAATCATTATGGCAAAACTTCATTATGGCGAAACTTCCTATAGTTAAAACAGAATTTAAACAAGATTTTCTACAGAAACACTTTCTTGAAATAGACTTGGTCTTTTCTTGTTAAACAAATTAATAAGAGGGAACTTCAATAAGAAGTGATTAAGGTTTAAATCCTGAAATAGATGGCTTTCATTTTTACATACGTGTTCCTTCCTCAGTAACCATTCCAAGTCCTTCAGCTTTGTTCTGCCTTTCAAATGCATTCAGATCAAGGACACTTTTAAGAGAAAGGGAGAAAAAAGATGAGAAGAACAATGTTGCTATACATCATGTCTATCAACTAGACATATCCTATAATAGGATTACATTCTCTTAGAGTAAGAGCTTGAAGGTCTCTTAGAGGCTATTTAGCTCAAATCATTCATTTTATAGCTGAGATATGTGCCCAAGATGGCTAGGGAAGCTAGTATTGAACCCAGATCCTCTGACTCTAACTTCAGCATTTTCACTGTCTCATGCTGCTCTCATTGTGTACAAACAGTGTAACATACTAAACTGTCATTCAGAGATACTGAGTTGCAGAAATCTCAACGTTGTGCCTAAGGATATTATTTCAGAACACATGGATTAGTACAAGCTAGTTCTCTGTGTATAGTTTTAGCTAACTTTGTATCTCTGCCAGCACCAATCACATGTAGTGTACTTGAAAGGCAATTGCTGAAATTTCTTTTGAAGAACAGCATTTTCACAGTTCAATTAGTTCACTTTTTTCTGATGGATGAAGGTTTTCTAAAATTGTTCTTAGAGAAGTCATAGATTGTATTTTGTGAAATATTTAGTAGAGACAACAAAAAATTATAGAATGAGCATAGTCTTATCCTGAGAAATCTTAGAATTCCTGTCATTCTAAGTGATGGGGCTTTAATAGGAATGATTCTCTGCTTATGTTGGTGAAATTACTTGAATCACTAAAGCTGGCAAGAAATTCTTTTGACTTTGATTTTTGACTTAGATAGAGAACAGCAGAAGCAGAGGTTATCTCATCTCAAATTCTAGGAAAAATGAAATAGAGTTGGCACAGATAGGGATGTTATAGCTGAGTAGGATGATTTGTCTCTAAGTTTTCTTCTCACAAGGACACATTTGCCAGGTGCTCTTACAATTATTGAATTCCTCAACTAGGAGTTCTTCAAAAAGTCTATAGACATAGAGTAAATGATACTACTGTAATTACATTTTGACCATAGATTGCTGAGACTGAGCTAAGAAAGAAACCTCTTTTTCCACTTCTTTCTTCTGCTGCTGATTCTCCAGGCCCAGCACTTGTTATCACTTATTCTTACTTTGGCAATAATATTTAGATTAGGTATATCATACATGAGGCCAAGAGAATTTTCTGGCAGCAATTTCAATTCAGTCTCACTTAATAATTCAAATGCATTCCCAAGTATGAAAGCACACAGACTTTTAGGAGATATGTTTACAGCACAGGCACACCGAACACATCTTGTGTACAAATTCCATGCTTCCTCAATAATACAAATACTAACATCTTTTTACCTTTCAGGGGTACATGATACCAACATTTATACAAATTTGAAAATACAGCACCAGACCACATTGTAGTTATGGAAAATACAATGTAAAGCTGGTTAAGCATCTTAATGGGAAGTTTAATTTTCTGACTTTTCCCATTCACTTTGGGTTTGGCTTTCATTGGAATTTATCTAGGGAAGGACTCAGTGTGTCTGTACATGCTCCCTTGATCTTTGAAAGGAAAATTTAAAAAAAGAGAGAGAAAGAGATGAGGTCTAGAGGGTAGTAAAATTTGGTGAGACTAATGAAGAGAAAATAAATTTTGTCTTTTAATTAAATGGTGTTTGAACATTGCTTAGAAGGCTATAGGTATCTGAAATCTAATTCCTAACCTCTAAGCTTGAGCCTGAAACCTCTCCAAAATGTTCTAAAATGCCTGTTCCTCTCTCATAACAATCTCCTGATAAGTTGCCCCTTTGATGGTGTTGGTTACTTGAGTAGAGTGGAATTAGGAAACATGTCATAATTATATTTCCCTCATTTACCTGCAAGACTGCATAAGACCAGAGAGGCTTTGAAAGAATCCAGCATCCTTTTTCTCCTTCAGATAGTCTAGCATTTTCTGCATGGGAAATACATTTTAAAGAGAAAAACAATAAACATTTTTATATCACATATTATTGGATGTCTCAATTTTTTTTTAAGAAATGACAATTTCTCATCCCCACTGGTAGAGAGCATTTTACTCTAGGAGAGTATTTCTTGCTCATGTAGCACCTTGAATAGTAATATCTTACTTTGTTATGTAGTAAAGGTTTCCACTCACCAAAAGAACATTTCAAAGCAATATTTCCTACCCAAATATTGATAAAATAAGTATTCTGTTTCTTTGGTGGCAAGAGAAACATAGACACTGATTAAACCCTGTTATGGGGAACTCCTAGTCTTATTACTTATCTTGCATTAACCACAGGCATTCATTCAGGAGTCATAGATGAGAATAGATAGTAATAGTTTTTGCCACCTATATTCTCTCTATTGGTAAAAGCCTAAAGAGCATATCATTCCCAAAGACCTGAAGTTTGGGAATGTTCCTGAGCTGCTATCTATATGTGGAGCACTATTACCTGCTGCACTCCAGGATTGCCCCCATTCAGAATGGCAATGCCAAGCTTCAGAGTCTCTACAACCATGGGTCCCATCTCACCTGTCATACCAAAAATAGAAGACAGAATCATTACATCTCAATTTAGGTAACTAGAAACAGCACCAAACTTTAGACAGTTTCCAGCCAGAAATTTCATTTATAGTATTTATATAATTGTCTCCAGGTTTAACAAAATACCAATACAAAAAAAATACCTTTACTAGCACTAATCATCTGAAGGACCATCTCTGCAGCACCACGGTCATGCAAGCGAGCTTGCTGATAAAGAGTTTTCTGCTTCTCCATTTCTTTTTCCTGAATAAGAAATAGTATAAGAAAATCTTACTAGTCAGAAAATTAAGAGATGCATATATGTGTGGTGTGTATGTGATATATATATGTGTGTGTGTATATATGTATATAAGTATATAAATATACATATAGATATTTAAAGAGAGAATGAGAATAAATATAAATTCATAGGAGGTTATAAAAAACATAATAATCACAAGGAAAAAATCTTTGGAGTGAATTTCTTGATCTCTTTCCCTTGTTTCAAAGCTGTTCACCTTTACTTCATTCATATTAGGAGGGCTAAATCCCATTCTGTGAACTAATGAGTGGAACATGTTCCTTTCACTTTAATTCCTATAAAAGGAAAATTTAGCCCACAGAATGTTTTCTAATATCTCTTTATGCTTGGGGGCATAGAGTGGGCTTACTCAAGAGAGGTATGATATAAAAGAGCCACTATGATTTTCTATGTATTTGGAGAAACTTCTTTTCATCCAGAATGCCAAAGGTATGGATATTCTGGTTGGCAAAAGAGTTACTGTATAACATACACAGATAACTAGTTTTCAGAGATCAAAGGACCACATATCTAGAGTTGAAAGGGACCTTAGAAGTTATATTGTCATTACAGATGAATGAGAACTTGGGAGAACTAGGGAGATTAAGTTGTTTGCTTATGGTTCCATTGGTCAGATGAGTTGTAGAGATGGGATTTGAACACAGTTTCCTGATTCCAAATCCAATGATCTTTTATTACACCATGAAGAAAAATAATAGGTTAAAGAGAGAAAAGAATGATAATATGTTAATGTGTTCAATTAAGCCATATTCTTGTATTGGTGTGTGTGTGTGTGTGTGTGTGTGTGTGTGTGTGTGTGTGTGTGGTGTAAAAGAGAAACAGAGAGAAGAGAAAGGCAAAAAGAGACAAAGTCCAACCAAGAGACAGAAATAAAGAGATGAGTAGAGAGAACTTTGATAAATGGATTTCTTAAAACTTCAGAAGAAAGAAAATGATTCATTAAAAAATGTTGAGCTATATATAAGGACTATTCCGAAGTAGCATAGGTAACCCAAAGCATAATTAGTTTTTACAGTTTTATGTCCTTATTTGTTGTTGAATGTTTCATAAATAGTGTCTACAGAATGAATAGATAATGTTTGCAGAATGAGTAGCAAGGATGCTGTATTCCCATTTCTCTCTATCCCAGGCAGCCATCAGAGTAGTCACTTTCCTGGGTTCCTGGTATGCTGGCTTGGAAGGGGGTTTCCAGCGTTCAAATTCTGAAGAAGACTCACTTCAAATGTCTTTTCCTTTTCTTCTTCCTCCTCTTCTTCACCACTCTGACAACTCTACATTACATTGAATAGAAATTGGGTGGAGACAGAAGAGACAGAATAATCAAATGAAAAGGCAATCCCATGAAATCACTATTTCACTGTGCTGTTGTCTGGGAGCAGGGAACAGAAGATCATTCATAGGAACTTCATGAGTTCTAATCTTTTTGAAGGAAGAAAACTTTTGACAAATGGAAAAATCACACTCTAAATCCCTTGTTTGCAGATATAAAGAGGAAAAGCAATTATTTTCACAGAATCAATGATAGAAGTAGTGTGATACTTCCAAGAAGCCCTTTTCTCCCTAAAAATAGGGTTGGTTCTTTACTTACTTGTTTTGTTTCACAAACCACCTTCAAAGTCTGGTAAAACCTATGGACCACTTTTAGGAATAATAGTCTTAAATGCATAAAATAAAATACATATTATAACAAAGGAAACTCTTGATATTTAAATACAATTATAAAAGCTTATTTTAAAAAAATCATGGGTCCAACGTTAAGAACTCCTGCTACAAAGTCAGGGTGAGACAAATGATAGGAAATAGGAAGTAGTTCCATTCTTGGATATTAGTCTAGAGGCTTTGGCAGCAGCTCTGGGGGAAACTAAGAGGCAATAGATTTAGCAATATTGGCAGTGTGAAAGATGAGGAACTCTGTCCCATTTTGGTATTGGGAATACCTTGGTAAAGGAATAACTGACCTACACTCCAATTATAATTACAATGTGTACCTTCTACCATCAACCCAGAAGACCTTTCTGTTTGTTAAAGAATTGTCACTGTTCGATAAGGAATCTAGAGCCTTACAATTAATTTTGCTTTTACTATTATAGAACCTAGTTATCTGACCTCTTTCATAGCTCAGTGATCTCTCATTTGTTTTCAATAGTGTACTAAAAACTACCCTACATATTGATATATGAGATTTTTGCCTTATGGGTTCTGACCTTTTGACTATATACACTATTTGTTTATACTCTAGGAATCTTATTGAGTAGGTTTTAGAGCAAACTGTATTGAGTTATTAACACTCTGTTATAGCAAAACTCTAAAGCTGTTTGAAACAGAAATTTGCCATTCTTAGGGTAAGTCTTTTAGGAAGGCAGGAATGATTAATTAAAATTACCATTTTTGTTATCATAGGAACAATGAGACCCAAAACTCCAGCTTATGAAAGCACTTTAAAATCTGGCAGTGGAATCCCAGTCTCTTTATTCCTTGACAGATAACTTCCTAAAAAAAATGCCTACCTGGAAAAAGAGTGCAACAAAGTTCTGTCGTTGGTCCTCTTCTCTTTAAGAATTTTATCTGTGACTTGGATAAAGGCACTGATAGCATATTTATTAAATCTGAGGGTAAACAAAGCTGAGAGGGATAGCAACACTTGCCCATATGGGTTCCCCAAAGAGCTTGACAAGCTAGAAATGTGGGCTAAATCTAATGGTGATATTTAACAAGAATAAATGTAAACTTCTATATGAATTTAAAAAATCAAATAAGGTGATATATGATTGGTAAAAATTAATCTTCCTTTCTTCCTTCCTTCCTTTCTTCCTTCTTTTTGTACTAAATGACTAATATGGAAATGTTTTACATGTCTGCACATGTATAATCTATATTAGATTGCTTACCATCTCAAAAAGAAGGAAGAGAGGGAAGAATAAAATTGGAACTCAAAAGTTTAAAAAAATATTTAAAATCATTTAAAAATGTAATTAGGAAAAATATTATTTTTAAAAACTACATCGAACTCAGTAGAGAAAATAAGTGGGAGGAGATGGCAGAGGCAAAATAATACATTCATCCCAGAGAGGGTAGCAAGCCAAACAAACTTTCTGATCATTATGGAGATAATAAAAGAACTGAAAAGGAATAGCAACAAAGATCAAAGATAAAAAAAATAAAGAGGGCCATTGAAATTTTTTAATGCACAATAAAAGAATAGAACAAGTTCAGAAGAGAGTAGAGACTTGCAGAATAGTTTTGATTGTAACATTTTGAATTTATTGTATAATTTTTAAAAAGCAAGTAGCATGAAAGAGAGATTCAGAGTCTTATATTCAATACTTTTTAAAGCTGGGAATGCTTATTTAGAGAAGTGTTTGTTAAGCTCAAAATTGTAAAAAATGAAGAAGTATCCAGAATGAAGGAAGTTATTAATCCTTTGCTCTTTGCTATGTTCACAGTCAATCTGGAATACTATGTACAGTTCTGGGAAATCATATTTGTAGGATATTTGTAGAATGTACACAGTCATAGTGACTGTGACAGTGAAGGGGATTTGAAACAATATCTAAGAGAAGCTGTGGATATTTATCTTGGAGAAGACCTGGCAGAATGGTATATCTTTAGAGATAGTGACAGACAAATCTTTATTCAAGAATTTGTACGAAGAAGACAAATTAAACCTGCTTTTGTTGGATCCATAGTACTAACTGGGAGCAATAGGGAAGGGGAGGGTTTGCAAGAGGAAAATTTTTTATTGATATCAGGAAAAAACTTCATAAAATTTTTGAGTTATCCGAAAAGTGGAATGGGCTTCCTGAAAAAGAAGTAAACCTCCCCCTCCCCTTTTTTAGGACCTTCATATGGTAGCTGAATGATCACTTAGCCATGAAGGTTGTAGGTGGAATTCCTGAAAGAGATGACTAATAAAGTCCATTTTAATTCTGATATTCTATGGAAAAAACTCAAGCAATAAAAAATCTCAAAAGAAAAGGTGAGGGAGTGAAGGCTTAAAATAAGAAAACTTATACCTACCTTGGCCATCATGCCTGAATAGGCAGTATAAAGAGGGTCATCCTCCAAATGGCTAGGAAAAAGGCAGAAAAAAGGTATCACTAACACCATGGATATGTCTGTACTAGACTACTACTAATCTATTGTTATCAGTCATCTCTAAGGAATGATTAGGTCATATGCATTATCAAATACTAAGAAATGCCTTTATGAATCATAGAAACCATCTTGGTAAGATACAGGGAAGCCTAAACCCAGAGATGACCAACACATGATGCAGTGATAATGGTTAATAGATTCTATGTGATTTTTCAAAAGCAGTTTGTTCCTGCTCAGGCACTCAGTCCTTATTTACATGGAAAGAAAGGGAAAATTGCTTAATATAGGCTTTTAAGATCTTTTCTTCAAGATGGAAGGGTATGTTTGAGAAGAATATTTCCTCTATACCCATCACTCTTTTTAGGAAGTAAGACCTGGGATATGTTGGCTCAACTGGCTACTGTTTCAGGTCTATTACAGAGTTGGGAGGAAAGTTATGAAAAGGATGTGGTAGTACTGACCTTTTCTCAGTGAGAGCATTCCGACTGAAATGGAGAATGATCTGATGAAGTGGGTCTGGTTGCTTTTCATCTTCTTCCTCTTCTTCCTCCTCTACCTTTGGAGGTTTCTAATCAATAGTCAGGATTTAGAGGAATGTTAGCAGGAGGCCATAATTTCCTCCCCACCCTCTCCAATCACATGCATTTGGAAAGACAGAGAAGCACAAGACACAAAGCAAATTATACTGAAAGCATAAAAAAACTCTGTTAAAACATTTATTTATTTCCAACTGGAATCTCTTGGGATGCAACACTTGGGAAATATTTTAAATCCCTCAACAGAAATGTTTTAATTTTGGGGTTAAAAATTAATTGTAAAGTAAAGCAGAGAAGAAAAAAGAAAGCTCACCAAAGGTAAAATGCTACAGACCCTATTTAGCAGAAACCCCTTGCAGGTTTTGGCACCAGACTCCAAGATGGGCCCCATTGGAATTCAGCTGAGGGACAGAACCCCACTGGTCAATGTCAGAGGATAATTCCCTTGGAGAGCTAGGCTAGGGATTAGGTGGGGAAGTGATAAACCAAATGAGCCATCGGGATGCAAAATCCTGAGCCTGGTTCAGCCCAATACCAATTCATATTTTTTAGCTCTTTGTTCTCTTTCAGACATCTACTGTTTTCCTGGGACACCACCTTAGAATTGTAAACCTGACAGTTTATCCTCAAACTCAAACCAGGCATCTGTCCATTTCCTTTTTGAAAGAGGATACAGGAGCTGTTACCTAACAGAAAGTGATTTTGTGGCAGGCCCTGGAAGAAATTGGTGAAAGCACCAGCAGATGGGGCACTAATCAGTGAATGAGTGTTTACTGATCATCTGTTATCTATATGCTATTATGAGTATTTCAGAAAAAAAAAATTAAAGGCAGTAAAAATTTTTAATTTCCAGTTTCATACAAAAAAGAAATGTGGACAAGTCAAACAACTACCTTTTTCAGAGAGGAGGAAGTAGAAAAAGGAGAGAAGAAAGAAAAAAGAGAAGAGAAAATTTGGAAAAAAGAAGACAGAGGAAGAAAAAATGGTGAAAAAGATGGAATGAGAAAGTGAAAAACAAAAAAAGCCTAAGAGCCCAAGTGGTAGAATAAGAAAAATAGAGTAAAAAAGACCAAAGAAAGGATAGATACACAAACATACTCTCTTCTCCAACCTGCCAACACACACCCACAGACACACAATACACACACACACACACACACACACACACACAGAGGAATTTGAGTATGTGGGGAGAGAGATGATGATGACATACATGTATTAATAAAAGGAGAGATTTTCTTTTTCTGAAACAATATAAGAATCTCTTGTTCTGGCAAGGAGGTTTATTTTGCTTCATGGGAGTCACAAATGGCATCAGAGTAGTCTTTTTTTTTTTGTGTGGGGGGGGATGCAAGGCCAATTGATATTATGTAACATATCCAAGGTCACATAGTTAAGTGTCAAGTATCTGACATGGGATATGAACTCTGATTTTCTGTATTCCAGGGCCAGTGGTCTATTCACTGAGCCTCTTAGCTGCTTCTAGAGTAATCTTTTAGGAAGAAGACATATCAAGCATTCCTCCAAAAGCTCAGTCATGAAAGTGAGAATGGGTTTAAATGTTCTGGTAAAGCAATCTAGAGCAACATTTATAAAAGAAGGTTGAGAGTTAGCTGGGAAGAGGCTTGATGTCTATTGTCAAATGTGTTCAATTTCTTGATTTAAAATAAAATATCCACGATACACTGACAACAGGGTTATTAAGTTCCTATTACATAGCTAATATACCATCTGTGCTCTTGATAAATATTATTCAAGATCTCTAATGCACGCACATACATATATAAAAATTATATTCACTCACATTGATATCTGCTCCTAGTTTAGTCAATACTTACAGCCAAATCCTGTACTAGTTTTTCTTCAAAGGAATACTCCTCTGTTTCTATCCAAAATCTCTGATAACCATGGAGGAAGAGGTTAATAGAGCGGTGCCTGAGCGAAGGGGTGAAAGTGAGATCAAGAGGGGGTAAATGGAACACTATATTATAGCTTGGAGGTTAATGATTAGTAAGCAGGCTTGTTTTGTACAATTCTGATCTTCTGATTGGTCAGAGGGAGCAAGAGCAAATTTATATCCTTATCTGGGAGAGCCAAGCCTCCTCTAAGTCCCCAGTCCTTTTTCTCCAACCTCTTGGTTTATAGCAACCCCTGAGGATGATAGTATGATCAAGCATTCACAGGCCCCTACTTTATCCCTGCTCTTCATCTCTCCCAGTGCTCATGATGCCTCTGTAATGGGGCACATTTCCTAGTGGATGGTCATGTGGTATATCTGAAATATTTGTCTAGTATGACAAATAGATTCTTAGTAGAGATTGGTTATGACTTCTTGACTAACACATCTTGAGAACCTATTTTAAATTATTCTTATGGCACATGATTGATGTATAGAAGGATCAAAAAGACTGTTTCATCTTTTTTCCCCAGCTATTCCCAGATGATAACCACTGGACACTTCAGTGTTCCTGTAAAAACAAAACTTAAAAGTTTTCCATAAAACTTAAAATTTCCATAAAGGAAGGTATGCTTATTAGCTTCTCTTTTGAATGCTTAATGAATTCCAGCTATCAATATGTCTACATTTATCCTTTTATGACTGCAGGAAAAAAAATGTGGGTTTCTTTATGACATCTAATCATAAGTCATCTGGAATAAGAACATTAAATAGCTGCTACTTCTGAGATTCCTTGAGAGAATATGAGCTATTATTAAAAAGCAATATGTGGGAAAGCTGATAGAAGTAGGTTGGGGAAGAAAAGAGAGGAAAGAGTAGAAAGGGGAAACATAACATCAAGATTTTTCATTTGTTTTCCAGTTGATCCAGTCTTTCAGCATCTTCCAGGCTGACCAATCAGAATTTTTTCATAAATTGTACAAATCTGAGTTTCATGATAACATGAAATCATGGTCAGGGAAAGGAAGAGTATGCACAAAATTGGGCAGATCTCTCCACAGGTTACATTACCGTTAACATGAGTATAAGCCTGTCATATTGAGTTTTTTCATAAACATTTTCCAGCCAAACCCGTTGGAAGGTGCTCAGGAAGAAATTATTAATTTTGTGTCTGGGGAAAAGCATATAAAGTTTTCACTTGAGAACTAAAATCAGAGAAACAATTTCCAAACAACAAAGTCCATTTCTTCAGTCTTTTACTTTTGAAGATGCCCAAAAGGTTAACACTAAGAAAATTAGTAAAGGGGGGTATTTTTCCTAATGTTAGCTAATTGGATAATCCTTTGCTGTCCGGACAGACATCTATCTTACAAATATCCCATCCCTATATGTGTGGATAAATCATTAGGGGTAAAAAGATAATGAAGGGGTAAGTATTTCATCTGGTATACAGTTTAATCACTGACATCATGATCAAGTATTTTAGGTACATGAGATAAATATATGATTACCAAAATGTAAGAACCATACAAAAAATTTAAGTGAATTGAAGGAGAGTAATAGCTTTAGAGATTATGTGAATTTTGTCACCTGCTTTAATCTGTGAAATATTTATCTTAAAGATTATTTTTTGATACCCAAAGAAAAATTTCATGATCAATGCTAACTGGGCCCTTTAAGAGGCTCATTTGTAAGGAATAGGGATTTCAAAGATAGAGGCAAATTATTGTCTTCTAATATATTACCATCTCTAAGAAAAAGAAATGCCATCCCTTTTGCTTTTTATGTTTGGCTATAAATACTTCTTTTTTCTACCAGTCTCATTGTCCTTAATATACACATTGGTTGTCTTGCGTCCAATCTTAGTCAGGAATGCTGTTTGTTTTTACAGTTTCATTCATCTCCAGAGTCCAAGTTGCTTTTCTTGGGAGTTCTAGAAAAGTAAAAATACTTCGCAGAGGCCATAATTCTTGGGCACTGTTCAATCCACAAATCTACTAAGCCAAATGAAAATCTCAATGTGTCAAGCAGCTCATTCTTTCTAGAAGAATTTGCGACTACTAATTGCAGCATACTGAAGAAAAAATAAGGGCTGAGGATTCTTTTGAGAATAAAAATTTAATAAAAACAAAACTCTAAGGAAAAACATTATTCTCTTTAGTTTAAAAATATAATAATTTATCATTATTAATGCTTCCCCAGATAAGAAATCTGGTAAGGTCAATATTTAGCCAACTGTTTCATTTTAGTCAGAATCTAGGTCTTCAATATATAGTCAATCTGATTAGCTCCATGACCAAAGGTTTTAAATTAATCTAAGTAATAAACTAAGAAGGGTCCAGTTCAGCCCCTCGTTATTTCCTTTGCTGACAAAATATGGCTAAACACATTCCAGAAAACTTTCTATTCTTGTTCAAGCATTGCTAGGGGTCAAGAAGGAGAGGAGGAAATGAAATGACTAGGAAGAACACTATTCCCCATCACTGGTCCCTCAATACACTTTCAGACATTGGATTTTAAAATTAGCCACATGTGTTGGATCAAAATAAGACCTACATATATAACATGAAACATTTTCTCCAGCTTTATTCAGTAGATGTGAAGGAAACACTGTGACTTACTATTGAAGCACCATTCCCATTATGCTTAGGCAGAAAAAAGTGATGTGCTATGATTGAGAAATAAAGAGTAAAGCATCTTGGAAAATATCCTTCTCTGCCCACAAAGGAAATCCAATATTCTCCTCAAGACTTGCACTTAGACATGAGAGCAGTCTCTCTAGTCTTTATTGGAGTGATTACATGGAAAGAACCAAGCAAACTAAGTGGAGACTGAGGAGTAGTATATTCTTTACATTATTTTTGATTATATAAACCTAAGTAAAAATGACAGTAAATCTTTATATGGGTAGACTATAGTAATTTCATAGATAATATATTCTTATTACTATTAACTAGCTATTTCCATAGGAGAAGAAAGAGATTTCAGATATAGGAGAAGACTTGAATTTTTATTACTTACAAATGTGGCAGAAAAAAACAAAACAAATAAAAACAAGGCAAATACCTGGGAAGATTATATAAGGGAGCCATCCTGAAGCAGGCTACCACTGCTCGTTTCCGTTGCTTGGATAAGAGTTTATGCCAGACAGCTTTCTTGGATCGAAGTGGTTGCTCTACCTGTGGAGAAATTATCTGTAATGGATTCATGTCAGCTAGAAAGCATAGTGAACAGAACACTGAACTGGGAATTATGTGATGTAGATTTTTGGCTATGATCTGTTATTGTTAGCTATGGGAACCTGGGTAAATCCTAACCCGACTTTTTGGGGCTGCAGCATCTTGATCCCTAAAGTGAATAGCTGAATTAGACAGTCTCTAAGGTCCTATTAGTTCCTTTAGGATATCTTTAAAATAAAACAAACTTAAAATTGTGACATTCAAACTTCTAAGAATTTTGGCTTATTAGCTATGGTCAGCAAAATATCAAGATATTTATCATCACACTTTTGAAATCCTATCCATTCTTCAAAGCACAGACCGAATTTTCCCTCCTTTACAAGATTTTTCTTGATTTCCTCCAGTTGAAAATCATTTCTCCTTCTTTGATTTTTTTATATAGCCCCTTATTAATGTTCTTATTATATTATATTCTAAACTACTGTATAGTTGTGTGTTCTTGGTTTTCAAACTAAGTAAGCACAGGGCCAAATAGTCATTTTGCATATAGGAGTTTAAAATATCGTTCAATAAAATATGGTTCTTGGAGATCATTATACCTGGCAACAAGAAGATTATACAATGATTAATTCTAATGGACGTGGCTTTCTTCAATAATGAGATGATTTAAACCAGTTTTACTTGTTCAGTGATGAAGAGAGCCATCTATACCCAGAGAGAGGACTGTGGGAACTGAGTGTGGACCACAACATAGCATTTTCACTCTTTCTGTTGTTGTTTGATTGCATTTTATTTGGCTTCCTTCTTCTTCTCCTTCTTCTCCTTCTTCTCCTTCTTCTCCTTCTTCTCCTTCTTCTCCTTCTTCTCCTTCTTCTCCTTCTTCTCCTTCTTCTCCTTCTTCTCCTTCTTCTCCTTCTTCTTCTTCTTCTTCTTCTTCTTCTTCTTCTTCTTCTCCTCTGATTTGATTTTTTTCTTGTGTGGCATGATAATTGCATAAATATATATATATATATATATATATATATATGATTTAACATATATTTCACCATTTTAACATATATTGGACTACTTGCCATCTAGAATAGAGTGTGGGGGAAGTAGGGGAAAACTGGAACACGAAGTTTTGCAATGTTGAAGAATTGTCCATGCATATGTTTTGAAAAATAAAAAGATTTAATAAAAAAAATATTGGTTCTTGTTTTTTTTTTCTTCAGATGGTATGGGTCCTCATCAGCCAGAACTTCATAGTATTTTGACTAGTAAATTTGTAATTCCTACTCGTCTAATCTTCTAATTCCAGTGTGATTCAGAATTTTCATTCCTAGATGTTAAGAGCCCTTTCATCCTGCTTCCTCTCCCTATACTTTCATCCCATTTAACTTAATCTTACCACTTTCCAACACCTTTCCTAACTACATCTACTCTAGAATATCTCTATCCACCTTTACCTACTTAATATGTGTCTTTGTAGAAGAGTCTGTCCATTGACTTTCCAAAGTTAACTTTTCTGCTTGTTCTCTGAACTACTGTCATCTTCAGTTTTTTTCTATCTACAGTTTCTTTTCTTGCTATTTAGAAGCATTCGCAGATCTACTCATGCTTTAAAAAAGGCTTTCTTAAACTTTTTCCATTCGTGACTCCTTTTTGCCCAAGAAATTTTTATACAACCTCAGGTATATAGGAATATAAAGTATACAAATTATCATAACTTTATGACCCTCACATTCATTTATGTGATTCTATATGGAGTCATGACCCATAGTTTAAGAAGCTGTTTAAAAAAAAAACCCTTTATCTGACCCTGCTGTTTCCTCAAATCATTCCCCTATATCTCTCTTCCTGTACACTACCAAACTTTCAAAAAAAGTAGTTCACACTTTCTGTTTTCACTTCCTTATTATCCACTTATTTTCTCTGTACTGGCTTATAACACTATCTCTTTACTGATCCTGCTTTCTCTAAGATTGCCAATGATTTCAAAGGATAAATCTGAGTTAACCTTTTCATATTCTTAATCTTACTTCTGCATCTTTTGAGATTGCTACTACCTCTTTTCTAGGACAATTTCTTATTCTTTGGCTTTTGTGAATAACACATCATTCCTGACTTCCTCTTGTTTGTCTGGCCAGTCCAGAACTTCGTGTTCTAGTTTTCCCCTACTTCCCCCACACTCTAAAGCTTCTTTTTGAAGCCCTTTTTTACTCTCTTCCTTCTTGATTTCATTTGCATTCTTAGGTTCAAATATAATCTCTATTCAGATGATGCCCAAGTTGATTCAGCTCTAATCTTTCTCATTTGAACTGAACGTGTTTCTGGATGTGCTAAATTGAAATTGAATATGTCTAAAATGAAAATCATTATCTTCCCTCCTAAATCTAGTCCACCTCCAAAAAGAACAACGATTCTCTTAATCAATCAGCTTCATAATTTCAAAGTCAACCTAATGTCTTCTTTCTCTTATGTTCCATTAACTCCATATCCAATCAATTGCCTGATCTTGTCAATACTATCTCCAAAATATCTCTTACATCCATATTTTTCTCTTCTCTCACACAGTGATCATCATACCTCAAAGTCCTCATCACTTCTCATTTAGATTACTAGAGGAGGAAATGTGGAAAGAATACTAAATTCTAAGTCAAGAGAATTAGGTTCAAATCTTGGCTTTGCTATTTTCTTCCTTCATCACTTAACCTCTCTAAGCTTCAGTTTCCTCCACTACTAAAAAATAGTAGGTTTTACTTGATGATTATTCCATTTCAGAATTAAATCCTCTGAAAATATTTTGAATAATAAGTGAATTTCATTTCTCCATGTTTTTCTTGTGGCATAAGAAGGAAAATAATAGAGACGGAAGAGATTATTTTCCTTTCTTTAAATGTAGACATGATTCCTAGCTATATAGTTTTAGAGATATTCCTTACCTGCTCCAAATGAAAGACAGCTGCTGAGATCCTTTGTACTCGTTCTACTGTCTTTTCTGGATCAGAGGGCTCCTCATTCTTTAGAACATCCTTGTACAGATTAAGTTGCCACTTTACAGCTGGATCATCTGACTGAAAAACCAATTCATGTTCCAAGAGGTCACAAATCATGTTTATCCTTGCCATTGAGTTTATAAAGAGAAACAAGTGGTACTAGATTACCAAGAGAAAAAAGAATAACAAAATAATTTTCCTCTCTGGTCTGCAGAGAACCAACTTTGAAGGTGTTAAGTGTTTAAAGAGACAAAAATTTCTTTTTCTCTTATTTTTCCTGAAGTACTCCTGTTCTATTTCCATGAATAAATGAAAGCATACTGATTATGTTTCTAATGATCACCATCAGGGAATAATAAATTGACAGGTTAAAATAGAACTAAAAGCAAATGCAAAATTAGAAACAACTACCAGGAAAATCTCAACCATTATGGAAAGTGGGGAATACTGTACAACAATTTGCATGAAGTGGAAAGTGGGAGAAATTGTACAATAATTTGCATAGTGATAGTTGGATTTCTGTCACAGTTGAAAGACTATTATTTGTGTCCAAAGTATAGGCTGATTTTCTTCCTAGAGGAAAAGATAAATGTTTCTCCACACTCTGGTCTGAGTCATCAGACTGAAATTACAGACTGCTAGGAAGAATGAAGGAAACCGAAGCAAAATTTCAATGGGAAAAATAGGTTCTAAGGTAGAGGAGGGGAGATTTGACTATAATTAGGTTGAAGGAAAATTGAAGACTATTAAATAGAGGAGAAGGGGAAGGAAAAGAGGACCTGAATAATTAAAGCTAAAAAATGTATTTGACATTTTCTAAAGAGGAGAGCGGTGAATGTTCTGAGGAAGAAGCTGATCACTGTTCTAACAATGATATAGTACAGTAATAGAATGGGTGAGAGAGATCATACAATAAGGGCAGAAAAACAAAAAGTAGTAGTAGAAGTAGTTGGTAATTTACTAATTAGATGTCCTGATGCAATTCTGACAACCTGTTAACAACAAGAAAGAGTTTTGTTGTCTTCCTGAATCATACATTTAAGACATGGTAAAGAACCTCCCCAAACTAATCAAAACTGATGACAACTTCCTCCTTCTTAGTTTCATGTGCACAAATGACTTTTTCAGGAAGAATGTAAAAAATACTGACAAATATTAAGAAAACTTGGGTAAGAAGCTAGATTATAGAGACAGAGATTATGTTTTCCTCACTTTTGTCCTTTAGAGAACTTCATAATCTCCAGGAACTCTTTATTCTATGGGATTAAAGCAGCTTTGAAACCCTCACCATCTCAGATCATATCTAATTCTGGTGATAGGTCTTCATGTTGCTCCTTGGAGGAGCAATCTCTCTGTACCTCTCTTCCCCCAATGCTTCTTAGCTTTTTAAAATGCATTGCTTCCCCAAAGGACAATGACCTCCTTGAAGGCAAGCACTATCTTTTGCCCTTCTTTGTGTCCCCAGTGCTTAGCACAGTATCTGGACACACAGTAGATATTTAATAAATATTTATTGACTCTGACTCTAAAAGAAAAGAGATGCAGAAGAGAAAAATTAATTTGGAAAGTGAATAACTGGCTATGAAGATGTCATGTGAGAAAAGAATTTGATTCCTGGATCATGGTTTACAATATAAGGTTAGAAAATTTTTAGAAAGAAATGGAATATATCTTACAAAGTTTGATGAGAATATATATATGTATTATATATATATTTCAAATCTAATAAAAAGTATTTTAGAGTAAAAATGATGGGGGAAGGATATCCTCCTGTGTATATCCTTCAGTATAAATACAATTCATTATTATAACAAAAATCAAAATGGATAACAAAGGTAGTAGTTAATTTATAATCTCAAGTGTCTACAGACAAATGCTCAATGTTTAGTTAATCATCAAAAGTAGCACCAGAGATCCTAATGCAATGGGGCAAATGATACTCACAAGTATCATCAAGACCTGGTGAAAAGAAACCAATAATGGGACTATGGCTGTCAAAAGAGATAAGCTAGGGAACATGGTATATAGTATTGCATAAAAAGTATACTTATGAGAAATTAAGGAATCAGATATGAGGGGAGCAAGATGGAGGATGAAGGTCAATGAAAGGAGGAAAAAATTAACTTTGTAATTGGAGTATATTACAGAGTACTTGAAAAAGAAAGAGTGAAAATAGATGAGGACCTGGGAAACAGAACACAAGTGAGGTAAAGAGACATGACATGGTGGGGATGAAGTTCTTCAATTCATCTTTGCTCTCTCCTGCTCTCTCTTTCATTCCCTCTCTCTTCCTCCCTCCTTCTTTCTCCCTCATCTTCCATCCCTCCCTTCTCTCTCTCTCTCTCTCTCTCTCTCTCTCTCTCTCTCTCTCTCTCTCTCTCTCTCTCCGTCCCTCCCTCCCTCCCTCCATCTCTCTCCTTTCCTCTCCTTCCCTTCCTCCCCTCTCCATGCAAAAAAAGCAGAATAGATATTAATTTCTTGATTTGTCTTGGCTTTAATTTCATCCTTCAAAAGGTAGTGTAACCAACAAGAAGAAATTCTACCCTGACTGATTCTAACTAATAGAAAAGGACTAGTTGCTGGTGTGAAAATGTTAGGAACTTGGGGAAAGTGATTGCTCCTTTCTTAAATTATTGATAAAGAAGGAAAAGAAATCTGGGTAGAAGATAACAAGAAACCTAGATTTCAGAAAGATTTCAGAGTTTAGAGAAAAGATTAGTAGATTCCTATGGAGAAAAAAGTTTCTACTCAGAAGGGACAAAAAGTGTTTCAAAAAAATCAAAATTCTAAAAACACAAAAGGGAAACAATTTCAGTGAGGAGGAAAATTGGGATTTGTCTGAACCAACAGTAATGACATATAGGGAAATCACCAACCAATTTAGATAAACAAACAAATAAACAAACATAGAAACTGAAGCAAAATCAAGATGCTTATTATAGGAACATGGTACAATTCAATCGTGAGGAGTATGAAAAATTTAGGTTCCCATAGATATTGTTAAAACATAGTGAACAGAGGTGGGAAATATTTTGTTAAAATATTTCCAACCAATCACCATGTGAATCAAGGAACTGGATAAACAACAAAATTCCTGAAAAGGGGGCCAGGCCTAAACCGTGCAAACCAGCAAGGGTCAATGACAGGACATAAACCTTTTGACATATGCAATGGGCAAATAAAGAGATTGTAAATCCGACCAATTGGAATTTATTGACTATAAATCTGACCAATAATGAGTGGGGTAAGGAACAGAACTAACAATATAAAGCTTGCTCCTGCTTCTTCATTCAATGTGTGTCTTGCCACTGGGCACACCTGTTTCTCATGAGAATTGCTGAATAAAGGATTCTTCTTTCACTGTAAAAGAATATTGGTTGTAACACTTTTCCTGGACTGGCAACTGGGGAAGCAATGGGCAGTAGCAATTTGCCACAAGGTTACTGCCAAACTCTGCTGAGCTCCATGGGTCTTTTAATAACACTATAAGAATAAGTAATTTAAAAAACTCAAAATGAGTTGAGCTTGGTAAGGAAAATAATTTAAAGCTATATTGGGAGAACAAGGAGGAATGAAGAAGAGAAAGAAGATTTACTTGGATGTCTGGGGCAAAGATAACCGATAAGAAAAAATAAAGCTGCTTTATTCTTATTTGTTTCTGTTTCCTCTGCAAAGAATGACCAATATATTGAAAATGAATGACAAAACACAGATACTAGAGTCAATAAGGAGGAGGCTGAGTAATACCTACTATTTGATAGACATTGTGCTAAACATTTTACAAATATTATGTCACTAAATAGGGAGTTCATATATTTGAGACAAATAGATAACTAGGAGATAGTGAGAAAGTACCTAGCTGTTTTAGATGAATTCAAGTAGCTAGGACCAATTGAACTTCATCCTTAAGTACTAAAAAAATGACAGATGTGATTGCTGAATCAGTAGTTATATCTGAAAGATATAACTGGAAAACAGAAGTGATGCCATAAAATTAGAGAGGAAAATCCCAATTTTTCATAAAGAAAAAGGAAAGCAATCTGCAAAGTGATAGGCCAGTAAATTTGACTTTGATCCCTGAGAAAATTCTAGAATGAATTATTTTAAACCGAGTTGGAGAATCTAGCAAGGAAAGCAGTGATTACAAAAAGTCAAGAATTTATTCTATCAGACTGACCACAGTTCCATTTTGTTGTTGTTACTAAATAAGCTTTTTATCAAAGCTTCTGATAATGTATCTTATGCTATTCATATGGGAAATATCTTGAGATATCGATTACACAATTAGATGGATTCAGGACTGGCTAGATAGCTGTACTCAAATAATACTTGTCAATCATTTATTATCAATTGCTCTTACAATATTTTATTTGGAGTACTGTATTTAGTTCTAAGTTTCATGATAGATGGAGAATATTCGGAGCAGGGCAACTAGGAAATACTTGGTTGATGTTTTATGAGGATCAATTGGGCATATTTTGTTGGAGAAGAAAAGTCTTAGGAGGGACATGATAATTGTTCTTAGATATGTGGATAGCTGTCATGTATAAGAGGTACTAGACTTGTTTTATTGGATTCTACAGAATAGAACCGGAAATAATAGGCAGATTTTGCAAAGAGACCAATTTAAGCTTTAACTAGGGAGAAAACCCAACAATTTCTCAACAATTAAAGCTATTCAAGAGTAAAGGACTACTTGAAGAGCTAGTGAGTTTCCCTTCCTTTGACATCTTAAAACATAAGCTGGAAAACCACTTGTGGGGATATGTCATGGGAGTTTTCCTTTCATGTACAGATTGGACTATATGGCTGCTGAGAACCCTTAAACTCTCAAATTCTGTGATTCTTTGATTAGGTGAATTTTAGAAAAAGAATTGCTCTGCTATATAAACAGGCAACCATTTTTTGAATGCCAAGGCTACCTTCTCTTCAATAATCCTTAAGAAAGGCATTCTTCCAAAGAGATTATAAAGAAGGGAAAGGGACCTGTATGTGCACGAATGTTTGTGGCAGCCCTTTTTGTAGTGGCTAGAAACTGGAAACTGAATGGATGTCCATCAGTTGGAGAATGGCTGAATAAATTGTGGTATATGAAAATTATGGAATATTACTGTTCTGTAAGAAATGACCAACAGGATGATTTCAGAAAGGCCTGGACAGACTTACACGAACTGATGCTGAGTGAAATGAGCAGGACCAGGAGATCATTATATACTTCAACAACAATACTAGATGATGACCAGTTCTGATGGATCAGGCCATCCTCAGCAACGAGATCAACCAAATCATTTCTAATGGAGCAGTAATGAACTGAACTAGCTATGCCCAGAAAAAGAACTCTGGGAGATGACTAAAAACCATTACATTGAATTCCCAATCCCTATATTTATGCACACATGCATTTTTGATTTCCTTCACAAGCTAATTGTACAATAATTCAGAGTCTGATTCTTTTTGTACAGCAAAATAATGTTTTGGTCATGTATACTTATTGTGTATCTAAGTTATATTTTAATATATTTAACATCTACTGGTCATCCTGCCATCTAGGGGAGGGGGTGGGGGGGGGTAAGAGGTGAAAAATTGGAACAAGAGGTTTGGCAATTGTTAATCCTGTAAAGTTACCCATGTATATATCCTGTAAATAAAAGGCTATTAAATAAAAAATAAAAAACAAAAAAAAAAAAAAAGAAAGGCATTCTTAATGTTTTAACAAGAATAAGCATAACAAGTTAGCATAATGACAAGATGGGAATATAACCCTTACAAACAATATACTGTTACCTTCTCCTCATCCATTGAAGTGAACTACATACCAAGTTTTAAATCAATCTCTTCTTAAATACTAAGACTTGTTTTAAAAATAATTTAAAAACAGTTTATTAATCTTTTGTGTCCTATATTCTCCCCCCCCCCCATATATCCTGAAATGTTACTGAATGTTAATCAAACATATGCTTCCAACCTCATTTCTACCTCTTTTCCTGGAATGACTGAGGATTCTTATGATATTATTCTCCTTCCTTTTTTTTCCTTTCCCCATCTTTACTATGAAAGTGATTTTTTTTTACTCTTGGAACATAAAAAAATGAGAACCTTCTAAGGAAGAGAAGAATAAGACTGGAAGAGTTCCCATAATCTTTCCATCTATCTTACTACTTTCAGGAAGAATTACTTGTGCCTTTTTGGATGTGAATATATTTAGTTTCAAAATTTCTTGAAAGGACATAACTTCTCTCAGTTTTAATGAAATCAATGTCTATCAGTCTCATTGTTCAGAAACTTGTGAATTCAATCCAATGCTTCACATTGCATTTCAACTAATTTTTTCATGACTGATTCTCAGATTTGATAGAGGATTCAAATCTAGAAATTCTCTGAGTTCATTCCTCCTTGTTTTTTTCTATATATATCCTGAAATGTTACTGAATGTTAATCAAACATATTACTATAAAAAAAACTAGAGAAGATTTTAAAATGCAGGAAAAGAATTTGACTAATAAAAACTTACTGAGATTGTTTTGAAGATTATTTTTTAAACTTTGTATTAATTCCAGAGGGAATTATAAAATCCTTCAATGATCAATATTCCTAATTGACTTTTAGAAAGAATAGACTTATACATGCTCAGTGTCTCCTTGTGATATTACCTTTTCCTGCAAGTGCAGGTTATTCCTCAGATGATCTTTGACTTCTTCATCTGTGTCCCTCTGTAGAAAGAGATTTTGAATTTTGTTACTTGTGGTCTCTGCCACCTATTGGAGTGAGTGAGTGAGATGAGTCATAAACTGATATTGCTGGTACATAGTACAGCTAAAAATGAAAAAAAAAATTAATGAGGCACAGAAGTAATAAATTTATCCTGAAGGAGGCACCAGGTCCTGGAGTAGTTTTAATAACTAAGTCTTTTCTCTCCTGTGAATCTTGGTTTTTCCATTTGCAAAAATGAGGCATAAAAGCATTTATTGCAAAACTGCATGTAATGAGGGTTGAGAAAGATGATGTTTCAAAGACATTAATATGTTTTTGAAACTACAGGTATAAACATTATTATTATAGCATTAAAATTTAGGGAATGTCCAAACAAGTGATATAGTGTAATTATCATGTGTAGTAGATTAGCTAAGTGCATTTCAGATAGACTTACATAACTGTATCTTATTTTTGCCAGGGAGATCAGCTCCTGATCACCTGGAGTACACATATTTAAGCCAATGGGTAGCATTTTCTTCAGTGCAGCCACAATAAGAGATGTTTGGATGGAGTACAAATCACCTCTCCGTTTTGTTTTCTTCCGCTCTTGGTCTTGTCCTCCAGACTAGAAGTTGATGCCAAAAAAAAAAAAAAAAAAAAAAAAAAGAGAGAGAGAGAGAAAAAAACAAACGAACATTTTAGTGATTCTTTTAAAGGGGTCTACTTTTCCAATAAGTAATCTGCTTCCTTGTGGCTAATGGCTTTTTGAGATTACAGATAGGGCCCAATAACATTTCAAAGGACAATAAAAATTGGTGGACTAAAGAAACAAAATGTAATCATGTAAGCAATTAAATATTTTTGCTTGTTATTAAGGAAAGTAAGAATATTATGAAGAATGAAAGTTTTAACTATACTGTTTTATATGCATATATTTCTCACATACATCCCAATAACTTCTAGATCTCATGTATTTTTGGACAATGGAGATGGAGAGTAAAAGGAATTGGTAATGTTTTTAAACTGATTTGGTTTCCTGATCAAAAATATGTTGGAAAGAAATACCATTTTTTATACATACGGAAAAATTTTTAAAGAGCTATTTCAATTCCCTTGGCAAAATTGAAGAAGTTCTGCACAATGGGGACTAGAGTTACAATGATCTAAATTTAATTATCATTTCTGTACTAGGAAGCCAGCAGTAGCAGTCAATTTAATCGTCTTCACACTAAGGCAATGTGAGAACTTTCCTAGAAAAAAGAAAAATTCTGGGTGGAATTCTCTTCAGAGGAGATGCTAATGAAGGGAAGAATGCTAAGCAAATAGAAAAAAAATGTTTGTACTCTTGTAATTCAACAGATTCTCGTCTTCTTTCTCTCTCTTTTTAAAATCCTTTTTAAAGGTAGTTCATTAAGAACGTATTGAAGGAATGGATAGCATTCTAAAAGTGTGAGTAGCTTGTAGCTGGTGGTTAACACATTTCATTTGGCAAACAGAGAGTTCATTCTACATGATTTTAACTGGGAACAATTGACAACTGGGCTTCATATTCTTCCTAGAAGGTGTGCACCTTAAGAAGAACATAATCCTAAATGTGGCTCTCTCTCTGTCTCTGGTTGTCTGTGGGTCTTTTTCTCTCATAGGGGGAATTAGTATGTAAAAGGAAGGAAGATGGTGAGGAAAGGATAGAATGATTCAGGCATGGGTGAGGGAGAAGAAATTTATATCCACCAAATCTTTGCTTTCAGAAATGCCCATGGAAATGTTGAGGGCAATGAAATGATAACAGCACTATGGTTTACAATGAAACATCAACAAAAGCCGAAATATTGCTTTGTGGACGGACTGCTGACAGACAAGATGGTTTCCCCAGATTTTGTGGAACTGATATGCAACCTAAGTCTGTGGGTAAGGCAGGCTTTTTTTAAATATAGGAGTTGAATTTTATGATAAAGAAAAGAAATGCTTTGTAACTAATCATTTTCCTTCCTCCAAATTGTTCAGTTCAATTTAATTTTAGTTGGAAGTAATCTTAGAAGTGTAGATTTTCTCATTTTTAAAAAGCCTGCCATTCCCCTTCTATTAGAAAGGTTAGACATTTCCCATTTTATCTCTGACTCTGGGTAATACTCTCCCACTCCCAACCTCCCAGTCTGTTGCAAGAGTTTCTAACAATTTGAAACTGTAGGTCAGGGAATACACATTCCTGGGGCAGTTGATATTTATAAAATAGGACAATGAAGTTGCAAGAAGTGCTCTGTGATCTGATGCATGTAAAGGTGGTTGCATGTAGAGAAATCACCAGGGAGTCCCTGGGGCCTCAAAGGCCACATCCTGTTAGTTTTTTCAATGGTATTGAGGGCACTTAGCATTCAAGGTTCCTCCCCAAAAAAATCAGGGGTGAGGGGCTAAGAGGAAGCTATAAAGAGGGAAGGTGAGAAATAAGTGCCTGGGACAAGAAGAGGAAGATAACTATGTAATAAGTTCTCCAGAACACAGCAAAAAATAAAAACCATTATCCTCCAAAATAAAGTTTGAGTCATTTTTTTTATTTGTTTAGGATTATTGTAAACCTGACCCCAGCTCAAAATGCCTTTCCCTTTTCTGGAATAGGCACTAGGTGGAGGGGTTAGGCTAGAAAGAACACATGGAGAGAAATAAAAAAGAAAAAAGTAACCTGAAAATCGCTTAAGAGGAGACTATAACTTACATAATCACTACCACCACAATCATCAAAATCCTTGGCCTTTCTATTTCAAATGCCTATGTGGCCTTTGGGGAAAATGCTAATGGAGAATATTGGTTTTCATAAGAATCATCTTACAGTTTTTTAGAACAAGGACAATGACTAGGACTTTTCTGGTGGGTATGAAAAGTTAAGGACTACCTATGGAAAACAGTGGCATTTTCAACATGAAGATGATAAAACTAAATGATGACCCAGGCTGACAGGCTTGCAGGTTCACATCTTTGCCAGAGTTGTTCCTAAAAGGTATTGTTCCAATTGGACTGGATGGTACCTACATCCAAGAATCTAAATTCATTAATTTTATAAAAGAGTCACCATGATCACTGATCCAGGATGGAGAATTCTAAGCAGGAAAAATCCACTCCATACCACCCAACTGGTAATCACAATGAATAGGGTAGCCAGAGTCTGGTACCTCTATTACTAGGACAGGAAAAAATATATCATGCATGCATTTGACCTGTACCTTTACTTGCATGGCCTGTGTGAAAAGAAAAAAACAAAAAGAAACAATAGGAGAAGAGTCAGTTAAAGCAGGGGGCCCACACTACAATGTACTACATAATTACAGTTTCTTGATCAATAGAATGGAAAATCAAGATACTTCGAATTATTGAGTAATAACCAGATGAATAGTTAAGATGTAGTTAATGAGGTTGAATTTTGTTATTGAGAAAAAAAGTTTAAACCCAACAATATACCATTAAAGTGAGTTCATTTCAGCAGTCATCATTCCAGAGTGTCTGACAATCTGAATCTGGTTAGCAATTGGTTCATTAGCTTTCATCATAAGGTCATGAAATCTAACATCTTTCCCTTAATTAGATAATTGCTTTTCTTTTTTTCTCTACCCTTCAATCCCATCTTTCAGACTAAATATTCCCAGGCCAATAATCCCAAATTCAATTTTTCCTTTTTGCCATCCCACCTTCATTAGCGGGAACTAAGATACATTTTACAACTTCTTGGAATATCATTCTCATTTTCAAACAATATTCTGTCCTAGACTTATAAGTCTATCTCAAGTGAAAGGACAACATTCGCAGCTTCTTTTTGTTAGTTACCTAACTCAATTGTATATTTTATCATTATGGTCCTTACAATCTGGGCTGGAATTAAAAAAAAATCTCCTTAATAAGCTTTAAATATAATTATATTTAAATATAATCCTGTGCATGTATAACATTGTGTTTTATATTACATTTAATTCATTCTTATTTTCTCAACTAGACTATAAGATCCTTGAGAGCATACCTTACTTATCTGTGAATGTTTCTGATCACTGAGCACAGTAGACTTAGACCATGAATACCTGTTGAATTGAATCTACCAACATTAAAATTCCAATGAATGTTAATAGAAATCTCTTCTGTCTAATTAGAAAGATAAGAATTCCCCAAATAAACACTACCATATCATTTAACTCCCATATGTCACATTCCCAAGATTCAAAGAGCAACAATCTTGTGTTTTCAGAGACTGGGCGGCTTCTCAGGCAACATGTAACAGTAATTATTGTGGATATCATGCAATTGCATCCTTTCTCTACATAAATATGATCTGTAGGCAGAACCTAGCTTACATGTGTCTTTCACATGTGTGCTACCTCTCACAATACTTTCCTGTCAATCCCAAAACATTGTCTCTCATTTCCTATCTCTCTTCATCCCTACTTTCTACCCTACTTAAGGTCTTGCCTCAAGCTATAGAAACTCCATTGGCTTGGAACCAAAAGAGTTCTTGTTTTTTTCTGCATTTAGATGGGAAGAAAAAAGACTAGGTATTCATGATTTCTTCAGAGGAAAAGCATTGAAAGTTGAATACTAAAAGCTTTATTTATTACTTTTGATGTGAAGTTTCTATCTATCTATCTATATCTATATCTATATCTCTCAAAAACTTTGAAAGTTTTTAGTATACCTCCTCCCTGACACATGTGTATGTGGGATGTATGTATGTAGTATTTATTACTCCATTGACTTAGATAAAATAGATAAATTCTACCCTATTTCATGAAACTCCATTCTGAACAATTAGGACAATACTATATTTTAGTTACATTAGGGATTAAATAAGTATTTGTGACTTGATCTGCAAATTTAGCAGACATATTAAAAAACTCATTCTATAGTAAAGTGAATTTTGAATTCTAAACAACTGATATCAAACAAAACTTCTGTAATACAATCTGTTCACAAGTTGGTGACTGTCTATATTTTCATTTGATGAGAGGAAAACAAAATTAGAGAAAGACCAATAGAATTTTGGCTGTCAAGGTATATTATGTGTTCATGAGCATCTTTTTATGTATGTGCACATATTAATGAGAAACAGTAAATGTAATTGTGTGTGTGCTTCTTAAAACCCCTCGTGATCATCTGCATTAAAAACATTTTTAGAGCTTTCTCAATAATTTTTATTAATGCTCCAAGGTTAGACACTCTCTATATCTTTTGTACTACTAACCTGGTCTTTTAAACCTAGTGAAGAAACTAGTACATCTTGAGCTGAACATTTTCTAACTTACCATTCCCCTCCGAGGAAGCAGCTGCCATTTTTCCAGAAAAAAATAAATTAAAAACAAAGAAATGCTCAGCTTTAGGTATATTTCGCTTAACATATATTAGCACACTAATGTCATGTAAACCAAATATACAATGAGCACTCTACAAGATGATTTTTCATTTTCCAAGGAAAAAACATACAGTCTTAGGACCAAGTGTAAGTAAATCTGATTTGAACAATCTTGCTCACGGTATATTTTCTTTATCTCAATTTTCTTTATGTTCATGTAATCACATATGGGGTTGGAATGAGCATGCAGCATTCATGCCCACATACCTCGACACAGACCAGAATGTGCAGAAATAATTTACACCACACCAGTATTCATGAAGAGTGGAGTAAAAGCAAGCACAAGAGGAGAGGCCATGAACCTTGTTTATCAAGTAGAGAAGGGAAATCTTATCACAGGCAGATGGGGACAAAGGGGGAAATCAACTGATGTTAATTAATAATACCACTTCCTAGATCCTAAATGCTTTTCCAGAATAGAATATCCATGGAAAGTCTGAAAGTAATATTAACAATACTGACATTTACATGGCACTTTGGTAGTTTGCAAAGTACACAGAGCCTCAAAATAACTCTGTGAAAAGGTACTATAGGTATTATAAACCCCATTTTTACAGATGAGAAAACTGAGGCTTGAAGAAGATAAATAATTTACCCATAGTCACTATCTAGGAAGTACATGAATCTAGGCCTATTCACTTTGCAACATTATTTCTAGTGAAGTATCCTTATTAAGTAGACAGCTCACAGAAAGTACATGTTGCCCTGAGCTGAGTGTGACCTTTTAATTTTAATCTGGGAAAAGGAATTTAGAATCCTGATAAAGCTTCTAAATTGTATTATTCTTAGCTGAAACTAGCTAAGCCCATGATTGAGACATCATATGCTAAAAGAAATACAGCCTTACTCACAGATATAAAATATAGATATAGGAAAGATATAAATTTTTAACCTCTGGTTAATTACGTTTCTTCCACTCTTATAATTCTTTGTGCCTACATAATGCCCACCTGTCTTTAAAAAGGTAACTCTAGCAGACTTAATTTAAACTAAAGCACATTTTGATGAACTTTATAGAGGGAGCAAGTTAATAGACTACTTTACCAGAATGAAAATTAAGATACCAAAGAATTAAATGACTTGTCCCTGGTCACAGAAAAAGTGAATAAAAAGCTCAACTATGGACCAAAATAGAAACTTCTGATTAATAATAATAAATAACAATAGTTAGTATTTACATAGCATTTTAAAGTTTGCAAAGAACTTTATAATTATAATCTTATTTTATCTTCACAACCATTCTAGGAGACAGATACTCTTATTATTTCCATTTTACAGATGAAGAGACTGAGATAGTCATGTTATCCAAGGTGACACATTTAATAAATGTCTGAAGCCAGATGTGAATTCAGGTTTTCTTGATTCTTGCATCAGCACTTTTATTTAATTTGCCCTGAAAGGCTTTTAGTTTTTTGCTCATTTCTGAAATCACACTGCCTCTTAACCAGGGTAAAAAAGCAATAAGAATGATTTTATATTGAGGAATATGGTATTAGTTAACATCCAAGTATAGTATATGCTGACATTGTAACATATAAAGACATGACATAGTTGCCTGATTGACATAGAAAAAGATTTGCAAATTATGTAAATGAAAATGAAAATGCAATGATTTGACTTTATAGTCTTACAAATGCTAAAGACTTCTCAAAAGGGAACATAATTATTTCATTAGTTTTTGTTTTGCCTTTTTTTTTTTTGGTAAATTATGCATTCATAAGAAAGTATCTAAATGCTGTGTTGTAAAGGAATTAAAAATAACAGTAAGAACATATCCACAACGATTCTATCTTTTTATCTCTGGTTCCTACCATGGTGTCTTGCACACAATAAGTACTTGATAAATGTTTGTTGAATTGAATATGTTTTAATATTTAATATTATATTCCTCTTCCTATATAAGTGATTACACCAAGGAATCATGTTGGTCTGGTAGATTAGTTTTGAAATGTCATCAATCAGTTTCACCAGATTTGTTCAATAATCACAAACCCAAGGAACTTAGGTCATCTCTCATCAGAAAGGTGAAATCCAGGGTCAATTGTATTAAACTTATTTTGTTTCTAACTATGAGTGTTGGTCTAATTAGGAAAAAGTAGGTAATTAATTAAAGGTCCAAGGAAAAACTAATTGATTGGAAAGGCTGAAGTGATTATAAGAAGGAAGAGAAGTTGTTTAGTGACTTGGGGACCGTGATGTCAATTAAAAATAAAATTTTCCCACTGGGAACCAGAACTCAAGACAATAATTAAAAGGTGAGACCAATAGTGACATCAGGTCAGAATTCATTAGTAAAGGCGCAAGATGTGATCTATAACCTAATAACCCTTATTGTAGTTGTACTTCAACTTAGCATTAACTGTCACTTGCAAAAGGGTAACATAAAATGGAATTATATTATCATAAAATCCTCTTATAATGTGAATAACTCCCTTTCTCCAATTTATATGTTCTGTAAAATTTGACTTTCACATATTCCCTTTTATTAAAAAAAAAGTCACAGTAATTTCTGGTTCCTCAAAGCAACAATCACAGCACAGCAAACTGGAAACATTATGAAGTTTGGAACCAAAGGAAGAAAAAAAAAACTTAGGAATGTTACATTGAATCTATTCCTTCCCTAAATCCAAAACTAGCTGTAATTTTTAGTTTTATAGCCTTGAGTGAGCCTTTTGGTATAATACTAGCACTTAAAATCTTAAATAGAACAAAGGCATTACAATGATTCACTTTTGAATCAATGCATTGAATTAATGCTACTATTCTTTGTAGTAGTGATTTTAACTTACTTGGGGATCCTTATGAAAAATTCACCAGTATATTCTTCAATATGCAGTGCTCTTATCTACACTGCATGATATGTAAACAGATATGTATTACCATGTATTTTATATTACACATAGCTTTATAAATACAGTCAATTCTCAATTCTCACTTATGAAAGGAGGGAAAAGCCTGATTGATACATATCAGTGAATGATGCACAAGTTATTTAGATTTGCCTTTCATTTTGTACTTACATTTGGACATAGATATATTTAATGATTTAGGAATTCATATCAAAAAAAATGAAATGACAGTTGGAAGATTTGATTCGGGAAGAGTTAGAAAGCTTATTTCCTCTTCGTGTCCATCCTGCTTAATTTCTCCTTAACATTCCCTCCTGTTGGGAAGAGGCTATCCTCTCTCAGAATCATAAGGCTGTTTTTCAAACCTTCCAAGGAGCAGTGAAAGCACTGAGCTTCTTAGGGCTTCTCTGCATGAAAAACTAATGGTTCTGAGATGCCAACAAAACTGAGTACAATGTCAGGAAATGCCCCAGATGTCAATTAAGAAAGTATATAAAGTAGAACACATACTGTTAATAATTTTCAAAGCAATATTTTCCACTAGGTGTCTATCTCCTAACAGATAATCAAGAGTTGACAGTATGTACATATATGTTTGCATTTTTGCTGTACAGTAGGTAGCTCTATTTTTAAAAGCCCAAGTTATGGTTTTTAAGATCAATCTTTTAAGGAAGAAACCTTTAAAATGTATTATGTAAGTCCTAAAACATTTATCTCTTTTTCAGTATGTACAGCAACATCTTATTCATAAAAGAGGATGATTGTGTGTTTTGAAGCATACTTTATTCTGAATAATTTTCAAGAAAAATGGGTTTTTTTTTTTGGTTGCTCCGTGGCCTACCTGCAAAAAATGCCTCAATACAAAATTAATTCAGAACTATATCAGACATCTAAATCATGACAGAGTCCTGAGGTTGAATATCTTTTTAAAAATGACACCTACTGACTTACTTTTGACATCTTGCTCTTGCTGTCTCCAGTTAAAAATGCCAGATTGTTAATTTCATTCTGAATCACAAAATTTTGCTCTTCCCGCTTGAAGTTCTAGGGTTAAACAAAGCAAAAATAAAACAAACATTACTGCAAAATTTCCAGGAAACGTGCCTTTTTTGGACAAGAATCTTAAAAACAGGGGATAAGGAGGCAGCTTACGTGTGATTTACACCAAAGGATAAAAACCTCAGCCACCATTCGGAAGAGCTCATCAGAATCAGCATCTGGGTTTTTAAGCCAGTTAGATCTAGGGCAAAAAATAAACAAATTACATTTTCAAATATTGCATTTTGAAACAACCATATTATGAATTACTTATTCCATTGTTTAAAATCAATAACCCCTGCAACTATCAAAGCTGAAAAATGAAATGAAAACTATTAGGAAGAGAAGAAATTAATGTTCTTTGCTTTGTTTAAAGGGCAAAGATTTAAATATTCTATATGACACAATGCTATTCTACATTTGGGATCCCATTGAATATTAATGCTAATGATAATAATGAGAAGGGACATAGAGAGAAATGAGTTTTGGACTCAGATTAAGATACCTTGGCTTTACCACTAGAAAAAAGTAATTGGGTGATACTGGACAGGTCATTTTCTAGGCCTCAGCTTCCTCATGTGTAAAATTTGAGGGTTAAACTAAGCTGTAAAATTCTTTTATATCGGCATATTCTACATTAAGAAGAACATAATCAAATTTATTCCAATAAAATTATAACATAATAATGTATGTGTTTAGAAAACATATTTAGAGCAAGATATTTTTGAAAGACCTAAACTGGATTCACCATACATATGATACTACCTTGAGTACTTTTTGGGGGGAAGGGCCAGAATATACATACATATGTAAATATGTATACATTCACAAACACACATGTGGGCACAAAACATATGAATATACATATATTTGAAGAAGAAATTCATATAGGTAGTTTATCAATGGAAACCTGTGTCTGAATAAAATTTGATTTTTATTGTTATAAATTACTGAAACAGAAAAATTTCATATGGTGACCATATTTTCCATATCAAAGAAAGAACATATGATATGACTAAATCTTATTTTTTTCAAAACCTGATAAAAATGTTTTTTTTCCCTCAAAATTGAAAAAGAATGGCAGAAATTTAGGACATCTGGATTTATTATAAACACATATATCCCACAATTTCATATGTTGCAATAATTTAGGGCAAAATCTAGATCTTTGAACCACTTAAAAAGACATTTACAATCTATGTTTCACAGAAGACATTTCTGAACTTGTGAGCTTATTTAATACACACTTTTCCTGGCATCATCATAAACATCACTCTTTACTAACAGTCTGGAGATCTTTGATTCAGCATTTTATTTTCTCTTAGAGTGTATCAGAGACTCTCCTGTATAAATAATAGGGATGGTACTATACTTTGATGATGATCTGATTATGAAATCAATAGAAAATATATTTATGAGAAAGGTTCAGGAAATACTACTTTGTATACATACATACAAATATATACATACATGCATATATCAGGCATGTAAGTATGACATAATGTGAAATTAGAATTTTCAATATAATTTTCTTAGGCTATAGCATTAATGCTTAGAAAGTTTATTTCAAGCTATACTATAAAGCAGTGATCATCGCCAGGGGTCCTCAAACTTTTTAAATAGGGGGCCAGTTCACTGTCCCTCAGACTGTTGGAGGGCCGGACTATAGTAAAAACAAAAACTTTGTTTTGTGGGCCTTTAAATAAAGAAACTTCATAGCCCTGGGTGAGGGGGATAAAGATCCTCAGCTGCTGCATCTGGCCCGTGGGCCGTAGTTTGAGGACCCTGACAAGACCAATCTGGCATTGTTTGGAAAATAAGAGAGGAAGATGAACTGAACAAACTAGAAATGGGAGAATAAGAAACAATGGTACTCAATAAACCAGGGTTTGATAAATCAAAAAACATAAGTTACTTAGGAAAGAATTTGAGGGATTTCTGGGAAAACTGGAAAGCAGTCTGGCAGAAATAAGGCTTAGGCCAATACCTTTCTATATATTTTACAATATATTCTAAAGAGATACAGGAACTTAATGTTAAAGAGCATACTATAAAATTATAAGAAAAGCAGATCACATACTTCTCATAACTAAAGATAGGATAAACATGGGATAGAGGCAATTACAAAAGATAAAACAGATAACTGATTACATGAATCTGAAAACTTTTGCTTAGACAAAATTAATGCACTGAAGATAAGTTGCTGAATAAGAATTTTGTTTGCAAATTTCTCTGAGAAAGATTTTGTATCTAAGATGTAACAACAATTATATCAACACACATATTCCCCAGTAGGTAAGTGGTAAGAAGATATGAACAATGGTTTTTAAAAGAATTGAAATTTAATGACTATATTAAAGGATGTTCCAAATTACTAATAATAAGGGAAATGAACATCAAAACAGCTCTGAGGTTTTACTCCATACATTGCAAATTAGCAAAGGTAACAAAAGATTGGAATAATTAATGTTTGAGGGGTTGTAGGATGAAAGGCACACTGATGCACTGTTGTTGCTGTGAATCAGTACAATTGTTTTAGAAAGAAATCTGGAATTATACAAATAAAATAACTATAATGTCCATACTCTGTCCCAGGAATTTCATTATTGTGCTTATACTCCAAGGAAGTTGTTGACAAGAAACAAATATCTATATACACCAAAATGTTTATAGAAATACTTTTCATTATATTAAAGAATTCTAAATAAAGTAGGTGGCTATTCACTGAGGAAGAGTAAAACAAACTGTGGTATATAGATGTAATAGACTTCTTTGCTTTAAGAAATGCAGAAAAGCATGAAAAAAATCATCCACATGAACTGATATAAAATGAAGAAAGCTGATCCCAAAAAATAATATTCTTAACGACCATAGCTATGTAAATGGCAAAAACCATACATACATAAATATAAAAACTGAATGCTGAAAAATCATAGAGAACAAATATAACTCATTAAAACAAAACAAAACAAACAAAAAACTAATGTTCCACTGGTATTGCTATATGACTGTGGGTCTCCAAATATCAAAGTCTTTCATAAATTTAAAATAAGGATCATTCCTAGCAGATAGGACATGGTATGTGAAATCAGATTGCAAATAATAACATATAAGAAACCATAAAGAGTAAACAGTATAAAGTATATCAAAGAAATTTACAATATAAAAAGAATATGTTGATTATATAATGACAGCAATTATCGATATTTTGCCTCCCAATCTGCCCAGTTATCCATTGGTATCCTTGTAAGGTGAGGAGAAAGTAATAGAGACTCCCAACATGTTACATCAATTTAACCTGGACAAGAGTTGCATCAGATATCTGGGCAGAAAAGTGTGGATTATAATTTGTTATCATTAGACAGAATATCCAAATCAGTGAGATCACTGGAGTTTTTTTAATTTTTAAAAGGGGAATTATGTAATTATTCATCCAAAATACATATTTAATCTCAAGAGAAATGTCAGTTTTCCTTTTTTCTTTTATTATTTATACTGAATAAAAGAAACATGGTTATAGGTCCTGGAATATTGTGTTCTTTTATGGGTAACATATTTTTTAAATTAAAGTTTTTTTATTTTCAAAACATATGCATAATTTTCAACATTCATCCTTGTAAAACCTTGTGTTTGAAATTTTTTCCCTCCCTTCCCCCCATCCATTTTCCCAGATGGCAAGTAATCTAATATATGTAAAACATGAGTAATCCTTCTATAAATATTTCCACAATTATCATGCTGCACAAGAAAAATCAGATCATGTAAGAGGACTTGCCAAACCCCCATCAGTCTTGGACATCACAGAGGGCAGGACTTAGGTAATCTGAGGGTAGCCTTGTAAGGGTGAACAAGATGGTGCTGGAAGGAAGGGGGTGGTCCCCACCCTAAGGAGCAACATGGCAATTCCGGAGAGGAGTGATGGACCTTAGAGAGGAGAACCTTGAATATCCTTATTAGGAAAGGAATGCACACCATATATCTATGTGTAGTTTCCTGTAGAGAATCATGTACCTACTATAGGTTAGAATGTGCTTACATAGGATGTAGGAAGTAGAAGCAGGCACTGAGGAGATAAAAAGATCTGCAGTCTTTGTAATAAAGCAGAGTCTCATACCACCCTTGGCTCTCGCCCCTCGTTACTCACAGTCTTCGCCGTTCAAGTGGACAGGCAGTGCTGGTCACATAAGGCCTGTTCCACTCGGGAGTTGGGGCCGTGACCCCCAACAAGATCAAAAAAGAAAAAAATGAGAAAGAAAACAAAATGCAAACAAACAACAAAAAGATGAAAATACTATGCTGTGTCCACACTCAGTTCTCACAGTCCTCTCTTTGGGTTAGATGGCTCTTCATCACAAGATCATTGGAACTGGTTTGAATCATCTCATTATTGAAGAGAGCCATCAGAGTTGATCATTGTATAATCTTGTTGTTGCCATGTGTATTTCCTGGTCCTGCTCATTTCACTCAGCACCAGTTCATGTAAGTCTCTCCAGGCCTTTCTCAAATCATCCTGCTGGTTGTTTCTTACAGAATAATAGAACTCCATAACATTCACATACCATAACTTATTCAGCCATTTTCCAATTGATGGGCATCCACTCAGTTTCCAGTTTCTGGCCATTACAAAAAGGGCTTCCACAAACAGTTTTGCATATACAGGTCCCTTTTCCTCCTTTATGATCTTTTTGGGATACAGACCCAGTAGAGACACTGCTAGATATACATTTTGATAGCTCTTTGGGCATAGTTCTGAATTGCTCTCCAGAATGGTTGAAACAGTTCATAACTCTATCAACAATATATTAGTGTCTCAGTTTTCACACATCCTCTCCAATCTTTATCATTATCTATTATTGTCATCTTAGACAATCTGAGAGATATGTAGTAATCTCAGAGTTTAGTTTTTTAACTAATTTTAATTTAATTTGCATTTCTCTGATCAATAGTGATTTAGAGAACCTTTTCATATAACTAGAAATGGTTTCAATTTCTTCATCTGAAAATTGTCTGTTCATATCTTTTGACCATTTATCAACAGAGAATGGCTTCAGTGTTTATAAGTTTGAGTCAATGCTCTATATATTTTAGAAATGAGGCCTTTTGAATGTAAACATTTTTCCCAGTTTAATGCCTCCCTTCTAATCTTGTCTGCATTTATTTTGTTTGTACAAAACATTTTCAATTTAATATAATTAAAATTATCCATTTTGCATTCTATAGCTATAATGATCTCTAATTCTTCTTTGACTTCAAATTCCTTCCTTCTCCACAGATCTGAGAGATAAACTATCCTATGTTCTTCTGATCTATTTATAATATCATTCTTTATGTCTAAATCATGAATCCCTTTCGACCTTATCTTGGGATAGGGTATTAAGTGTTGGGCAACACATTTTAGAAAAGATATTGGAGTGTTATACACAAGGAGACCAACATGGTGAAGAATTCATGCTCCATAGAGACTGGATGAAGAAACTTGGTTAAAAAGCTTGGAGAAGTCTGAGGGGGCCCAATAGCTAACTTTGTGCTGTATTGTGGCAGAGAAATTAGATCTGTTGTTCATGACCCAGTATGTTAAGGATCATGCCTAGGTGAAGGGGCAGGTCAACTCTCTGAGAGCCTTCATAGTTGTGAATCATAACATCTGAAGGAGTTGCAAAGCAGTCTTTGTTGTCACAGGTGTTGCTTGTGGACTGGGAAAATAAATTGAAGACAGAGGGAAGAGGAAAGAGGTCAAAAAACACAACGGCTTCTTGGTGGAGAGGTCAGAGAACAGCAACTGCCTCTCAGTCTCCTTATATCATCATCATTCTCTCATGTGAAAAGATTTATTCTACAGATCTGAGTTAGACCTCTGGCAGGTGGCTCCAGTATCACAACACCAGGGCAAAATTAGTAGTAATAATAGCTAGTATTTATTTAGCATTTTAAGATTTGCAAAGTGCTTTAAAATCCCATTCAAATCTCATGACCCTGTGAAGTAATTATTATTATCATCCCCATTTATACATAAGAAAATGGAGAGAGGTTAAGAAAATAGAGAGAGGTTTAGTGAGTTCCTAGTCCACAGCCAGTAAAGGTCTCTGGCAGAATTTGAACTTAGATCTTCCCAATTCAAAGTTCTATTTAGTGAGTCTATTTACTCACCTCTTATTTGGAAGTTATTAAGAGATATATTTCAGTTTAATTAGAGCAAAACTGAAATGCAGATGCAGAGAGGCATATTTTTGATTCAATCTATGTATAAACACTCTTCCTATTCCAGCTATTCATAAGTGCATTTGGCTGACTTTAGAGATAATGAGTTTTTCATACAAAGAAGTATTCCACCAGATGATGGATAACCACTTCCATCCAGGTATCTGAAGAAATTTTTGCTTAGGTATGTATTAGACTATCTAGTCTATACTTTTGAAGTATATTGGATTTTGAAGATTCCAATATAACTTTTTTTTTTAGTTTCTTTTTAAAGAAGGATTATTCTGTCCTTTAGCACTTGTTGGCCATCAAAACAGATTTCATATACTTCTGAGTCCCTAAACTTTGAGATTCAAAATTAAGTCCCTAAGCAACTGGACTATTTGGGGACATTTGGGTCATCAGATTAAAATAATTAAGCAGCCTATGCCTTTTGCACATACTATAGAATGTGCCTTGTATGTTAATGAAACCTGGATGTCACTAAGATAGTATAACAATTAAATTAAGGTGTCCTTTATGAACTCCCATCTCTTATGTCTCCTGATTTTTGTTTTCTCTAAGTCACCTCCAATCTCACTTTCTTTTTTTTCTCACCCTCCCTATATTTAGTAAGGCCTGAGGTTAGTGATGAGCTTTGGTTTCCTTCCTATTGATTTTTGTGAGACGTCAGGTGTCAAGCAGACAACAAAATGTCTGTCTACTCACTCTTTCATAGTTTAGTTAAGATGTGTTTTGCTGATCCTCAATGTGACCTTGAATGGGGTTGGACGAGGAAGGCCTCTCCTGCACACAAAAGAAATAAACAGAAATAGCCACTCTAGTGGGCTTCTAAAGTGCAGGAAGATTGGTGGCTAAGAATAAGACTAAAGAATTAGTACAAGCTTTTTACAGTAAAAGAATCTATCATGTTAAACCAAACTTTGGTAGAATCTTGAATAATGAAGGGAAAAAAATTGTAAACATTTACAATTTACAAAGTGTAATTTACAATTTACATTTACAAAGTATAAATCATTGTGCTAAATATTGGGCAAATACAAAAGTAAGACACTCCCTCAAGAAGTTTACATTCTAATGAGGGCAAATATCTGGAAGTCAGGTACCAAGGAAAGAAGTTCAAGCCTTGAGGGGAAGGACATCAATAGCCATAGGGTTGACAAGTCGATCTATATAGCTCATGTGACTGATACGATACATTAAACCCTAGGGAGAGAGTTACACAATTGTTAATTAACTTATCCAGAGAAGGATGACATGATTTCTGGAACATGGGCATTCCCTTCCATTGATGCATACTGTAAATCATCTATGTCTTAGTATTCTGTGTTTTTAAAATTACTATTGATAAAGAAATTTATCACTTGTTGACTCTCTAAACTTTGGATTTTTCTTAGATGACAGAAACAAAGTCCTTTACCAGTTTTGCACTTAAAGTCTATCCAAAGATTTGCTTGTTTTCAATTGGCATAGCCTTTAAAAGCCCGCAGGGGGTCAACAGCATGTCATGAAAAGGTACTGGAGCATAGGGTTGGTAAGTAAGTTAAGTTTTTAACAATAGGAACAATATTGGATGATATGTGTGTGTGTGTGTGTGTGTGTGTGTGTGTGTGTGTGTGTGTGGTTGTGTGTATTTATCTATACCTCACTGTTACAATTTCTATTCATTTATGTAAGGCAATATATTTTAGGGATATTTTTATATTTCTATGTAAAAATATTGAGAAGATTGTATTTAAGTTGGCTGTTTTGTTTGTCAGTGATTTTGTAATTCTTCCAGAACCACAGAACTTTTTATTTTTTAAATCTGAGAAACATAATTCAAATTGCCAGAATAAGCTAGCAATCAATCTCTCTAGGCAGTCCATCACATTTTTAGACATGCTATAAAGCTTTTCCTGAAAACAAGCTTACATTTACCTCTTTTCAGACTTTTACTCATGCCCTGGAACCAAAGTGAACTCAGCTTCCTATACATGACAACTTTTCAAATATTTGAAGTCGGCTATGATATCTTTTTTTTCTTCTTTTGACCAGTATTATTATTTTTTAAACAAAGCTTTTTAATTTCAAAACACATGTATAGATAGTTTTCAACATTTGTCCTTGAAAAACCTTGTGTTCAAATTTTTTTCTCCCTCTCTTCCCTAGACAAGTAATCCAATATATATTAAATCTGTGCAATTCTTCTATACGTATTTCCACAATTATGCTGCATGAGAAAAATCAGATCAAAAAAGGAAAAAATGAGAAAGAAAACAAAATGCAAGCAAATGACAAAAAAAGTGAAAATACTAGGTTATGATTCATACTCATTTCCCAGTTCTCTCTCTAGGTGCAGATGGCTCTTTCCATCACAAGATCATTGAAACTGGCCTGAATATAATATATTTCATGAGTCTTCTCTTTACACTAAATATACTCAGTTCTTTCAACCAATCATCATCTGATATGCACTAAAAGCCCCTAATTATTTTTGTTCTTCCTCCTCTAGATAATCCCCTAGTTTATCAATATCCTTATTAAAGCATGGAACCCACAACAAAAGATAATACTCCAAAAAGGGTATGGCAAGGAAGAGTAAAATGGGATTGTCACCTCATTCTGGAAATTTATCTCAATGCAACCCAAAACCATAATTTTTTTTGGTTACTACATTAGACTTCTGGCACAAACTGATTTTGTAGTTCATCAAAAGCTCCTGATCTTCTTCAGAACATCTGCTGCCTATTCATGCTTTCCTTATGTATATGTTGTGATATTTTCCATAATAGTATGAAATATTTTTATCAAAAGCTTTGATTAAATCTAGTTAAATCATACTCATATTACTCCCCTTATCTATTAGTTTAGAAATCCTATCCAATAACAAAACCACAACAAACTGCTAGGAAATGAAGTAAATCTAGCAAGATCTGTTCTTGATGAAACCCTGCTGGTTCTTTGTAATCAATGCTTCTCTTTCTAGATCTATTTCACCCATCTTTTTAATCATCCATTCTAGAATCAAAGCAAACTTATTGGCCTACATCATGTAGGCTACATTATTTTCTTTTATTTAAAAATTGGGGCAACTTTTGCTTCCTTCCAATTTTGTGGCACTTCTCCTTTCATATATCACTGCTGATAACTCAGCAGCCACATTTGTCTGTTCTTTTTAATACCCAAGGATGTAGTTCATTTGAGTCTATTCACTTTTATTCATTTAGAAATTAGATATCTTCTCACTGTCTTCTGTCTTATCCTCCTTGTTGGTCATTTGTGCTTTGTCAATTATTTTCAATGTCAAAATGAGTCTCTTTTTGTAGAGAAAACAACAAAATAAAATTTGAATGGCTCTTCCATCTCTTCATTGTCAATGTTCTTTGCACAATTTCATAAAAAGTTTCTTGTTTTCTCACCTTTATTAGGCATGAATTTATCAAGATCCCACAAATATGAGATGGAATGAAGCAAAACTGAAAATGTCACCCAAAGCAAAGAAATCCAAAAGGCGCTTTATAATTAAGGGAGATATGTTAAATTTTACTTAGAATGTCACTTATTCAGTACTGTAATCTTAATATGGGAAAGAAATAATCATTCTTTCTACTTAATTTTCCCTCTGATTATGCTTGTTTCTTTGTTAAGTAAAACTTGCTTATGTACTATTGAATGGTTAGCTGGTGAAGCTCTTGCATTACTCATACAAGGCTTTCTAGGGAAAACTACTTCATGTATTGTTCGTAACCTTCCAGATTATAACCAAAGAAAAAAATCAGAATGAGAGAAAGTGAGAAAGCAAAGATCTTTAAAAATTGTAAGCCTTGGTAACTTGATTGTACTGCTAAGAGAAAGAAAGAAATTTAGATTTGTTGGAACTGATTTGAAGAAATAAAATTGTTGGTTAAAGGATGATGATTAATAGAACTTAGATATTATGAGTTTTAAGTACTGGTGAGAACATATGATGAAAATGTCTAGCAGGGAATTAGAAATATGGGAATGTGGAATAGCTAGATGACACAATGGATAGAGGCCTTGGCCCTGAAATCAGGAGGTCCTATATTCAAATCTGGCCTCAGATACTTGACACTTGCTAGCTATGTGACTCCCTACAAGTAATTTAATCCCACTGCCTCACAAAAGAAAGAAAAAAAGAAAAGAAGGAAGGAAGGAAGAAATGGAGGAAGGAAGGAAGAAAGGGAGGAAGGAAGGAAGGAAGAAAGGAAAAAAGAAAAAGAAAGGAAGAACAAAATATGGGAATGATAGAATGAGACTTGATTGCTAAGGGAAATCATATACAAAGAGAAGATTAGAATAACAAAGAAAGAATTTAATATATAATGTCCACATTTAAAATGTAAGAAGATTTTCAGCCTTTTACATTTAAATAGAAATAAGGGATCAGGTTTTAAGGACACTATTGAATAACTAAAAAGAAAAATTAGCTTTATGTGTTTAAAGTCAGGGCTTTCATAGTGTTACATTATTTAGTTAGTTGGGTCTAACTTTGCTTCATTTTTGAAATGTTGTACTTTGAAATAGTATACAATTAGTCAGATACTCACTAAGTAGAATTCACCTTTAATGCTCAACTCAAGAAAGCTAGATTCTTACCAAGATCAAATGTTACTGATTTCCATCAAAGCTACTTAGTAAGTCTTGCATAGATGCTGCTATACAATTCAGGTGCACTGAAACTAAGATCAACAGTTTTATAGTGATATCACAAGTGTTTCCTAGAATGTGTAGGGAAAGACTGGATGAATTAAATAGTGATGAATGAATTAATTATGATCATATCAAAGACTCTCTGACATTGCCATTTTTAGCTACTGTCAAATGTTCCACAAGTAGAATATACTCTGTTCCGGGTCTTGATCATTAATAATGACAGATTCAATTACAGAGCTATTCTAGGAGCAACTATACTTTATCTTATGTTTGTTTTATCTCCCTAAGGCTGACAAAATCTTTGCTAAACTGGCAATACAATTATGTAATTGAAATTTCAAAATTTTAAAGTGTTTCTTTGGAAAAAAATATTCTATTTCTTTGTGTTTAGTTATGATCATTTAATTAGGTATTTGTACTTTTTTTTAATTTAAGAAGCTTCTCTTTAAATCTTAAATTCATTGTGAATTTTATTCACAATTATTTAAGAAGGCTACTTTTTACAATTGGGTTCATAAGAAATGCCAATTAGATTTGTCTAGACTGACAATGTCAAAAAATGTAGTTTGTGGGAGGAAGATATCCACAGGACTCTGAGATATATAAGCATGTAAAAATGGTTTGGGTGGTGTCTTTTGACACATAGTTGTTGGACTCATTCTCTCTTCCAGAGCCACTGAAATCTAGTGGCAAGATAACCATCAAGATGACTGTTGATGGCATGGGATTCAGTGAATCACCGTGGCATATTCAATGTCTACCCAAGCTCTGGATACTACCCAGCACCTGCTTCAGTCTCCCTCGTAGCTGTTGGAACAACTAGGGAGGTGAATCTGGGAGTCTTGTATAAAGAGAGCGATGGTCATTAGAAATCTATGACATCTGTTAGAAGACTGACAGTAAGACTGCTATCTTGTCCATTAACTGGGATTCTTGACCTTGAAGTGGGATATCACTGAGAAGTTTAAAGAGCATGTTTTTGGAGCTAGATTTTAAGTGTGTACTCATAACCATCTGCTGACTCATCCCTTTGACAAGTAACAATTTGGAAACTGCCTGCAAGTGGTAGATAGCAGCATTAACCAACTGTGAATTCAATAGACATTAAGAAGAATGCAAAACATAAATGATCTATCTTGATGAACATGTGACACAAAAATTATGGTGGACCCAAAAAATCTGGGCGACAGTCAAATGGAGGTGCATTTGAGAGTGCAGAACTTCCACGAGGGAAAATGACAAAAGTATATATGATCTCATTTCACTGAGATAATTAATTCTCTTTGTATCATTTATCCTTGGATGACTGACACGGAGAGCAAATAGTTTAAAAAGGATTCTGAGAAGTGATACAAAAAGCAAATAAGTGTATATAAATAACCTAAGCTCCATCCCCTAGAAGACTTATTGTTAAAACAATCTCTAATGTTGGAGTGCTCTAAACTCACCTTGCATATTTGGAAAATATAAATACCAGAAAAGTTTTAGAACCTGTACTCACTGACTTCATCTGTGGAAAAAGATATTAAAAGCATAGGCCACATCTTAGAGGTAACTGGTCCTTTCATCAGGCAGGCACAAGAATACACAAGCAGGAAGCAAAAAGATTCCACAGTTACTAAAAGCATTGTGAAAGAAGTATTTCTCTGAAAATGGTTTTCCTGCTTGAAAATTTATTCTGACCATAGGAGAAACTTTATGCTTAAACTATTTAGGGAAATATTGGCTTTAGAATTTATCTAAACGTCTAGAACTCTAAGTTTTCATCTACAAGATGAAAACACTGAGATCTGAATTTAACACATATTTCTAGTCCATGCATATATGACTAGGAATGATGCCATAGGCTTTCACCTATAGCTGCTGATCTTTGGAAATACCCATGTTTATTTATTGGCATGCCTTGGAAGCTTAGAAGATAAAACTATAGACAAAAATTATATATCTCCAAGCTGAAAGAAGCTTATAAATTAGCCATAACTACAGCTCAGAAAAGCTCTGAAAGAAGTATATGATTATATGACCCTCAAGTTTATTGTCAAGATCTTCAGCAAGGTTCTTGAAAAATACACAAGTTAATAGATGAGAAACTGGACAACTTGACTGATTATAGCCTAACAACAAACAGAAAAACGATAAGAATATTGGTGCCAGAAGACAATTCATCAAAATCACTTATTATTTATACAGGAGTTTGCTGGAGGGAAGAAGTGATAGACATTTAGTTGAGCAAAATGTGATCCATATAATAGATTAAAATGTGATGCTTTAAGTGAAGTTTTAACTGCCAGCTGTGTTTTTAATTTAGGAGAACCTCAGTTCACTTGGAGTAAAAAGAGAACTAAATCCAGAGGTAGCTCCTTTCCTGAACAGAATTAAGTTGTATGTATCACTAGTGTACAGAGAACACCTCTTGTGTTTAACATGCTAATAGATAGTCTAGTTAGTTGAGAATATAAGTATAGGTCTGACCAACTGTTAGCCTGCACTATTAACTATTTCTGGTACAGGGACAGAAGACTCAGCAGATCACAGTAAAATTACAATCACCCAACCTGTTATCAGGCTAATTGAGATTACAGGAGAATCAATCAATTAATCATGGATTAACCAACTATTCTCATTGCCTTTCACAACAAATTTTGTTTCTTTTTCTAGAGGTATATCTTTGCTAATATTAAAAAAATACTTCTTGGGTTCAAATCTTTGGTAATATTCTATAACTTATTTATATTGAATATACATCTTTCCATTACTCTGTGAGTGAACTCCAATTTTATTCTTTGGAGATTGGTATAGATCTGGATTAGCACAGCACAGCAGAAAAATACTGATATCAAAAGGTAAGTTTTTGTTTCAGGGAGAATTTGGGAGTTATCACAAACATTGCAACATTTTCTAAATATTATCTAGTTTGCTTCCTTCTCCTCTTCAATTTAGGGCTTAGCTCACTAGCCATTTACAATGTTGGTCTAAGACAAGTGACAACAAGCTCAATGGATTGTCCATCCAGTTGCATAAAAGGATAATAGCTCCTTTTCATATGTTTGGTTCTATCTACTTGGACTTAGAGTAAACTCTTGAAAAGTTATGAAATTCATTTAGTAGATTCAATAGTGTCACAGGTTTTGATGAAATCAACATAATAGGAACATCTGGAAGAACTCAGTATCTGTAGAGAATTCTGTTTTCATGTAAATTTTGGATAGTGGTATATATACTTTGTGTTAGTGGCAAGCAGCTTTAGAGAGCAAAAATCTCCCTATTTCATACCTCACTTAAATAAATAATCTAAGAACTGCTGAATATTATCTTTTAAAAATGATCTTATCTTTAAAGAATCTGATATTCTTCCTCCAAAGGTCAGTTTAGGTACTACATGAAGTTTTTCCTGAGCTCCTCCATCATCAGTGTTCTTACTCCTCTGGGGCCCTCCCAAATTTGCTTACTTGTGACTATGCCATATACTTTCCTACTTCCTTATAGTATCATGCAAGTTCTTTAAGGGATGGGACTATTTCATTTTTGATATGAATGCCTTCTTTTAAATATTTCAAGGGACAGAACATTTTCTATCGTTATCTATCAGAAGAATATGGGTGGTACCGATGAAATCAATTACTCGAAAGACTTCTGAGGAGGTAGTGCCCCTATCCAGAGGTCATATATGGACCGCAAATAGTAAAGGTCATTTATTACCCCTTCATCTTGCTAAAAATTCGGCTCCTGACTTTGTCAGTGACATGACTGATATTCAACACAACCATACAACAGCCCTTTGCCCAAAATATATGAAGAATTTTCTGTTCTCTCACCTGTTATTATCAACATAACGAATTAACATAGGGTAGAATGCATAGAGGTCCCTGCAGAGAACAGCAAACTCATCCAAAATGAGTAGTTCTGCTTCTTGTGTATCACCTTTGCTGTCTGCTTTAAGCTGTTCCTCTTCCAATACAATCTTCACTGCCTTCTTCTTCAGTTTCTCCAGAGTTGGGATGAAGTGACTTTTAAGCAGGTCAGATCTGGCTTTGCTTATGATAGGCTGGGCATAAACTGGATTTGGAAACACAAGACTCACCTCAATTAGGATAACTATTTATATTGAATGAAATAAGCAAAAAATAATCTTTTAAAAAAGCCTTTTTGTAGCCCCACATCATATGCTAGTGTACAGTGTGCCAGGATATGAGAAATATTCTTTTTTATATCTCTGGTTTTTCAGGCCTTAAGGTTCTCTTCTCTAAATTACTATAGTGACTATGTGAAGCACATAAATGACATATGTTGTTGAGAACTGTTGATTATTGATTTTATCTATGATTATCACATACTTTTGATGATCTATAAGCTCCTTAAGGGCAGGAAACCACGTATTAAACTTCTGTATCCCTCACTTTCTAATTTTTTTTGCTACAAAATTATCTTTAAAAAACACACATCTCTGGATACTTGAGAGATGGTTACAAAATGAGGAGGTTGCTCAAGACTAATGGCTGCAATAGAGAGGGAAGTCAGGATAGTGTGGCAGAAAATAATCACATTGTGAGTGCTTATGGTATAGTATCAACAACCAATACTAACCTCATCTTTTTTAGGTTGTTTCAAAGATAATCAATTTAAAACTCCCTCCCAATCTCTGTAATAGAAGATATTTCACAGATTCAAATTAATAAAATATTGAGATTAGAGCAAGGGAGGAAACAAAACAAGGCTTCAATAACTGATTTTTCACTTTTGAGTCTTGATTTTTGAGTATACTTAGATTCAGATCATTAAAAGGAAGTATACATCATCTCACTAGTATAATTGTCTCTTTTCCCCCATTTCTGTGATTAATCAAGAAGTCATTCTAAGAATAGGAAGGTTAAAAGAATTGGATAATTGAATTTATCAAAGAGTGAACCTCTTCCCAGGGATGTGACTGACCCTGATTTCAAAAGCTTCTTATCATAATAATAAAAAAAAAGATTGACTTTTGGGCTTATGATAAGATATGACTTTTGGGGTTGTCCTTATTATCTTACTTGGTCCTAAATGACTAAAACTGTTTATACTTTCAGTAATATTTATATCTGTGCCCTTCATGTCATGTTATTTGATCTCTGTATACTCACAGGGAATTAGGATATGTTTTTAGAAGGGAAAATGACTAGCTTTATTTAGAGGCAACTACCTCAGAGTAAATAGCACTTGAGTTTGGATAGGTAAGAAAGAAGTATTAAATTCATTAATTTGTAGTTCTATAGTACAATGTCTTACACATAGCATAAGCCCTTAAATATTTTTTAAAATTTCATCTCACCTGGTTTCTGGGTCAGAAAGGGATGGGGTGCTGTTTTTCCTTCGCCTCGTCTCACCACACTTCTATCCCCAACTCGGCAAATGACCTTCAGAAATGGGTCAGGCTTCTCAAGGGGCTCTAAGGCTCCTATCACTTTGGTTATTTGGAGGGGGCTGAGTTAAGTAGAACTACCATTGTATAGCTCCACTAAATAACAATATTGGCCTCATAACAGTAGTAACAATCTTTAGTTTTGATAATTTTTCAGAATCTGCCTCTATAATGAGGACAATCTACTTTGAGTGATTTCTTGCTATGAATGATATATACACTCTTCACATTTCCTGTGTTTTGAAGACATTTCTACATAAACCATTTAGCAATCTGATATTTATTATTATTATTATTATAACCTACTATATTTGAAATTATTCTAAATGCTATGAAAAGGAATTAAAAAAAAAACCCCAGAAAGCACAGCCAGTACAACCATGGAGCTCAAATAATCACATACACAGATACACTCCATAGAATCACATGCTAAGTGAGAAATAATAAGCAAGTGTTTAACATGGGAAAACCTGAGTGATCAGCATCAGGTAGGGTTAATACAGGTTAACTTGCATGACTTTTGCATGAAAACATGACTATTAATTGGTGATCACGGCAAAAGGGTTCATACATGGGTGCTGTAGAAGCTGTAAGTGAATAGATTAACCGCAACATAACACTAGCTTACAAAGGACTTCAGTACAATTCAAAAAGTCACTTGTCAATGACCATCCAGTCTTCCAATGAGAGAAAAACTTAGTATCTCAAAGGATAGTAAGCCAGTTTTTGGATATGTAATAATTAAGAAGTTTCCTTTTTATATTCTGTTAAAATCTTTAACTTCTACCCACCAGTCTTAGTTTCCTTCTGAGATAACTTATAATATACTTAATTGCTTCCACATGAAAGGTCTTCAAATATTTGCAGACAAATATTATGTCTCTCCCTAAGGCTTTTGCTCTCTAGCTTATATATCTCTAGATTTTAAAATTGTCTTATAACATGTTATGTAGACCCTTTACCAACTGTACACTGGAACCGTTTTCCCCTGGAAGAGGTAAATTGTCTCATTGTCCCTGCCCCGCCTTTTTTTTTGTTTGCTGAGGCAATTGGGGTTAAGTGACTTGCCCAAGGTCACACAATTAGGAAGCATTAAGTGTTTGAGACCAGATTTGAACTCCTGACTTCAGGAATGGTGCTCTATCCACTGCGCCATTTAGCTGCCCCTCATTGTCCCTTTTAAAATATGGTTCCTAGAAATGAACACAATATTCCATTTGTAGTTTGGCCAGAAAAGAGCAAAATGCAACTCTTACTTTCCTTGTTTGGGGATTTTATATTTATATTAATATAGTCCAAGATTGCATTAGTTTTTTTTTTTTTTTAATTATTTTAAGCAACTAGTTCACATTGATGTTAAATTTGAGTCAACTAAAATTCTTTTTTTTTTTTTTGATATTAATTACTTTTAAATGAGTTCTGTAGCATTCTAAGATTCTTTACCTAAGTGTAGGAAATTGCATTTATAAATACCAGATTAATCCAATTAATTGAGGCTATTATTAATCTTGTCAAGAAACTGCTGGATATCTTTACCAGATTTGTGCCATCTGTCCCTAAATATATCAAACTAATGTTTATCCATTATGACCAAAAAGATAAAATGAAACACTTGCAAACACTTTTAAAAAAATCTAAAAAAACTATGCTTACTAATCCACTAATTCCACTAATTACTAATTCCATTAATCTTTCATGTTTGGCATGCAATTCTTGGTGAACTTATGGTGGCTCTTAGAGAACAATATTTGTCTATTTGCTATTTAATATATAAGAAAAGGAAGGTCTAAGGGTAGAAAGATGCTTTCTCTACACCATTCAGGGAGTTAGCAGAGAAGAGAGAAACAGAGCCCACACATCCCAAATCCCAGGTTGTCTAGGTACCTGCAATGCGCTTCATCCAGGAGGCCTCATCAATGCCTAGGTTGTTGTTAATGATTTTCAAGATATTTCCAAGAATGATGCTGAGGTGTTCAGAAGTAATTAGGGTACAACAGGGTCCTGCACTGGATGGTAGATTCTCAGGCCCTCGTTCCCACCAGTAAGACAGGTAATTACAGAGCATGGGTAAGATCACTTCAATGACATGGGGCATCTCTGTATATCTGGCTCCTGATTCAGCCAGAGTGTTGATTTCCTTCATCAGTCCTTCCAGTTGGGGAATGTCTGGGCACATCTCTTCTACTGTATCAGGCATCCCTAGAACTGATCAAGAAAGTACAGAAGGAATAAAACAACAGGATTTAGGAAAAATGATTGGTTGGAAATATCGTTCCCATTACCTGATTACTCTTTTTCTTATTAAATATCAATGTCTCCAAAGAATAGTATAGTAGAAAAGACACTTTATCTGGAGTCAGAAGACCTGGTACAAGTCCTTGTTCTGCCAATTACTAACCCTGTGACTTTGGGTAAATCTTAACCTCTTGGAGTTTGAGTTTATAAATGTAAAAATGAAAGTGGGAGCACAAGGTGAATGATAGAATCACTAAGGCTTTCTATTTCTAGGATACTTCATTTAGTCTCTGCCTTATCACTCTCTTTATTAACATTATAGTTTTAAATCCAAATGAAAAGTAAAAGTAAAAAATTACAGAACTCTAGTTTATGATCCACTAGACATATCTTCTTGTATTTCACTTTAATATCAAATAGATTAATTATATAGTTTATAGAGCTAAACATATCTGAGGATGAGGAAGAAATTTTTTTTTTTTTTTTTGTGGGTAACAAAACTATAGTCATCTTTCAAATTAATCTGGATTCCTGTTTTTTCCTCCATTTTTCTATCTCATCATTTCTTAGCATTTCAAGGAAAATAGAAAAAAATGAAGGGAGGAACTCAAATCAACATTTTAGTTTATTAGGGATCTGGTCTCAAAACCACTGAGAGATTTCTGTCCTGATCATTAATAATTTAATTTTTATGACTTTCAGTTTCTCTGTGTGTGTGTGTATGAATCTATTTCTTCATGAGTGTTATTGATAGCCCTTTTGTCTGTCAATTTTACTTTGCACTACAGATTGTATTATTTCTAATATTACTGAACTTCAAGAATTTTTATATTCTGTTATTACTTCTGGGTTGGACTAACCTATGTTAAAATTTTCCTTTAATAATCTACTATCTAAAGAAATATTCTTTAAGAAATAAAGATCCCTTTTTCCTCCCCTGAGCACTGGAGAAAGGGGAAATGGAAAGCAGATGACATTTCATTTAGATACAGGACCAAGAATAATTGTCAGATATTAGGATAAGAGACAGAGGGAGGCAGTGAAATCTGTTTTCCTGGAAATCATTAAGGTTAGATCCACATTAGACTCTGATAGATTAGGATTGGTCTTGATGGAACACAAGGTTAAGAACCAGATAGATTTTGAAATCCCTTTCAACCAGAGAATCCTATTATCCTTTCTTAAAAAATCAAGTAATCCAAGAAGGGAAACCTCAAAAGACATCTTGTGAGAAGATATGAGCTTCTAAATTTTGTCAGTTATAAGTGACTATGTCCATTTTGTAGGCACATACATTTCTCCAAGTCACTCTTGGCAGGATATGCAAGGAAACAGAGCTTTATGTCTTGAGAAAAGTGTATTCTCTTGGGCCTGCAATCTCAAACCCTGTTTTTGGTCTTCACTGTAAACTCCAATTCTTCATTTTCTCAATTATTTCCCAGACTATCATTCTTTTCCTTTCTTCATTTTGACTCTTTGGTGAACTAGTTAAATTTGATACCTTTCTCTTTTCTTAAGTCCTTTGTTTCTCCTTCTATTGCTAAATTAGGCTTAATTACTTCCAACACCTGCTGCCTTTGGCCCTATTTGTTATTCACTGTTGAATGAAGCTGGTGAAAATTATGAAACTTTGCTGATTGAGTCCTGTACAAATTTATGTTAAATAATCTTAATTTGGCCTTTTCTGTGGCAAAACAATTATTTCACACCTCTCCAACTGGATCTTTATCCTATTTACCACAGTAGTTTTTCAAGCCTTTTCATGCCTCCACAAAATTCTCAAAGCTCTTTCTCCCAAACTTGTCTCATATTGCACTGAAAAAAATTGAGACCATTTGCTAAGAACTACTATCATTTCACACCACTTGGATATCTTCTGCTATTACTTCCTCCATTGAGGTGTGAGGGTAAGAGATCCCTTCTGGTCGCAAATCTGTGAAAGAATTCCCTCTGGAATCTGCAAAAGAATTCATAAATCCAAAGTTTATGGCAAAAGGGGATTTATTTACACTGACAGATTTCTTAGTGGCAAAATCCTGTTAGGATAATCTTTGGAAATATCTGGGCATATAGCCCTAGATATATTGGGGTTTCTTTTGGCTCCAAGCCAGGGGCCAATTTCCAGATGAAAGAGGGACTACTCTTCAACTCAATAGAGGTTTTGGCTATGCCTCAGGCCGAGATTTCCAATTGAATGAAATTACTTATCTGGGAGTTGCCTTTATGGACAGAAGGCTGGGTCCCCAGAGGCTGGGAGGATTTGAGATTCAGGACCACTCTTCTCCCATGGTTTACATCAGGGACACCCCCCAAAGATTAAAGGGGACACATCATCTCTTTTCCTCATTTCCCATGAAGAAGTTGCCTTTCTTGTCAAGATAAACACCTCTGTGCATGTGCACAATAGTCCCATCTCGTCCTGTTTTCTCTAGCATATTTGCTTCTTCTAGAGCATCCCTACTCTCTTACCCATCTTTAAATGCTCCTTGTCTACTGACACTTCATTGATACTTTCACACATCTCTAATTCTAATAAAATATTCACTTGATGCATTATTTTGAAGTTTTTTCTTTTTCATACTTATTTATTCTATCACTAAAACAAAAAACCAAAAACCAACCAAACAAAAAAAAACCCAAACTGATGAAATCAACTCTTTTGTTGCATGTAGTTTTATTTATGATTTCTTGAAAAAAAGCTTTGGAAAGCCAAGTTTTGATAATGCCCTTAGGGATTCAAATAGAGCTACCAAACCAAGACTAAGGAAATTACTCTGGCTTTCCCTGATTGGCCCAGACAAGGGATAGGTCCCAGACAAAATCTCCCTTAGTCATTATTGGGTTTTGATGAATGTAAATAGAAATTGTTTCTGTTGCAGCCAGAAACCCTGAGGTCTTCCCTTCCTAGGTTGAATTTTTTTTTTTTTTTTTAATAGGCATTCTAGGCTATCTTTTGCCTCATTTCCTATGTAGCCTTAAATCATGTGAGGGTGTTACCTCAGACAAACTGAGGCCTGACAAAGAATTTAACTTAAAAAGGTCAAGGTATCCCAAGGAATCTGGGGTTTTCTTCAGCCAGTGAATTCAGATGATCCGGGAGGAAAAGTGGGTGGATGGTTTTGCATCCCCTGACTCACTTAAATTCAATTCACTTGCAAGTTAAAATATCACCTTACTGATGTCATTGATCCTTTTTAACAACAACAACCTTAAGGAGCTTGTCCACAATAGGTGCATACAGTTCAATTGTTTGGCTTTTATCTTATCTAATCATTTTTTCCCCATTTACCTCTCTCTCAAAGGATACTAGCAATCTCTTAATTGTCAAATCAAATCAAAGGGTCTTATCTTTTTAATCATTATATATTTTTATTTCCCCAATTACATGTAAAAACAATTTAACATTCATTTCTTAAAACTTTGACTTCCAAGTTTTTTCCATTCCTCCTAACCTTTCTCCTCATTGAGAAACACACTTAAAAAAAAAAAGACCTTTTATAGATTATACAAGTGCAGTTATGCAAAATGTTTTTCCATATGTCTTGTTGTCAAAGAAAACACAGGCCAAAAAACAAACAAGAAAAAATTTTAAAGTAAAAAAAAAGTATGCTTTGATCTGCATTCAGACTCTTTTAATCTGCATTCAGACTCAAGTTTTTTCTCTGGAGATGGACAGAATTTTTCATCATATATCTTTGAAAATTGTCTTCAATCACTGTATTGCTGAGAATAGCTATATTATTCACAGCTGATCACTATATAACATTGCTATTACTGAGTACACTGTTCTGGCTTTGCTTATTTCACTTTGCCTCAATTTATGTAAGACTTCTTAAGTTTTTCTGAGAACATCCTCCCCATCACTTATTATAGCACAATAGTGATAAGGTTTAGATTTAGGGAACCAAAATGAGATTAGGGTTTCTGGTGGTAAGGGAGTGAAATGATAAGATCTAGTGGCAGATTCAGGTTTCAGCGAACCAGATGGAGAGGTTTGGCTCCCCTGTAACCCTTTGGGATTTGGCGCAAGGACAGAGTTTTGGAGACTCCCTTCTGGCAGCACAAACGTTCTCTGTAAAGGAATTTACAGATCCTAAAACCTGGATTGATAAAAAGGTTTATTAGGGGGATTGGAAGTAATGTTAGAAATCCTGACAAAGAAGCATAAAGTCCGGTTAGGAAATAGGTGAGGATAAAGAGAGGATGACACTGGAAAGAGTATTCCAGTGGACAGAGGCTCCTTGGCATAACATAGCATAGCCTAACATGACATGTTTGGAACCTCTGCAAAGAGAGGGTTTTAGTTTGGCTCTTTTATAATGGGAGCTTTGACTACAAGCTGAAGGGGGCTCATGGGCAGAGTCTCAAGTTGGCTCATCCTGGGTTTCAGCTTGAGCTGGAATTTGAATTGAATTCAGTGAGTTTCAGGACTGAGCTGACCCCACCCAGATAACAAGGATGAAACTGTTTGTCCCTCGGAGTGCGGTCCCTCACTGAGGAAGAGGTGATGGAGATTTTCTCCTTTAAGGATTTTTAAAGTTTTGGGGTCCCCTTTTCAATAGTATTCCATTGAATGAAGTGAATTGTGAAAGCTTTCTCTTAAGATGGACAATTTTTTTTTTCATCCAAGTATTTTATTATTATTATTAAAGCTTTTTATTTACAAAGCATATGCATGGGTAATTTTTCCAACATTGACCTTTGCATAACCTTTTGTTCCATATTTTCCCCTTCTTTCCCTACCCCATCGCCTTGCTGGCAGGTAGTCCAATACATGTTAAATATGTTGAAATACATATTAGATCCAATATATGTATACATGTCTATATAGCTATCTTGTTACACACAAAAAAAAAATCAATTCAAGAATGAAGAAAAAGAAAAACTGAGAAAGAAAACAATGCAACAAAAAAACAGAGAGGTGGAATGCTATTTGTACCTCTTTCTTGGTTCTCTCTTGGGTTAGATGGTTTTCATCACTGCATAAGTGGAATTGGTTCAAATCATCTGTGTTGAAGAGAGCCACAGCAAGATGGACAGTGTTCTCAAAATTGAGTGAATGTCAGCTGTGCACCAGAGCCAGATTTCTTTCTCCAGAAATTAAGTAGTTTACAAGGAGTGGGACCTCTTCTTTGTGAGACTAAGTTGGGGCTACCTTGGCCCTGAAACTCCCATATAAGGTAATTTAGTCATCCTAAAGATATGGTTGGGTTGAAAATTTTTTCCTCATTATGACTTAGAATGTGAGGTCATTTGTCCTGGCTAATCAGGGCAAAGATCCAAGGAGTGTTAATCCAGGTCCTTATATAATTCTTGTCTTTTTTTTTTTTTTTTTTTATTTTACCTTTTTATTTGGATAACATGGGTAACTTTACAGCATTAACAATTGCCAAACCTCTTGTTCCAATTTTCACCTCTTACCCCCCCCCCTCCCCTAAATGGCAGGATGACCAGTAGATGTTAAATATATTAAATATAATTAGATAAAATAAGTAAAAAAACATTATTTTGCTGTACAAAAGAATCAGACTTGAATTATTGTACAATTGCTTTGGAAGGGAAATCAAAAATCAGGTGTTAAATATAGGGATTAAATTCAATGTTGGTTTTAGTCATCCCCAGGTTCTTTTCTGGGTATAGTGGTTCAGTTCATTACTGCTCCTTAGAAATGATTTGGTTGATCTTGTTGCTGGGATGGCCCTGATCCATCAGAACTGGTCATCATTAGTATTGTTGTTAAGTATATAATGATCTCCGGTCCCGCTACAAGCATCGTTCTGTAAGTCTCTCCAGGTTTCAAATCATCCTGTTGGTCATTTCTTACAGAACAGTAATATTCCAAATTTTCATATACCAAATTTATTCAGCCATTCTCCAACTGATGGACACCATTGTTTCCAGTTTCTACCACTCAAAAGGGCTGCCACAAACATTCGTGCAATACAGGTCCCTTTCCTTCTTTATAATCTCTTTGGGATATAATCCCAGTAGTAACCTCTGGATCAAAGGGTATGCACAGTTTGAAACTTTTTGAGCATAGTTCAAACTACTCTCCAAAATGGTTGGATTCGTTCACAACTCCACCAACAATGAATCAATGTATTTTCCCCATCCCCTCAACAATCATCATTATTTTTTTCCTGTCATTTTAGCCAATCGACGGTGTGTAGTGGTATCTTAGAGTTGTCTTTTTTGCATTTCTCTGATTAATAATGACTTGCTCTTTTCATATGACTAGAAATAGTTTCAATTTCTTCATCAGTTGTCTGTTCATATCCAAATTTTTCAATTGGAGAATGGTTGATTTTTTATAAATTAGGTTAATTTCTATATTTTGGAAATGGGCCTTTATCAGAACCTTTGACTGTAAAATATTTTCCCAGTTTTTGCTTCCTTCTAATCTTGTCTGCATTAGATTTGTTTGTACAAAAACTTTTCAGTTTGGGAAAATCAAAATTTTTCTATTTTGTGGTGTTGATCTCTAGTTCTGTTTTATAAAGCCTTCCCCCGGTTAGATGTAAACTTCCCTATGTTCCTTAATTTAAGATTTCATTCTTTTCCTGGGGTCATGAACCCATTTTGACCTTATTTGGTTGGCGTTAAGTATGGATCAATGCCTAGTTTTTTATATTAGTTTCCAATTTTCCCAAAATTTTTATCAAACAGTAAGTTCTTATCCCGCTGGGATCTTTGGGGTTTGTCAAAAGACTAGGGTTGTATTTGTTGATGTTTTCCCTTGAACCTACTTATTCCACTGATCAACTAATCATTCCTTAGCCAATACCAAATAGTTTTGGTAACTGCTGCCTATAATATAATTTTAGATTTTAAGCTAACCACCTTCATTTGATTTTTTTTCATTAATTCCTTAATTTTGACCTTTTTTTTCCATATGAATTTGTTGTTATTTTTCAGGTCATTAAAATAGTTTTTGGGATCTGATTGGTATAGCCTAAATAAATATATTAGTTTAGGTATTTCCTTTATTATTTTGCTCGCCCTTCCAAGGCATTTAATATTTTCCAATTGTTAGCAGGCTTAATTTGTGTGAAAAGTGGTCTGTAATTTTTGCTCATAAAGTTTCTGATTTTCCTTCAGATAGACCCCTAAATATTTTATATTATCAGTAGTTACTTTAAATGGAATTTCTCTTTTAACCTACTTTGGATTTTGTTAGTGTATATAAGAAGTGATGATTATGTGGGTTTATTTTATAACCAGCAACTTTGCAAAGTTTGGGATTATTTCTAATAACTTTTGCAGAATCTCTGGGGTTCTCTAAGGGCCATCATTCATCGGCAAAAGTGATAATTTGGCTTCCTCATTGCCTATTCTTATTCCTTTAATCTCTTTCCACCTTATTGCTATATAGCGTTTCAATAAATATTAAATAGTAACGGTATGGAATTGTTTCAAGATCTTATTGGGAATGGTTGGTTTGTCTCCATTAATATGATGTTATGATGGTTTTAAATAGATTGGATTATTTTAAGGAAAAAGTCCATTTTATTCTTACTCAAGTGTTTTAATAGGAATGGATGTTGGATTTATCAAATGCTTTTTCTGCATCTATTGAGATGATCATATGGTTTTGTTAATTTGGTTATTAAATGGCCAATTATATTGATAGTTTTCCAATATTAACCACCCTGCATTCCTTATAAATCCTACTTGATCATAGTTATTATCTTGGAGATGATTTTTGTAGTCTTTTGCTAATATCTTATTTAAGTTTTGCATCAATATTCATTAGGGAGATTGGTCTATTTTTCTTTCTCTGTTTTCAGCCTACCTGGTTTGGTATCATACCTTTTTTGTTAAGAAGGAATTTGGTAGGACTCCTTCATTCCCATTTTTCAAATAATTTATATAGATTGGGGCCAATTGTTCTTTTTAAATGTTTGGAAAATTCACATTAAATCATCTGGTCCTGGGGATTTTTTTTCTTGGGAATTGTTTAATTGCTGTTCTATTTTTTTTCTGAAATGGGACTATTCAACAATTTCTTCTCCTTTGTCTGGGGAAGCTATATTTTTGGAGGTAGTCATCCATTTCATTGGTTACAAATTTTGGCATAAAGTTGGGCAAAATAATCCTTATTATTTCCAATTTCCTCTTCCTTGGTGGAAAGTTCTCCCTTTTTCATTTTAAGACTACTAATTTCATTTTTCCTCCCTCCTTTTTCTAATCAGATTTACCAAAGGGATCTATTTTATTGGCTTTTCATAGAACCAACTCTTGTTTTATTAAAGTTCAATATTTTTTACTTTCAATATTTTTAATTTCTCCTTTTTTTAAATTTCCAATTTAGTATTTGATTGGGTGTTTTTAATTTGGTCTTTTTAGTTTTTTAGTTGCAAGCCCAATTCATTAATCTTTTCTTTCTTTTTTATTCAAGTGTCTAAGGAAAAAATTCCCTCTTTTACCGCTTTTGCATCCACAAATTTGGTATGATGTTCATCATTGTCATTATCTTGGAAATTATTAATTTCTATAATTTGCTGCTTCACCCAATCATTTTTAAGATGATTGTTTTAGTTTCCAATTACTTTTGGTTATTTCCCCTAATTTTTTTGAATGAGTTTTATTGCATCATGATCTGAAAAGAAAGCATTTACTATTTCTGCTTTCTTGATTTAATTTTGGGTCTTTATTCCAATATTGGTCAATTTTTGAATAGGTTCCATGAACTGCTGAGAAAGAAAGTATATTCCTTCTATCTCCCATTCTTTTCTCCAAAGATCCAACATACCTAATTTTTTCAATATTCTGTTTACTTCTTTAATTTCTTTCTTATTTGTTTTGTGGTTATTTGTCTAATTCTGAGGTGCAAGGTTGGATCTCCTACTAACAGTTTTGTTGTCATTTTTCCTTGCAACTCTCTTAACCTCCTTTAGGAAGCTGAGGCCATACCACTTGGTGCATATATGTTTAGTATTGAATTGCTTCGTTGTTTATTACCCTTTTGAGGATTAGTTTCCTTCCTTATCTCTTTTAATTAGATCAATTTTTTACTTTTGCTTGATCTGGGAAAAGGTGGCCCCCTTTTTGTCCCTGGCATAATAGATTTTGCCCATTTTACCTTTTACCTATATGTTCCCCTGCTTTAAATGTGTTTCTTTGTAAACAAATATTTAGGGGTTCTGACTTTTGATCCAGTCTGCATCTGCCTCCCCTCTTTATGGGGAGTTCATCCCATTCACATTTACGGTTAGAATTACTAAATCTGTTTTCCTGCCCCTAATAACCCCCAGTTGGCTTTTTTCTTGCCTCCCCAACCTCTTTCCCCTTTTAAACTTATTATTTGTATCCGTCATCCCTTTATAATCCCTCCCCCCCCTTTGAGTCTTTCCCCCTTCCTTCCCTTATTATCTTTTCTTTTCCCTTTTCCTCCCCCCGTTTTTTAATGAGGAGAGAGAATTTTTCTAAAACAAATGTCAATTATTTTCCTTTGAGCCAACCTGATGGTAAGATTCACACAATGTTCCTCCCCTCCAAATTCCCCTCAGTTGATAAGTTTCTTACTCTTTTGGGATGTGGTTTCCCTTTTATCCCTCCTTCCCACCTTATTCTGCCATGATCCCTTTTCCATATATACCCCTTTTTTATGTTATATCAGTATATCAAATTTTACATGTATTTTTTTGTATATCCCAACAGTAAATTTAAGTTTTTTTACCTTTTTCCATCTCTTGAGTTCTATTCTTGGAATCAAATTTTGTTTAATTCTGGTTTTTCTTCAGAAACAAATGGAATTCATTTGTTTCATTAAATGTCCATCTTCTTCCCTGAAAGAAAATGCTCAGCTTAGCTGGGTAGTTTATTCGGCTGATCCCGTTTTGTGCCTTCGAATATCATTTCCAGGCCCCTTTTTCCTTTAATGTAGGGCAGCCGATCCTGGGTGATCCTTATTGTGGCACCCGGTATTTAAAGGTTTTTTTTGGCTGCTTGTAAAATTTTTTCCTTTATCTATAGTTCTGAAATTTTGCCCAATATTCCTTGGTGTTTTTATTTTAGGGTTTCTTTCAGAAGGTGTTTGTTTTCAATGCCTTTTTCCTTCTGATTCTATTAATCGGCAGTTTCTTTGATGATTTCTTGAAAAAATATCGGCCTTTTTTTTTTTTCATCATAGTTTTGAAAGTTAAAAATCCTCAATTATCTCTCCTAGATCTATTTTCCAATTTCATTGCCGAGATAATTCATGGTTTTCCAGTTTGTCATTTTTTTGGTTTTGCTTAATTCTTGTGTCTCAATGCATCTTAGTTTAATTTTTCAGTTCTAATTTTTAAAAATTTTTTCTTCATTGCTTTTTACTTCTTTCTGTATATGTCCAATTGGTTTTGAATGTTTTTTTGGTCTGTGATTTTTTCCATTTCATAATTTTTTTTTTAGTGAATTATTTTCTTTTTCCAATTCACCGATTCTACTTTCTTGGTGTTCTTTGTCTTTTTCAATTACTCCACTTTCTTGAATTTTTTTTTTCCAATTCACAATTTTACTTTCCTGTGATTTTTATTTTTCCAATTCACCAATTGACTTCCTGGGAATTTTTAACTTTTCAAATTTTATTTCAGGAAGTTGTTGCTCTCTTGTAAGGCTTCTCTTTCCTTTCCCCATTTTCTTCTAACTCTCTTTTGAGACTTTTAATGGTCTCTTCTTAAGAGCATTATGTAAGGAGGACAGTCTGAGATTTTTGCTGTTTGGGTCTCTTCAGGTTTGCTGACCTGCTCTTTTTTCTCATAAAGCTTAGTTCTTTTATCTTTTTTATTCATGTTTGAAAGCCTTTAGGGTAGGTCTCCCAGGCAAGGGGTTACCAGCTTCCCTGAGAGCAGGGAAAGATTCAGTTTCCGGCCCGGGGTAAGGGATTTTCGGGTGAAGTTTTCCCCTTCCCCAACAGGGTGGATTCGATGGCCGAGCTTCAAAGGCAGTAGGGCTGAGTGGATTATCGATTGCCCTAGGCTAAGACTGTGGTGAAAGTGTCACTGCCCCAGGCGGGCCTCTTGTGGGACAGAAGCAGCTGGCCGACCGCGGCCGCCGGGAATCTGCCCATGTCTCCCCAATCTGGCCCTGGAAAAGTCATGGCTGCCGAGCTCCCCACTTGCAATTGGAGGTAACCCGGCTGGCCCCTCCCTGCTGGGATCCACAACCCCAAGGAAAAGCCCTTACTTGGGGTTGGGGCTTGGCCTTTGCTGAGATCTGTGCCACCCCCTCGGTTTGAGACTCCCTCGGAACCAATTTCTTCCCTCTGCCCGATTCCCCCGGCCCCGAACCAACCTTTTTTGGCGAGACTGGTTTTCTTTGGCAGGTGAGTTGTTCTACTTCATCTTTCCGAATTGAGCAGTCAAGACTATTTTTTGAGGGGCTCGATATAATATTGTACGGGGTAAAAGAAGAGCTTGAAAACGGTGTTTTCCTCCGCCATCTTGCTCCCCCCATAACTTGTCTTCTGGCCACCTTTCCTTGCCAGCTGGTTGTAAGGAGGAAACACCCTTTCTCACGAGATCATAATGAAATTCCTTTCTGCTTTTGTCTTGAAAAATTTCCTTAATTTATTTGATTTATTTGAGCCAGTAGTCTTGTTACATCCCCATTTCACTCTCATATATCATATATTACAGCTTAGTGATTTCCCAATTGATGTATATCCCCTCAATTTTAAATATTTTGCCACTACAAAAACCAATTTATTTTGCTACAAATATTTTTGTATATAGGTCCTTTCTTTTCTTTTTCTTTTTTAAAATTTCTTCATGATACAAACCTAGTAGTGATATTATTGGGTCAAAGGGTAGGCATGGTTTTATAGCTCTTTGGGCATAGTTCCTAATTGCTCTTCAGAATGGCTGAATCAGTTCACAGATCTACATGCCTCAATCTCCCCATATACCCTACAATATTTGTCATTTTCCTTTTCTGTCATATCAGCTAACCTGACAAAGTGGAGAGGTACCACAGAGTTGCTTTAAGTTTTGTTTCTTTAACCAACAGTAATTTAGAGTGGGTTTTTTTTTTTTCACATGGTTATTGATAGGTTCTATTACATTTGTCTGAAAACTGCCTGTTCATACTCTATGACCATGGGGAATGGCTCTTATTATTATTATTATTTTTTATAAATCTTACTCAATATATATATTTGAGAAGTAAAAACTTTCAGAGATATTTGCTATAAACTTTTCATAGTTTTGATTACTATATATTTCTCTCCATCCAATTTTCCCCCCTTGATCCTACTCTCTCACCATTTTCATCAGTGTTTTGCTTTTGACTACTACTTCTCCCAATCTGCCCTCCCTTCTATCAGTGTTTCCTCTTCCCCTTTTCCTTTCAACTTTTCTGTATGGTAAAATAAATTTCCATACCCAACTGATCATGTGTGATGACCACGTTTAGCACCCAGAGTATATTAGAATCAGCAAGAGTCAAAATAAGGGAAAATGCTTGATTTTTATTCTTTGCGGAGGTGAAGGGGAATGGCGATACGAAGTGAGAGCAGTAGTAACATGAACCTGGCCAGCAGTGCTTCTGACTCTCTCACTCCACCCACCAAATCGTCTATGCAATCTCCTATACAACACATCAATTATGCACAGGGTGGGCGGGGCCATTCTTTCCCAAAGCATATATTAATAGAGTATTGCCCAATTGCTAATTAGCCTCAAGTGCTAAGAGGGACCTCAGTGCCACCAGAGCTTCAAGAGCTTCAGCCCATTATAATCATGTATGTTTTTCTCTTTTTGAACCAATTCTGACAGTAAAGTTAAAATGCTCCTACCTAACTTCCCGACCTTCCCCTCCACCATAAAAGCTCTTTTGTGTGTCTTCTGTTATGTGAGATAATTTATTTACCTCCATTACTAACCTAATGGATTACTCTTTCTCATTCTTTAATTTTATTTTTTGCATATCATTTTATCATATTCAACTCATATCCATGCCCTGTGTCTATGTATGTATGCTCTTTCTACATGTCCTAATAATGATAAAGTTCTTGGAAAAATAAGTATCATCTTCCCATGTGAGAATGAAAATAGTTTAACCTTACTGAATTCCTTATAATTTCTCTTTTCTGTTTACCTTTTCATACTTCTTTTGAGTCTTGTATTTGAAGTTCAAATTTTCTATTCACCTCTCTTCTTTTCATCAGGAATGCTAGAAACTTCTTTGATTCACTGAATATCTATTCCCCTCTCCTCCAATTTATCCTTCCCCACCCCAAAAGAAAAGATTATACTTAGTTTTGCTAGATAGGTGATTCTTGATTGTAATCCTAACTGATTTGTCTTCCAGAATATCATAGTCCAAGTCCTCTGACCCTTTCATGTAGAAATGGCTAAATCTTGTATAATCCTAACTGATTCTACAATATTTGAATTGGTTTTTTCTGGCTACTTTGCAGTAAAAGCAGATAGACAAGATGCCCTGAGACAGACTAAACCTTTCTTTAGAATATTTATGTTTAATTTGGACTTATGTTTTGATTATGTAATTCTTTTAATAAAGAGAAAGAAATAACCCCAAACTTTGGTTAAGTTAATGACCTAGTAAAAAGAAATTAACATTTGTATCAGACATCACCAAATTAGCACAGTTTTCAAAGTCTTTACTTGAGAAGTTATCAACTCCATTACTCTGCCTTCAAGGTGGCAAATACTGTTTTGGAGGACTGAATTTGTAATTTAACTGATAGAGGGAACTTTTAAATCAGGAAACTTGCTCAGGACAGAGTAGTTGCCTGGGGGTACCAGTTATTGAATGATTCACCTCAAATCATCTTTCTAATATGTGTCATAAATAGGATTTGAGTGTAGGTTTTTCTTTTTCCAAAGCCAGTAACTTTCCATACATTATACCTAGATGCCTCTTACACTTTTATCATCCCAGAAATTAAGAAGAAAATCATTCCTTTGAAAAACAAACAATACAAAAAAATCTTTCTAGGAAGCTACCTTTAAATTGCCTTAGATGCTGAATCCACTAGCTTATAATCCTTACTTTTATTAAATTCTCTTCATGTATAATCATATATATTATGCTATACATGCTATATTTTTAAAAGAAAGTTCCATGAACATAAAGAATAACCATTTAATATGTTCTCCATAATGGTCCTTTATGCATGTGAAGAACATATGACATTTGAAGTGCTAATAAGTTACTAGTGATTCTCAGGAAAGAGGCTTCAAAATATTTTTATGTTCAAAGCAGGAATAGAAACAGAGGCCTAAAGGATGGAAGTGATAATAGAAACAGAATTTTAGAGTTAGTCTATTTTTCATACATTAACAAAAGCACACCTTCATATCAGATAAATGATATGTCCAACCAAGGTTATATAACTAGTCAATAGCAGAGAAAGTGATAGAACTTAACTCTTCTGACATATCTCCATTTTTATTTTTACTAAACATATAGCCCCTTAGATTTTCCAATTAAGTGGGAACAAGAGAAAATGATAAAACAGTCCTTAGTCCTCAATCTCCATTATAAGTAGAATTCTATATAACATTCTTGCTTATGGCTAATGATGGGACACTTACTAGATCTTTCCCTGGAGGTTTTGGTGTTGAAGACTGAGAGTGAGTTGTAGGAGTTGAGAGAGGGCTCCAAGAACGCTACTGGCATAGCAGCTGCCAGTGCAGCAAGACATTCTCCAAGTGCTGGACGTTGCCTAGAAACAAAAAAAGTCAATTTAAAGTAAACATCTCTTTGTATTACTGAATGGGGTCTTTCTAGATTGTGGACTTAACCAAGACCTTATATGTGCTATACCCCTCCCTTTCTTTTCAGAGACACATAAATCAATGATTAGTCCCTTTCAGGAACTTCTACTGTTTGGTCCCATAACATGGGATCGACTCTTACTGTCATATTCTCCCAATCATGGTTAAGTGGTTTGGTACTCTCCTCATATGTCTGAGATAGTCCCACCAGCATCATAGTCACAACTGATTTCACTTGCTTGCTTAGAATGATGGTTTTAATGTCTCCTTGCTATGGGGTGCTTGTGTTGGATTGAGAGGCTTTGTTGGTTCAGAAGAAAAAGAGGAGGAGAGGAGGGCCATGACTCAGTATCATGCGCATGACATTAGCAAGACTCAAACTACATGAGCTGTCCTGCAAGAGTAATCACACATTTCACAGAAGAAGGAATATGCCTGGTCCATCACAATGCTTTGCTAGGCCTTTAAGGTCTTTTTTGGGGGGTTTATTTGCTTTTTGTTTGTTTTGTACAGTGCTCCAAAGGAAAGTATAGGAGAGAAGAGGTATTAGACTGCCCACCAAACTGAAGATTACAGAGCCACTCTGCTAGCCTCATGTTTGTATCCCTCTCAAACCCAGTCAGTACAACAGTGCCATTATCAGGAAACTAAATGACTTCCCTCTGAATTGTCTTAGGAAGATCACCTAGCAGGATAAAATACCAGACACTGAGGTTCTTTCTCGAGCTGAATTGCCAAGCATTCAAACTCTACTGTAGACATGGTAACTCTGATGGGCTGGTCACGTTGTTTGAATACTAAATGTATGTTTGCCTAAAATCCTTTTTTATGGAGAACTCACACAAGGCAAGAGCTTATTTGGATGTCAGAAGAAGTGATACAAGTACTCTCAAGATTTCTTTGAAGAACTCTGGGATAAGTGTGAGAAAGGGGATACACTGACACAGGACTACCCAGCATGATGTGCCTGCATTAAAGGAAAAAAAAAGTGCTATGGTTTATGAGCAAAGCAGAATTGCCGTAGCTCAAAAGAAATGATATATGCAAATTTAGAGACCATATTTAGGACCCTATATATGCAAATACATGCAAAAACATTTTAGGACCCTAAAAATCATGAATTCCCAATTTGACTCAACATTTTTCACTTCCTTCATAATTGTCCACTTCAAATTTTGACACACTGTGTCATTTAAACTTTAGCACATTAGGTAAGTGTTTGATATAATTATTATTTTTATTACTCCACAATAGTTAAGAAATCCTGAGCTCAAGTAATCTACCAACTTCAGTCTTATTAGTAATAGTGATTGCAGGTGTTTGCAACTATGTTTGGCATGACATTTTCCAGTTTATCTTCATTTCAGCTCTCGGTTCACAAAGATTCAGGCCACATGCTTTAAGGACACAATAACACCTTTTTTTTCAAAGTGACTGGTCACAAAAGGAAACAAAAAGGCCCATTACTTTCAAGATCAGTATATTAGTTGAGCACTTTGGCTTAAAAACTCAGTCTTTAAAAACCCAGATGCTCCCAATGAGTATTTTTGTCCTTAAAATGTCAATCTAAATGAATCCTGCTACCTAAATATTTTGGACTTATAGGTAAAAAATGATGTCTTTTTTAAATTTTATTTTTTGCAAGGGGAGGAGGTGTTGGTTCAAATGTCTAGGATACATACAAAAGCTTTAGTTGTATTTCCTCTTTTTTCATTAGATGTAAACATGGGTGCCGACCAGATTGGGGATCAAACTTCTGGAATGAAAATGACCTCTAAAAACAGCTCCATTTAAATTGCTAGGTTGATGCAGTTTACCAATAGATTTATAAATTTTCCACAACAGAAAGTTTGTTTTCTCCTTTCTTTTTACCTCAAGTAGTACCTGGGACATCATTTTGTCCATCAAGGATAATTGATCAATGTGGACTGATGGAAGAAATTTTAATTTCTGCCTTGACAAGTGGCACCTTCTCTTTATTAATCTCTCTACTTTCCAAATTCCAGTCTTTAAAAATTAGATATATAAAAATGTCCCTGGCTATTCCTCCAATTCTGTCATTTCTTTTCCCTGTTATGACTGCCTTTGTCTTTCACTTCAAGTTTACATTTCTTGCACTGATATTCTATTTTAATAATTTGCTCTTGTACCTCACTTTGTTGGCTTTTCCCACTCCTATGCATTTCTCTCTGTCCTCTTCTCCCTTGAGCTGAAACAGACTGACAAAACTTACAATCCATTTTTTTCTCCCTACCAAGAGGATTTTCCTTCAAGTTCCCTATTTTAGCCATTTTTAAAAGTGAAAAAACAAAAACTACATAACTAACATCACCTTTTAAACACTAAGACTCTCTCAATGATGCTACAAATCATAGAACAATTAAATTCAACAAACAATTATTGCAACAGTTATCTATGTACCTGACACACTGGGCAGTAGTTACAGAAACACAAAAAATCCTTAGAAAGCTTACATTCTAGTGGTAAAGAAGCAGCACATACATACATGTGTGTGTATATATATATATATATATATATATATATATATGTATGTATAAATACATTTTGTCCATCATGTATACATATATATGTATATGCATATATATATATGTGTGTGTTTGTGTGTATACACAAAATAAAGAGAAAGTATTTTTTATGGGAAGCCTCAAAACTGCTGGAATTGGGAAAGGCCTTATGAAGGAGCTGGCACTTGGGATGGAGCCTTGAAGGGAACATAGTCAGATCTTTTCTTTAGGAATATCAATTTGGCATACTGTGTGTAAGCAAATTATAGCATATTACCAAATATTACTTGTATAAAAGAAGTAATATAAAAACATAGTTAAAGATATATTTGACTGGAAAAGGAGGTAGGATAGTTGGAGACTGAAAATGAAAGATCACAGGTAAATGCATTAAACACTGCAGTAGCAAATATAAAACACCAAAAGAACAAGGGAATTAATTCTCTATAAAGAATTCATGGAAACACATGGATAACAATTTCACATGAGAAGGTTTTGGATGGATTATGATCTGTTGTAGTGGAGGGAGTACCCACTCTATCAAATTATGGATCTATTTAAGTAGGAAAGCATATGTTACCCAGATCAGACTACTCTCTTCTCTCAGCATTTTCAGTGTTCTTCCTCTTCAATGATGATTGTGAGTTTGAGGGTCAGTTTGAGGGTCATTTAACAATTACCTTATTGGCCTTTATAATCACAAACCCTTTATTTGCATCTTAGTTCTTGCCATTTTAAAGGAGCTCCCCTTCAAAGCAGTAAAAGCCCCAAATTTCAGCTTTCTCAGAGAGCTCTTTCATATCATTTATGATAATACACTAGACAGCTATTGTCTTTCCTCTTTGGAACTCAATTCACATTATGCTATGTCACCCAGGATCTTGATCCCTTTGTAAATAATAATGAGGGAGATGTTATTCTCATTTGCAAGAATGTGAAACAAAGTAAAGTGTTTAAATGGCTTTACTCCTTTGTATAATAAATTATGAATCTGCATGATTCCCCAGACAAAAACCTGTATTCTTCACTGAAAGCTTGCTTTAGGGATTTCATGATATCTCATGGGATATCCCATTGTTCCCTTCATTAGGATCTTTCTTACTCAGGAAATTTCAGTGACTTTTGTTTTTCTTTCCAGTCACCACTGTAATGTCCAGAATCTTCTTTAAACTCGAAGTCCTCCTAAGTTCTCATTGGAGTTTTAAGCATTAAGTGTTTCTTTATTGCTCTCGAGTCAACTGGCAGTAGAACTATATTTTAACACAGAACTCAAAATCCTCCATCTCTCAGTGGTTATTAGCTCTGGAAGACTGCAATAAAAACTAGACCAATGAAACATTAGCTTTGTTGGAGGAGAAGGAATGTGGTTCTTCAGCGTTTTTTTTTTTTTTTTTTAAATTTTAATTAGCAAAAATAGAAATCACTGATGCTGGTAGTTCCAGTAGAGTATGACATGTCCCATAGATAGCAGATATTTTCTAGTATGACATTTTAAAATTGACCTTTATTCCAAGAAAAAGTGTATATTTCATTCCTTTGTGAAAAATAAACAAACCAATATATATAATATAGCTATTTATTATGACACATACTCATTATACAGATATATATATATATATATACATATATATATATATGTATATATATATATTCTGGAAATAGAAAAGATATAACACAACTATAATGATTCAAAAGCCTGTGATTTCTTAAGTGTGGTTTCTCCCTTTGGCAAGATTGTAGTTCTTCACTAATTTTGAAAATGGCTATCATTGGCTATAGCCAAGAAATTTATCACCCTGTTGGCTAACCTGGTGATGAATCTTGCCATATTTAGTTTAGCTGGTTCTTTAATGACAAATAGTTCATCACTAGAAAGAAAAGTCTGAGAAAATATTAAATAATAATTGGTTGAAAAGGATGGAACAAACATTTTCTAACTACAATTAAACTTCAAGCAGACGTGACTTCTAGAGCAATTTATGAGTTTAGTTCATTGCAGTTACTACATCTCTTTTTCCAGATATTCTGTTGCTTTGATATAAAATGTGTGCAGATACATTTTTCCATAATTTTCCATAACTCATTACCATATCTTTACTTCTTAGTTTTCTCTGTTATATAATAAATGTTAATATGTTTGTTCTGCCCTCCATTAGCTTATAAGTTCTTTTGAGACCAGATCCTTTGTCAAGTTTATTTTTGCCAGGCAGCTTACACATATAGGTGCTTAAAAATATGTTTGGTCAATTGAACAGTAACAACTTAGATGGTACTTTGAGTGAAACCTCAGGCTTTATATTTATATAGCTTCAGGTAAGAGAAGGGTTTGCTCATTTACTTGTTCTTGCTGCATGATACAGTTAAAAGAAATAAGATATTAGAGATGAGGAAAAAATTAAGAGCATCTTCAGATAAAGTCATCCTAGAACATAAAACAAATTTCTGACTTTCATTTGAAGAAATAAAACAGGAAAAAAAATAAGAAACAAAGGAAATACACATCTTTTAGCTTAGACTTTGAGTGATGTGTCATTTCAGATCCTCCACAAGATTTTAAGAATAGCAGACCATTTGACACATAGTCAAAAAAGTTTTTTTTTTAATCACAAAAGCCTTGTGTGTATACACAGATTAAAAAAAAAGAAAGCTGGAATCCAGACATTTCTGTAAAGAGGTTTAGTCCTTAATAAAATGAAATATGAAAATAATATTATATTATTTATATATTATTGAGAGTTGAAAGTGGAAAAGGTCCAGGACTATGTCTTATTGAAACTCATTAAGTGCAAAAGCAACTAATTGCCTTATATCCCCAGTATTTCTTCAGCAAACTTATCCAACAAGAAGCTCAGAAGCTATTTGAAAGCCATGATAGATGAAGAGCTAGAAAATTTTCAAATCATTTTAGCTGAAAATATCATTAAAGCTGTGCTACAGAGTTTCCCTAGACAAGCCCATGCTTAAAAGTTGTAAATCACACTACTCTCATCTTATCTGTGGATAATGTGACTAACATTCCAGGGAACTTAGATTCTGCCACTGTCCTATTTGAGTGAGTATTTCTATTTTCCTAATAGGAAAAGGTTCTTTTTTTTCTGATTAAAATTTTTTTTTTCCCAGTGTGATTCATTTGCTGCTTCTGCTCATTAATTACCTTTCCACATAGATGTTTTTTCCTGTCCCAAGGGAGTAGAGGCTGCACAGAATGTGGTAGCATGAAATCTGCACATCACTCACTGAAACAAAGAACAGCTGTCACTCATTTGCATCAGTCTTGGTGTCACCACCTGCACATTGAATGAGGTCCATGAATAGATAAAACTTGTGTTATATTGAGGGATCCAACTAAAAGCAAAAGCTGCTTCATGGCTAATTTTACACATTCTTTTCATTGTTCACATTTCAGTTACTTGTCATGAGAGAAGGCATCAGCTAGAAAAAGTCTGAGTTGAGATTTTTGGCTAGTTCAGTTCAGGGCCAGGATTCCTTTATCAGGCCATGACTCTATACTGATTCTTGTGTGTGCAATTACTGCTACACTGGGAAAAGTTCCATCTAAATCTGAAGGCTTCTTTATTTGTAGGACTTCCAAACCAGAGGGAAAAGCCATATTGAAATTTCTTCCTGCTGATTTTGACCTATTAAAAGTTGCTAGAATAATGGAGACTGAAAAATTAGCTTACTAATTCCTCATGGTTACCTTTATCTCTTCTTGTCTTATTGATACTCAGGCATTAATTTATGCTTCTTAAAGGTGAGTCAAATCTGATTTATATACTCTCATAAAGATCAGTTACAGTATTTTTAAAGGGGAAAAATCTGATTTCTGATCTGTTATATCTTCCAAATACCTGCTTGCCTCTAACACTGCTTTCAACAGAATTTCAACAAAGCTGATTTTAAACAGTTCATTTATTTTGGCTATATGACTTATTCTATTTTTCCCCCTCAAATAATTAATTTTAGTTGCTCAGGAGTCAACTAGACCTTAGGTATCTACACTTAGTCAGTTAAAATACAGGCATAATTTTGTTAATAAAACTTTTAAAAAGGCTTGCAAAATATTATCTACACATGGCAGCTTATGAACAATAAAATAATATCTGCCACTTTCTTTCACTAGAGAACTCTGTCTTAATAAAAAATCTGAAGTATTCAAGACACTTTTGCAACTTTTCTTATTTCTGACTTTCAAACTGTTCATTATGGATATAAACAAGAAAACAAATTTATATTAATTTTTGGAATCATTGTATTTCCTATAGCCATAAATAACTTTTGAAATTAACTGATAACTCCATACATGGGAGAGTCTATGTAAGGAATGATTAAAAACTTGTTCCAGATAAAAGATCAGTAAGCCATGGAATAAAAGTTAAATATTTTTTCCACCCTGCGTTTACATTTCTCTGTAAAGTTAGGACTAACAAAGCAAAGAAATAAAAACGTGGAAGAATCAAACATCTTACTCAGACCTCAGAGTCTTTCTGTCCTAGAGTGAATAAAAGGAACATTTTTTGCTTGTTGGCCATACGTGAAGTCACAACTTTGCCAAGTCTTTACAAATCAACAGTAAATTAAAAAAAAAAAAAAAAAAACAAACCCCCAAAAAACAACTTACAGAGCAAATCCACTCCAAATTGATGCTGGGCAACATGCTCGTAGATGGAGGTCAATATAGGTAAAAGAGCCACTGTGGTATAATTGATATTTTGAGAGACACCTTTAATCTGTGTTCGGGAATGAGTGAACTTCCCAAGTTTTAAGTTTTCTGAAGTCTTCTCCAAATCTTCTGCCGCATTTTCGAAGAATGCACGTAACCCAGCCTTTACTAGCTCTGATCCTGATTTCATTACTGTTCTGTAAATGTAAAAAGTCAAAATTGGAATCTTTCTATGACTTTTATTGTAATGTATTTTGATAACTGGTGTTTCAAATGGTGTGTTGGAATATGGTTTAGATTAACATTTGGTTTTCTAGTCACCAGAATATGGTATATTGGATTTGATGAGAATAGTTAACTTTTTTTTTCTCTTGCTAGGCAATTAGAGTTAAGTAACTTGCCTAGGGGCATACAGCTAGGATGTATTAAATGTCTGAAACTCAGCTCCTCCTGACTACAGGGCTAGTGCTCTATCCACTGTGCCATCTAGCTGCCTTTTAAGAGTGAGAATTGCACCTTTAAAGTAAGCAATTCAACTCAAAATATATTTATTATCTGTTTATCTAGTTATAGTGCAATAACTAGTTGAAAGGAATAACTGCTAGGATTCCCCCAAATAAACAGGATGAGCAAGAAATTAGCTTTAGTTATGTATTTCCTAGATTAAGGGAAAATTATATTTATTTGCATGCCTCTATAAGCAAGAGCTCATGAAAAAAACCTCCCTGAAGTTCATCATAAAATACCCTTATTATCATAGCAAGAGGCCTTCGGTCTGCCCAACAACAGCAACAACAAAAACCAATTAGATGCTGTTTTGAGGAGAGTCTATATCACTTGGTTTCATGGAGAAAATTGAGGAAATGATAATAATTTCAAGCAAACCAAATTCAGATTTTGATAAGGCTTTAAGATTTTGGTGTATTGGATTGTTAGAAGAAAAAAATTGACTAAGTAGATTTTTAAATATACAATTTCTTAGCAGGCTACATGGGGGAAAAGTCACAAAAATGTCAGAAATGGTTTGAGGCCATAACAACTAGTGAAGGGATTCTGAAGGCTTTTCAATTAATGATTTGACACATCCTCTGCCATTTCCCTTTCTCAGGCTTCCCCAGGAAGGCAGTGAAATGTATTTTCCTCTAAGGTAATAAATGAAGTGAGGAAGGCAGAGAAGCAATTTTTAATAAGGTGTAAAAGAAAAATTGGGCAAATTTACCTGGTGTCAAGGGTCTGAGCTAGGATGTGCAGGCAGCTCACCATTGTAGTGGAATCACTTCCTAGAATGAAAATGTAAAAGATTACCTGTAACTTTCTGGATTGTTGTTTTTCTTTAAAACATACTTTACTGTAATCAAAGTTCACGCATTGTAAATCCGTTTTAATCAAGCACCAATATATATAATGCTATGCCTCTGCTTTAAAATGATGCATCTATTCTATTATTACTATATTATTCTATTTATTCAGCCTCCATTCCTAGGACTGTGGAAGCTAATCTTAAAATATTCATTAATGTGGAAAACAGGATTTGTTAAAGGGACAAGAAGATAATTTATCATGCTTTAGATTTATGGTAAATATGTGTGACACTTCAGTCCAAAGCCTCAGGTTTATTAATAAAGCACCGAATAGAGAAAAAAACAAACAACACTGCAAGTATAGGATAATTATAGGGACAAGGGCAGGGACAGCTTAATCAATACTTCACTGAACTTACCAAAGAGGGAAATCCTATGTCTAACAAGAGCAGCAAGTTTGCAGAATAAGCTAAAGCAGAAAAGAATGCAAAAGAGTAGGAAAGGCAGAGAGATTAGACAGTTGTTCAGAATTCAACATTCAACAATGGGGAGCAAACAGAATGAAGAGAAGGAGGGAAGGCCCGCTGCAGCTCCCTCAAAAGATAACTATCACACACAGAAAGACATTCTGTTTCTTTCCTATAATGTGACCATAAGGATTATTTAAAAGATAATTCTAATCTTGTTGAAAATAATATATCTGGCCAAGGTGGGGATTTGTTTTGCTTCACAATTTGTGTGTGTGTGTTTTTTTTTAAACAAGTTTTATTTTTCTTGCTTTCTCAATGGAGGAGATGGGGAAGAAGGAGAGAAAATGCAGACCTGAAATAAAATAGAAATGAATTTTTTAAAAAAAGAAAATAATACATAAATGATGATTGTTGTGTCTTTTTTCCCCTGCTGAGTCAATGGGGGTTAAGTGACTTTCCCAGGGTCACACAGCTAGGAAGTGTTAAAATCTGGACTCCGGTCCAGGGCTGGTGCTCTGTCCACTGCTCCACCTAGCTGCCCCTTCATTGTTGTATTTTGCAGCATTTGAAGTCACATCTTGCTCCAATGTGTTTTTATAACACATTCAAATGTAATGGTACATTATGGTCTTTAAAAGTTTAAAGAGTTTAAGGAGAAATGGTAGATCATTGTATATTTTATGTATGGGCATTGTGCAATTGGGAGAGGGTGGCAGAATTTATTTGAAATATAAGGGTAATGATGATTAAAAGAGCAAGGACAAATCACTTCTCATTTCTGAACCAGTTTTCTCATCTGTAAACTGGGGTTAAAATATTTGCACTACCTATTTTATGAAATTGTGAAAGAGAACACATTTTGAATGATAAACATCTACATTAGTGGCTTCATGGTATTACAGAAAGAAAGCTGACCTTAGGGCTAGGAAGATCTGGATTGGTTTCCCACCTTTGAAAAAGAAGTTATGATCCTAGGCAATCCTCTCTAAGCCTCACTTTCCTTATCTGTAAAATGGGGATAATAACAGTATTTACCTCACAAAGGGCGTGTTGGAAGGGTCAAATGAGTTCATACATACATATTATATATCATTTTGCAAAATAAACTATTATAAAGGAAGTTCATACGTGAGAATTATTATTCAAGCATGGGGAAATTTTGTGCTATAGAACATGATTTAAAATAAATAATCTTTCTGCCTTGTGATGCTCATTAAATTACTGGCTGAATAGATGGCTATGCTAGTGGTCTCCCTACACTCCTTGGGATGGCTAATATTTCTCCCAAGAAAGAACTCTTTGAAGAAAGGACAGTTATTTATTGCTTTTATTTTCTCTGTACTTTATCTAATTTCTACTTGCTAAAACTGTACTCTAGAAGGCTCTGACCAGATGTTATTTCCTCCATAAAACTTTACCTGATTTTCCAATTGGAAATTAACTTCCCATCCTCATAAAGGTCATAATGAAAACATTGATAATAGCTCACATGTATACAGTACTTTATGATGTACTGAAAAGGGCTTTATAAGCATTATTTAAAATGATTCTCACAATACTGAGTTATTTAAAGCAAGTATTATTATTGCTTTTTTACAGATGAGAAACTGAGACTTCATTAAAGTACATACCTAAAGACATATCACTAGTAGTAGCCAACCAGGGACTGAAACCAAATATCCCAACTCTAAATTCATTTATTTTTCTACTATAATGACTATCTTTCAACTTTAATACCATTTTGTTTGTACTTCTTTTATGTGCTTAATACATTCTATTTTGTCTCACAATTATTTGTGCATATGGCTAATTTTTTCTGGTAGACTAAGAGCTACTTGCATCCAAAGACTTTGCATTATTTAGTACTGCATCTCTTAAAATTGATGGATAATAAATGTTTATTGAATGAAGATGTGTGAACAATGAAGGATGTTGGGGACCTGAACTTTTTTTCTTGGTTAGAAGACTTAAAAATTTATTCTCTGGCGCCATTTGCTAGCTCTAAGTATTTAATGGAAAATTCCATTCAGAATATTTCATCACAAGTCAATTTTTCTAGCCATGAAAATAAGTAATAGCTGTAAACCCCAAAAATAATAATATATCAAAAGAAATTGGACATTATATTAAGTAGAAAATAAATACTTTGTACCTCTTTCCCCTTTGTATTTGACTTTTAAGGGATTCTGTGTCTAAAGAGAACTCTGGGTAGTTGGTTAAAAGAACTGGTTCTAGAGAACTCTGGTTCATCCACAAACAAATAGAGGCATATAAAGCAATTTTATCTTAATAAATCCCAGTTTCTTCTCTATAAAGTGGCTTATAAGTTTTGATTTTTTTTGGTCTGGGCTTGTTATTTTCCTTGTGTAGGAAACTACAAGGAAACTTTAGTCTATTTATGCATAGCAGCAACTCTTCACTAACTTACAGTTAGAGAATTGCATAGCACACTAAGAAGTTAAGT